>NW_006159632.1:1813662-1817996 GCF_000334495.1 Tupaia belangeri chinensis
GCCCACCTCAGCTGGTGCAGCTGTTTGGGATGATCTTTCCCTTTGGGCAGATAAAAGGCAAAATGCAGGTTTTTACCAAACCCTAACTTAGAAGTGCCAAAAGGGCAGGCCTGTGCCTTTTATACTTCCGGTGCCATCCCTCCACAGGTGCAGGGTGGCCACTCACTAAGACGTCAAAGCAGCGTGGGGGAGGCTCCTGCCGTCAGCCTGATGCCGCTGCGTGCCGAGGGCAGCTTTGCCCTGTGGTGTCTGGTCCTCTGCCCCAGTCACCTGGAGAGCCAGTACAACCTGTCCCCACAGTTCCGAAACGCCTCCTCACAGCAACATCCCACCGTGGCCATGCAGCAGGCCAAGATCTTGGTCCCATCCTAGTTCAGACTCCGCCTTGAGGTTCTTCAGTGAGGGACTGGACATCTTATGGAACGTGGCTTGGTTAAAAGTGACCACATGGAGCAGGGGCCAGCTACCTGTCCAGCTGCGCCTGGAGCAGAGGGAGAGAGCAGGTCCCTCCACCGCCCCCTGGCCTCCCAGTCCTCTCACACCCCCTCAGTGTGGCCTTGACTCATCGCACTGGGGAGAGGACCTTCAAACCCCGAGCTCCCATGCCAGCACTTGCACCTGCTGGTCTCTCTCCTGGGACAGTGCTTCTACAATTTAGCGGGCGTGGAGACCACCCAGGGGTGTGCTCCAACTCCAGGTCTGCCTCAGTGAGTCGGGCCTGTGATCCTGCAGTCCCCAGCCCCCAGGTGCTGCTGAGGCTGCTGGTCCACGTCCTCTTGCCCATCCCGCCCAAGCTGGCAGTAGTTTCTGGACATGGATTTGGTAGATCAAGACACACTCAACCATCAATACCTCAAAACAACCCCCTTCGAGAATCCAGCAGGCCGGCAACTCATTACCAACTGATTGGTCAAGAAAGGACATTAGAGATAAGCCAAATTGTTTTTTCTGTATCTTAAAAGGAAGGTTATTTAAATTCCAAAAAAGAGGGCATAGTTTCTGAACAAGGAACGGTCTTTTGACTGCAGTTAGCTCTGCGTTGATGTTTTTAGGATCTGCCCTAGACGGGCTAGGGGGCGGGCACTGAAAGCATTTAGGAACTGCCATGCTCAGAGCTACCGAGTATTTCCGTCTCCAGCCTGCACTCAGCCTTTGCAGGAAGCTTTTTCTGACCCTGGGGTGGGGCTGGTGTCTCTCCACGGCTGCAGAGAACCCCATGGGTGCTTCCACCTTCGCCCTCACCCTTGCCCCCGCCACTGTTATTGCCTGTTTGCTGTCTGGAGTCCCTGCCAATCTGGAACGCTTTCCAGCTGACTTAGACTTCCAAGGCCTCGAATGCAGCAAGGGCATGGAAATACTCAGTAATTGGATGAAAGCCAGAAATGATGATCAGTCTCGTGACCTGACTAATGGAGTCTGTGTGTGGCATCAGGTAGACTTACAGACTTTTTTCCCTCGTGGGAAGACTCCTTGCTAAAGCTAAAACTAGATTTTACAAGGAAATGCCAGATGGGTCTGCAGAGATTTCGAAGCCTGGCTCAAGCTGGGCCAAGCAGAGTCCTGGCCAGATCAGATGTATACTTTTACCCCCATATAACACAGAGCACGGTACTGCTGCTCACACTGCCATCCTGGGTTTTTTCTTTTCCTTTTTTTTTTTTTTTGCTATAGTGCCCATGCGCTCGTCAGAAAGACTGAGAGAGACAGAGAGACAGAAAACGAGAAATCACCTGCCAGGGGAGATGCCCATACCACAATCCCTTCTCCTCCATTCTCCTCTCGGGATCTTGGGCACGCACACACATGCACCCGGCATGCGTTTAAGCCACTGGGTCTGGGACTCGACCCGTGGTCGACTACATGGGAGTTTAGCAACATAGCCATTACACTAACTGCTGGTCATTTCTGTCCTGTGTTTTTTCTACACTTCACAAATCCATTTCCATTCCAGGGCATTGCAGCAGCCACTGACATTGTTCTACTTCATGTCAAAACAATGAATTTATCCTTTGAATTTTTTTTTAAATTTCAAACAGAATTTTCTCAGTTAAACCATTCATCCAAATATTGACTTCATAAACAGAACAGACTGCTGTCCTATGGCACCTAGAGTCTGAATGAGGGTAACAGTGAAAACCAGCGTAACAAGACGCGAGCTGAGGTGTCAGGAGCTGGCGGTGCAGTGCGAGAGCAGACACCTGGAATTACGGGAGTTGCCAAGCCAGCTCTCAGCAGCAAATCCCAAGTGGTAGGGAGCCTATGAATCTTCCAATAAAGGTACTTCAGGGGACACTTGCACTGGGGAACATTGAAGCACAGGGACCAGGGCGGAAGACCCTCTGGCCTACCCTTTGGGACAGCATCCAGGTAGGCCTCACCGAGGGTGAAGCCTGAGCAAATCAGGAGATGAGGGAGCTCTCACCACGGCTGTCTGGACGACAGGCATTTCGAGCAACGCGGCCTGCCAGTGCAAAGGCCTAATGCAAGGAGAGACCAGTGTGCCCACAGTGGTGGCGAGGAAGAGAGCAGGCTGGGGCAGCCGGGTGCTGAGAGCCTGGGAGGGTGCAGCCCCAGCCTTGCCTGAGGGGTATGGGAGCCATCGCGGGCGGGCTCTGGAGAAGAGGTGCGACACCTCATTTACTATCTATTTGTCACAAGTAATTTTAAAGGTATTGTTAAAGAATGATTAAATGTGAAATGGTATACAATTTTTTAATTTTTAAATTTAATTTTACAAATTAAAAAAATTACATGCATATTTTTAAAAATTTATTTATTTCTTCAGAGAGACATCCCCCACAGGGTCATCACGTCCACCCTGCCTGGCCAGCCTGGATCAGGTATGCTCAAGGGGGTTCCGCAACACAACCCTGATTCCTCTCCACCTGGGATCCCTCGCCCCAAATTGCGTATTTTTAAGCATTGATGTTATAATCTCATCTTAGAGTCCAATTTTAGAATCAAATTATTTGGAAAATTTCCCACTTTAAAAGTTTTCCAATGTGTGATATATAGTTAAGGGCTTTTATTTTCTTTTTCAAGTTTTCGATTACACATTTTTTGTGTCCATTTAAGCTCTTTTAAACCAGGTTTTATTTATTATGTATACTTCACATTGAACAAAATCCATACAGTAACAGTTTGGACACAACAGACATTCCTTGTGGTCTTTTACGAGTAATGTTTTGAGGGCCAGTTGTGTACCGCTGTCATATAGAATGTCTTACTCTCTTTAGAGCTCATGAAATCATGACATCTGTTATCTTCCACTCAAGGAAAACGGAAACTGGCCTGTTAGCATTTCTTTATTTGTTCTTTATAAAAATGGGGGTATTTTGAAGATTAGTGGTAGACGTTGATGCTGTAAGAATAGGCTCAGCTTTACACAGAATTGTGAAACCGGTCTAGTTTGGCTTCTTTGTCCTCTTTGAGTCCAGGGAAGTTCACCGAGATGTCTCCAGAACCCAGCACGGTTCCTATGCTGTGAGTAGGTGTTCATTATGTATTTGTTAAATGCCGATTTTTCTGAGGAATCACTCTCTTGTTAGGCACTTCCTACACTGGGCAATCTGCAGTATTTTCTTTAAAAGACTGCCTGCCAGAGGACGTGGGCAACTCTGCCCTGATTGGAACTGTTAATGGTTAAACACCAGACGTCAGGGAGAGAGATTCTGAAGTGAGGAATTTTCTCTGAGATCCCCTCCAAACCACATCAATGGGCAGCTAGAGTATTTACTTCTCTTGTCCTTGGGTCAGATTGGAGTTTGCGGAATTAAGAGTTGCAAGCAGTCTTAGGACATAATATCCGGAATTACTTCTATTTCTTCATTCCTGTGCACAAAATAACAGAAGTTGTTTCTACAGCCATTTCCGTGAATGTGCAGACGATCTGCTTATGGTATGTATCCTTCCATAGGACCTGAAGAGGTGCAAACCAGACACATGACACTCGCGCCGTGGCCTCTGACACACGGTGCAGTGCCCGGGTGAGGGGCTGCGCGCCAAACCGCCCGTACACAGAGCGTCTGAGCAGGGCGGGGGCGCCGGGCGCGGGGCAGCGGGCACCGACTGAGTCCCAGCGGCCTGGCGAGGCCCTGCAGGTCCCTGCAGGAAGCCCGAGGTCAGCTGCCGGCAGGGCCTGGACCAGGCCCCAGCGGAAGGCCGGGGTCTCCGCGGAACCCTCCTCCCCCCGCCCTGGACCTCGCAGCTCCTCTGCCGTCACCCCCACCCTACACTGGGCCAGGTGACAGCCTAGGGTGAGTAGAGGAGGCGACGTGCGCCTGTGCTCAACTCACTACGAATGTCTTTCTCGAGACAGAGACAGACGGCAGGGA
>NW_006159632.1:1818398-1823167 GCF_000334495.1 Tupaia belangeri chinensis
TGGGAGGCGGGTGGCGATCGGCCGGCCGGGGTCGCGGCCTTCGGGCTGGGGGCGCGGCCTCCTCTGCGGCCCGGACCCGCGCGAACTTTATTTCCCGACCGCGGGCTCGGCAGCGGCGGCCTGGCCGCCACCTCGGGGTCGTTCCGCGTCGCCGGCGTCTCCTCCCCGGGGAGCCCGGACATCTGTCGGAGCTGGCCGAGGTGCCGGCCAGGCTGCGGGACGTAGCCCGGCATCCGGGCCGGGGCAGGTGCGAGGAGCGCGCAGCCCGATTCCTGCCCGGCTCAGCGGAGCCCCGCACCCGGGGCCGGCGCTCTGCAGTCGGTGGACTCTGCGTAGACAGGATGCCCGGGGAGTCGAGTCGTGCCTGCTGGGCGGGTGGAATAACGCTCGCCTTCCCCGAGGGTTGGACGGGCTGCTAGGTCGCGCTGCGTGGGGCGGTTCTTCCCGAGGGCTCCTGGCCCTCCTGCTCCATCGCTCTAGGCTCCCACACCCAGAGCCTTATGGTAATAATGGTGTTGGCTCTAAGCCTTCGTTTTATAGGTGCAGTTCATTGATATGGGGTATCTGTTTTAAAGAGCTTTAAGTACGCAGCAACTTTTTCTCTGCTAGCTTTTCGCTGGCATCCTTCATGCTGAAAGATTGCAGCGTTTGGACAGGGCGGGAGGAGAAACGCGTTCCTGTAATGTACGTGAAGATACTTTGTCAACTGCCAAGTTGCATGTCAGCGCGTTTGCTGGGTGATGACGGAGCACTGCTATACCAGACGGACGCCCCCGCCTTGGAGCTCACACTTTAGTAGGGACCACAGAAAATACACGGGGAAAAGCATACCTGATGTGTCAGACGTCCTTTAGGGTGGAGAAGAAGCAGGGAAGAGGGACACTGTGACCTGGACAAGCAGCTTTAGCCAGAGGTAGCCAAGGAGGGCCTCCTGGAGAAGGCGATGTTTGAAAGGAGACAGGAAGTGAAGGGCCGCCATGCAGTGGGGAAGGGTGTGCACAGGAAGGGGGATGCACCTCCGAAGCCCAGCGCCAGGAGTGTGATGGGCTCCTTTGAAGGTAGCAGGCTGATTTGGCTGGGGGAGTGAGCAAAGGAAGAGCCCTGATGAAGTCAGAGGTCGAGGAGCAGCGGGTGGTGGAAGGCCTTGGCGGTCCTTTGTACAGACTTGGGTTCTACTCGGAGTGAGAAGGGGAGTCAGCCCTCTGAATAGAGAAAAAATGTAATGAGACTTACCTAAAAAGGGTCAGTCTGGAGGCTGGATGGAAGAGACTTGTTTGGGAGGGATTGTGTGGGAGCAGAGCTTGGGGTGCCAGCTCGGGTACAGCAGCCCAAATCCAGGCCAGGGGTGATGTTGCATGGGCCAGAGAGGAATGGGTGGGGAGGCTGTGATGGATCGAGGGTGGAGAGGAAGAGGCCACCGAACACTTGTCCAGAGCAAGCAGAAGGCTTGGGTAGATACATGTTGAGATGAGGTTTATGGGAAGAATTTGGCGGACAGATTAGGCGTTGGCGAGAAGACAATAAAGTTAGAAGTCCGAGTGGAGATTATTACTAGTAAACTTTAATGACTTTGTATGGAAGAATTTCTTGCATCACCTCGATTACACCAGGGGTTAACATTCTCTCCCGTGAACTGCCCACGTTTATCTCGCGCCCGTTGCTCTGTCCCCAGTCTCCTCACGATTTCCCACGTGGGCTTGACTGTTTGCTCACACCCAGAGCGCGTGCGTGAATCCCAGTGGTAGAGAAGCCGAATACCCAGGATCCCAGAGTGCCTTTTTGGTCTGTTGTTGTATTCAGTTGAAACGCCCTCATCTGATTCATCTTTTTCTGAATTATCATTAGATACCTGGTTTAAGTTCAAAAAAAGTTTTAACCCCCTGGAATGTTGTTATCAAATGTGACTTCACTGGGCCATCTGTGAGATTATAATGGGAATGATCTGAATTGTTAATACTTTAGCAGTGAATTGGGAATAGACAAGCATTATCCTATCCTGTCATTAAAGATGGCCTGAAATGAATGGGCCATCACATGTTAAATGGGGATTTAAAAAATCAAATTATACAGTTTTTGGAGTAAGAGAATTGAGCTATAAAACCTGGTTCACAATCAGACATCAGGAAGTGAAGTTGTGCTTGCTCCTTACCTTAAAAATCAGGACATGGGCTAATATGTTTAAATGGATTTTTTAACTTAAATCTATCCTGAAAATACTTGAAAATCCGTCAGATTAATAACTAATTGCAGACTGATCGTGGGGCGGGTGAAGACAGTGTGTCCTCGTTGATCGTTTCCCTGCGGCTTTGTACCAGGGTCTGGCCCTGTCTCTCTTACCTCTCTTAGTCTTCTTTTTCGTAACAGAGAGGTTTCATACATTTAGAATTTTTGAATGCTTTCTAGGTCTAACTGCTGGGGGGAAAAACTTACCCAATAATGTGAAAGAATCATGCTTAAAGTCGGTCATCTTAATTCATCGGGGACTCGGGCCCTGCTGCTGTGCAAGGAATGGCTGACACTCAGTGGCTGAGGCCACGTGGGAGGCCTGGGTTCGATGCTGGTCCACCCTAAAAGCCAGGTGTGATGGCATGTGCCCATAGTCCCGGCTACTTGGAAGGCTGAGGCAAGAGGACTGCCTCAAAATAATTTACCCTGCCTTAAAAAAGAAAACGGAATCAGATAATTTTCCAAAAGGCGAGTCGTGGTTCCATTCAGAGGTGATTATCTGAAATCGGATGAGGAAATAAGAGCTTCCCGCTGCTGGAAGTAAGCAGAAGAAGCAGACAAGGTGGGGTCGAGCATACGAGCAGTACGCGCGGCCCGTCGCACCACTGCTGCCGTTTGTCTGTGAAAGGAGAGAGGTAACACAGTGGGTTACTGCTCAGCGATTGAAGAGCACCGGACTGTAGCTCACGCAGCCACTCGGGTAAATCTCACTGTAACTGCACTGCATGGAACAAGCCAGGCCAGAAGGAGAACGAGAATGCCTGCGACTGCTTCCATCTTCCATGCGTTCTCGGAAGCGCATGCTGATGGTGGTGGCAGAGCAGAGTAGCAGTGGCCTGGGGGAGAAGGGGCGGGCGGAAGGGAAGGGTACGTGGACAGGAAACTTCAGGCGCTGGCAGATAGGGTCACTGTTTTCACTGTGATGTCGGCTTTGTGACTGTTCACTTACTGCAAGTGATCGAGTTATAACTTTAAATACATGCAGTTCGTTACATGTTGATGCCTTAGTAAAGTGTTGTTTCGAAGTGGCTTGACCGTGAGAAGACGTGGAGGAATTTAAATGTGGGTCACTGAGTGAAAGACACCAATCTGAAAAGGCTACGAGCTGTGTGATTCCAACTCTGTGGCTTTCTGGAAAGGCAGTGCTGAGGGGGCAGAGAGGATTTGGAGTCAGTGAGCCTACTCTGTAAGATGCTGCAGGGGTGGATACATGTCATAAGTTTTTTTTTTTTTTTTGAGAGGTTTTTACTATAGGGAGTGTATGCTCACCAGAAGGACAGAGAGAGACAGAGAGAGAGCAGGTGAGAAATCACCCTGGGGGGATGGCCATGCCGCAATCCCTTCTCCTCCATTCTCCTCTCGGGATCTTGGGCACGCACACACACGTGCCCGGCGTGAGTTTAAGCCACTGGGTCCAGGACTCAAACCGCGGTCGACTCCATGGGAGTCCAGCGACATAGCCATTATACTAACTGCTGGCCCCATATATGTCATAATTGTCAAAAGCTGTAGGATGTTCGCCTGGATTGAACCCTGATGTCACCTGTGGTCTTTGGATGAGAAAGACCTGTCGTTGCTTCATCTGTCGCAGCGAATGTGCCACTGAGGTGCAGGGTCCACAGCTAGGGCGGCTGCAGTTGAGGCAGGGCTATGGGACCCTGTGCTTTGCACTTGATTTTGCTGTGAACCTACAACTGCTCTAAAACATACAGCCTATATTTTTTTCATAAAGAAAAAAATTATTTTTTTATGCCAGAAACCCAAAGAATTACACAGTTTACATTTTCTATTTAAAAATGGGGGGGAGGAAAGGTGAAGGCCAGGAAGTGTACATTGAAAATCTTGACAGTGGCCGATTCCTAGAAAACTACAGGCCAGACTGTCAATTGCTTCGTGATCTGTGATGAGAGGAGGAAGTACTGGAGATCCGGGATTCATTGTCTAAAGAGCAAGTCATTTAAGCTACCCTCATGCTCACTTTGCTGAAGACGCAATACTTGTATAAAAGTCTGTCTAGCACTCCCAGTTTGCAGAGTGCATGCTCGTTTTATTTCTCGGAGTCCTCGCCACATCCTGGTGAATTAGGGGGGATGAGGGAGCCTCATGATAGAGACAGGTGTGAGAGGTTTCAGAAAGACTCGCTTTTAAAGGCGGGAGAGAAATCAAAGCAGGCTTTAACGTCTCTGGGTGGCCGGGCCCATGAATGGTCATGGTGATCGTCATTCTTCGTTTAAAAATGCGGGTGGGGGAGTAGATTTGGAGATGTGAGATGTAACAGTCTCTTCTGTTTGGATGTTAGCTGCTTTTTTCTTCTTTTTATTGGAACTAAGGTGGATATGATTAAATTTAAACACTAACTCTGCAGCTCAGGACAGGAGTGTGGGCCAGACCAGACAAGGCGCATCTCCACCCCACAGGGACCTCGTTCACTCGGGCTCTGTGGTAACCACGACACGGTGACTGGAAGCTCAGGCAAGGCCATGTGATCAGTGGAAGGTCTGTTCTCTGAAAATGGAGAAGTCAGAGACACTTCAGTGGATGGA
>NW_006159632.1:1824727-1826498 GCF_000334495.1 Tupaia belangeri chinensis
AAGAGGCCATCAAAGCGGAAGGGAATCGGAGTCATGAGCAAGCGAGATAATTGGCCAGACATAATCCCAGAGGGGACACAAGGGTTGGGGCCAGGAGTGCCAGAAAGAAGGGTGCCCTGAAGGAGAGCAGTGACTCATCCTCCACCTCAGGAAGGGGAGGTGCTCCGGGTAGAGTCGCACACAGCCGCAGTGCCTGCGGTGCTGTCCCTTCCCTGTGAGGCAAGGCTGTCTGCCCAGATCGGGAAGAGACCGCGGGCTGGGGTCTGCTCGGGGACAGAAAAGTCACCTTCGCGGTCAGAAAAGGCCTTGGCCAGGACAGGGCCTAATTACTGAGTAGTAATGACTACCTCCAAAGGCTTGAAACCACTCCGGTACAAACACACCAGCCAGGACCTCCAGCATGTTTTCCGCTGTCCCCTCCTAGAACAGTGCAGAAAGCAAGCAGTTATCAGGAGCTCAGATGAGGATGGGTCTTCACTGTTTCTCCCACAGGATGGGGCAGCGGAGGAGAATGGGTTGCCGCATGACCACGCCCCATGGCGACGCGCTACCTCTAATCCCCTTCATCCTCTAATACTTTTCCTAAACAGATAAGGGGATGCTCATAGCCTGCTTGCTTTGCTAATATAGATCTTTCCCTCCAGATGCAAAATTTCCCCACAAAGGCCAGTCTTTCAGAGCTATTCCTATCTACAGTGCCTCTGAATAGCCATCTCAAAATATGCCAAAGAAGTATATTTTGGGGTGGCATATTTTGGCCTCCCACATCACACTGGACAAATATTTAATAAGCACTTGTTGTATGGGGACACAGCTGAGGACAACTAGACATTCTTGTCTTCATGAAGCTGACATTCTAGGGAGGACATCAGACAATAAAACATGATAAAGAAGTAAAATACACAGGACATTAGAAAGTAATATGATGGAGAAAAATGTAGCAAGATAAGGAGAATGGTGAGCTCAGGGGAGGGCTGGTCAGGAGGGCCGCAGCGAGAAGATGACACTGAGACAATGACGTGAAAGAGGCGAGAGCTTGAAACATTCAAATGTCTAGGCAAGAACTTCTTTTTTTGTTTATTAATAGAGAGATTTTGCTATAGGGCACGTGTGCTCACTGGATAGACTGAGATGCAAAAAGCGAGAAATCACCCCCAGCAGGGATGGCCACACTGCAATCCCTTTACCTCCACTCTTCTCTCAGGATTTTCAGCGTGCACACACACACACATACACACATGCACACACACACACACACACACACACACACACACACACAGAGTTTGAGTTTTAAGCCACTGGGTCTGGGACTCAAACTGTGGTCGGCCACGTGGAAGTCCAGTGATGGAACCATTATGCTATCAGCTGGTCCCAATCAGTGCAAGAACATCTAAGCCAACAGAATTGGTGCAGAGGCCCTGTGGTTGAGTCTGTCCAGTGTTTGAAGTTGGAAAGAACCTCTGTGGCTGGAAACAAGTGGACAAAGGGGAAAAAAGAAAGAAGAAAGTGAGTTCAGAGGGCTTGGAGATGCAGGCTTAGCATGTAGGCCTGGTCTTTCCTGTGTGTCTCTCCTTTCATTCTGCAAGGATGACCCTCTTAACCTCTCTTGATTCAAAGCACAAATATGTACATGTCTTTCTCCCCCTGTCTCTCTCCCCCTCTCTCTCCTCTCTCTCCCCATCTCTCTCCCCCTCTCTCCCATCTCTCTCCCCTCTCTCTCCTCTCTCCCCCCCTCTCCCCCTCTCTCTCCCATCTCTCTCCCCCTCCCTCT
>NW_006159632.1:1826561-1830877 GCF_000334495.1 Tupaia belangeri chinensis
CCCCTCCCCCCCCTCTCCCCCCGTCTCTCTCCCCCTCTCTCTCCTGTCTCTCTCCCCTGTCTCTCTCCCCCTCTCTGTCCCCGTCTCTCTCCCTCTCTCTCTCCTCTCTCCCCCCTCTCTCCCCCTTGCTCCCCTTCTCTCTCCCGTCTCTCTCCCCCTCTCTGTCCCCCTCTCTCTCCCGTCTCTCTCCCCCACCTCTCTCCTCTTCTCTCTCCTCTCTCTCCCCCTGTCTCCCTCCCCCTCTGACAAGCTTACAAGTACTCTGCAAATTAAACAAAAGTGGGTAAGATGAGATACTGGTGACTTGACAGTCACCTTGGGAGACTGAGAGAATACTGGTGTGTCTTCCTGGTCTTGGATCGGGCTTGTGGTGAGCTAGTAAGAAGAGGAGGTGAAGTGTTGCTCCCTTGTGAAAGTTGGGGCTATAGGGAAGTTTCCTAGCAACAGAGCTAGGGTCCTCAAGCTGAGAGGTGAAGGATCCAGGGAGGAAGGACTCCCTACCTATGCTGGGGATCAAGAACGAGAGATGAGTAGGGAGGGAAGGAGGGGGCATAATTTATGGACCAGACAGATGCTCTTTTGAGAGCAAAAAAGGTATCATTAAGAGTTACTCTGGAGGGGGGACCAGCAGATGGCATAATGGCTATGTCACTGGACTCCCACGTAGTCGACTACGGTTCGAGTCCTTGACCCAGTGGCTTAAACTTATGCTGGGCGCGTGTGCCCAAGATCCTGAGAGGAGAATGGAGGAGAAGGGATTGCAGCATGGCCATCCCCCTGGGGGGTGATTTCTTGCTTTCTGTCTCTTTCTGTCTTTCTGATGAGCGCACGTGCCCTATAGCAAAAACTTCTCCCCCCCCCAAAAAAAAAGAACTACTCTGGAGAAGGCGTACACTGGACTGTCTTGGCAAAGCCAAATGTTTGGTCACACCAGTGGCAGCCAAGCAGGGGAGCTGGAGCCCTGGGTGGGGTTTGGACGCTGGGGTGAGTGGACAGAGCCCTGCACTAGAGGGCGTGGCTGGAGGTCCAGCCTCAGATTCTCTCTAGCCCTGTGATGCTGCGCTGAAGTACTGTGGGTGCATCTGGTAAGGGCCGGGCATCCGGAGGGGAGGTGTGACCCCTGTGAGTAGATGCAAGCCTGGCACAGGGCACCAGAAGTGGGGAGGAGGAGCGAGTCCAGGGGCTCGGTAGCAGGAAGGAGCTGGCAGAGAAGAATCCAGCCCAGGAGACCAGACGGAGAAGTTAGAGGAGGGCAGAGACCAGGGAAATCTCCCTGCTGGCGTCTACTCCTCCCACCAGCCAGGGGAGAAGGGAGGCCTGAGCGTGAGCCCGGGTGCAGAGCAGTCAGAGGAGGGGCGCCGGCTGCTGTCCAGCCTTGGGGTGAGGGTCCTTGCTGGGCTCCGGCCTGGCCTGAGCCGTCGAGTGCTCCTGGGCAGCCCTGGAGGCTGCTGCCCACAGGCCCCGCGTCCTGTTTCCTCGTGGTCGTGAAGCCAGGGCAGATGAGGGTGAGAAGCGTGCGAGGAGCTGGGAGTGGGACCCGCCCTCCCAGCAGTGTCTGGCCAGTGATTTTCTTGTCTGCTGAAGGACGGAAGTAAATGGACGCGCGTTTTACATCACACCAGATGGACTTCCTTACAACTGAAGTGGAGAGGAAGCGCTTATTGGAGAGACAGACTTCCTAATCCGGGTGAAATACTGGAAAGTTTGTATACTAAATGGGGACTAACTCCAGGATTTTATTACTTGTCTCCTTTTTAAAATAAACTTGTGTTTTAACCATTTTTTTCTATGAACTTCTTCCTTTCTTTCTTTTGGCAAGAGAGCTTGTGCACAGATGAGAATTCTTTGCCTTTTTCTGAATCTCCTCTTAATGGTGCCTCCAAAGATAGTAGTGTTAGTTGCTCTCGACGTTTTTTCTCTAGTCCCTTTATTTAAACGTTTGGAGGCTGTTTTATTCATTCCACATTATTGAAATGCATTTATTTTTGCTAGCTTTTATTTTAAAGTTTATTTATTTCTTCCATGAGTGAAAGAAATGAGAGACAGAGAGGGAGGAAGGAGGAAGAAAGGAACCCCAACAGGGCCTCACGCAGTAATCCCCCTCGGCTCCAACCAGCCATGTGGGTCCACGCGTGTGGGTACAGGAGGCCTTAGGATATGAACCCAGGACCTCCCAGCATGGGCCCAGCATTGTAGAGCATTGCATCACTACTGTGCCATCGTCTGGGCCATCTGCCTTATTTAAAAGAAGTAGAGTCTAGGGACCAGCAGTTAGCGTAATGGCTATGTTGCTGGACTCCCATGTAGTCAACCGCAGTTCGCGTCCCGGACCCAGTGGCTTAAAACTCATGCCGGGCGCATGTGCCTGCTTGCCCAAGATCCCGAGAGGAGAATGGAGGAGAAGGGATTGCGGCGTGGCCATCCCCCCTGGAGGGTGATTTCTCGCTTTCTGTCTCTCTGTCTCTCTCTGTCTGGCGAGCGCACGCGCCCTTTAGGAAAAACCTCTCCCCTCCCCCCCGAAAAAAAAAGAAATAGAGTCTAAGTAAAGGTGTTCTTTTTTTCTTTTTTCTTTTTTAACTCACAGAAGTAGGGGCCAGCAGATGGCCAACTGCTGTCCACGTCATGGACCCAGTGGCTTGAAACTCACGCTGGGTGTGTGTGCGTGCACGCCTAAAATCCTGAGAGGGGAATGGGGGAGAAGGGATTGAGGCACAGTCATCCCCCTGGGGTGACTTCTCTGTCTCTGTCTCTGAAGCGAGTACATGTGGCCTATAGGAAAAATCTCTGTTAAAAACAAACAGAGCAAAACCGAATAGAGGTGTATGTGCATACACACGCGTGTGAGAGAGAGAAAATGTAGTGCCCTCGGCAGGGTCTGGTCACACCCTAGTCCCCTTTCCCCACCTTTTAGTTCAAAAGGCTCTTGGGGCCGTGCTTTCAGGCTGACAGGCGGGATCTGACCCAGGCCCCGGTCTGCCATGCGGCTTCCAGTAGTGCAGTTTTGTGAGCCGCTAACTGCACCACCAAGGCCGGACCCCCGGGTAAGGTTTGTGACAAAACTTGATTATGCAGGGCTTAAGGAAGCATTTAAAATGTGTGGCTTTAACCTGATTCTCAAAGCTTACTACATTTTCTGAATGTTGTACTATTATAAGACCTCCTAAGCCATGGAGATAATCTAGTGTTGTTTTTTTTTTTTTAAAGAGTTGTTTTATTGGGACCCAGAAGGATGGGGAGAAAAAAGCTAAGCATACAGAAAACAAGAAATGGAAGATCATCTGCTGACAATAACATGTATGTTGATGTGCTTGATTGAGACAATATACAGTATACTCTGGATGGAAAATCTCATTTTGTATGTTGTAATGATGTACAGTGAATGAATGCAAATAAATAAATTGAAACAAAAAAACAAAACAAAACAAAATCTCACTATAGAATTCAAACAAAGTTTGTTTTCTTTCTCTTTTTTAAATTATTGTATTTAACTTTATTTTTCATTAATTTTATTTATTTCAATTTGAGAATGGAGGAGAAGAGTGAGAGAGAGAGAGAGAAAGCTGCCAGGTCCGGGACTTGAACTGTGGTTGGCCGTGTGGGAGTCCAGAACCCTTACCCGTGACATCACCTGCCAGCCCCTAGTTGTTTTTTTTGTTTGTTTTTCTAAATGCATCTAAGAATAATGGGAGTCAGAATGGTTAATAAGCACCTCACCTGAGCTCCTTAATAGAGTTTAAGGCAAAGCAGAAAACAGAAAGTCTCTTGACTTTTCTGCTGGTACTTCTCCCACTGAACCAGCAGCATCATGCACATCTGAGTGCGTTATACGGAAGGTAGCCCACAGCCAAAGCAGCCTTTGCAGGGCCAGAGAAGTGGTTGTGGCACGGGCATCCTCTGGGGGTGATTTCCCGCTTTCTGTCTGTCTTTTCGTTTCTCCGGTGAGCGCACACACCTTATAGTAAAAATCTTAAAAAAGAAAAAGAAAAGAAAAAAGCCTTGACACGGTGTAAACGTGTGGTGTTTGGTCTCCAGGGTGCAATTTGCTTATAACTTCAACCGTTTTTCTTTACAAGTGTGTGCGTTTAGGCCACAGTGAGAGAAACCAAGGGTGATGTACCCAGTGTGGTAGGAAAATAAATCAGTTGTGGATTGAATTGGAAATGTCTCTGCCAGTAAGTGTTTAAACGTCTCTCCTTTTTCTGCTCTCCCAGTCTCTCTGCCTTCTCCCCACCCACCCTCACGGAGGTCAGAGGGCACTAGACTCAGCAGCAGGCTCGCGGTTTTTTTTTTTTTTTTTTGGGGTTTTTTTTTTTACC
>NW_006159632.1:1831000-1834731 GCF_000334495.1 Tupaia belangeri chinensis
GCACATGCGCCTAGCATGAGTTTAAGCCACCGGGTCCGGGACTCGAACCGCAGTCGACTACATGGGAGTCCAGTGACATAGCCGTTACGCTAACTGCTGGTACCCAGGCTCTCATTTTGATCTCACTCTGGCCTTCCTCTGTTGAGAGCTTTTTTTCTATAACATGTTTTTCTATACTGAGTGCCACCACTGAGTGTTTTTCTTTCTTTGGAAGGGAAGCCAACTGCATCGTGTCTATAGAAGAAAGGGTAGGAGGAGACTGGAGCCACCAGTATGGCCAGGTGTCTTTGAAACTGCTTGTAATATCTGGGTGCAGTGTGTTTTTCTTTGTTTTGTTTGTTTGTTTTTTTAGTTTTACCCGAGAGAGAGAGAGAGAGAGAGAGAGAGAGAGAGAGAGAAAGAGGGAAAGTGAGAAAGCAAGCCACCAGGTCCAGGACTCAAACCATGGTTGGCCATGTGGGAGTGTCCAGCATCTTAACCACCATGCCACCTGCTGGTTTCCCTGGGTTTCTTTTCTTTTTTTCTTTCCCAGCGTTTCTTTTCTTTTTTCTTTATTTCTTTTCTTTTCTTTCTTTCTTTTTTTTTTTTTTTTGGAGAAGTTTTTGCTATAGGGTGTGTGCGCTCACCAGACAGACAGAGAGAGAGTCAGAAAGCGAGAAATCACCCCCCAGTGGGGTTGGCCACACCACAATCCCTTTTCCTCCATTCTCCTCTCGGGATCTTGGGCACGCACGCACACGTGCCCGGTGTGAGTTTTAAGCCACCGGGTCTGGGACATGAACCATGGTCTACTACATGGGAGTCCAGTAACATAGCCATTACATTAACTGCTGGTCCTCTGGGTGCAGTGTTTCTAAAAATTATTTTGGAGAATCTTTCACCTGATGTGAAGTATATATGGAAAACTATTGATTTTTATAGTGTTGTCATGTAAATAGTTTTTTTAGTACAGGCTTGAACCTGTTTATAATGTTTTTTTAGAAGGTATGAAATGCTGTCACACCTATAATTGATTTTAAAGAACTTCAAGCCTATATACTCTCAATTATAGTCTTTACTTTAGTATAAATAAATACCCCCAATTTTGTTTTGTTTTTTACCTTCCATGAGAGAGGGAGAGAGACTTCCAGCACTGTCACCCACACCCAGCGTCTGCCATCCACGGTCACAGGTGTGTGCATTCAGCCAGTGTGTAGGAGTCCTTGTGTGTGAACTCAGGCCTTCACATGTGGCCTCAGCATCCTGGAACACTGCCAGGCGCCATTGTGGCTAGCCCCCAGTCTTCTTGTTTTGTTTATTTCTTTTTGTGCAAGAGACACAAAAGTGTGGTCCTCCCTGCAGCCCCCTCAGCCAGGCTTGCAGGTGCTCCTGGGTGTGCCGGCGTCCAGGCCGACCTGGTCTCCTGCGTGGCTCCAGACTTACGCACCGGCACTCTGCTGACCATGCCACCGTGGCTGGGCCAAACATCCCAGATTTTACTACTGAAGTTTTTGGGGTTTAATATAAAAATTTTGGTAAGGTCTTTAGGTATTTCTGCAGCATTTCTCTTGGTACCTTGAGAGCTTGTTATAGAATAGAGAAAGGGGGACCAGCAGGCAGCATAATGGCTATGTCGCTGGACTCCCATGTATTCGACCACGGTTCGAGTCCCGGACCCGGTGACTTAAACTCATGCAGAGCGTGTGTGCAGGAGTGCCCAAGATCCCGAGAGGAGAATGGAGGAGAAGGGATTGCGGCATGGCCATCCCCCCTGGGAGGCGATTTCTTGCTTTCTGTCTCTCTGGTGAGTGCACGTGCCCCACAGCAAAAACTTCTAAAAAAAAGAAAAAAAAAGAATAGAGAAAGGGTCTTGTAAACATGCCTGTTTATTTCTCAGAGCCTTAGCTGTGGGAAGGGTTCTTAAAGGTATACTGGGATATTTTCTATCAAAGTTAGTATTGAAGAATTCATGTTTGTCAAGTTCTTGCTGTTTGTGACACTATGTTAGGCGCTAAAGGGGTCTGAACAAGTCAGACCAGGCTTTCTAAAGGACAGTAGCGGCTAGTTTGGAAGCAGCGGTGTAGTCCCACAGTACCGTTCTGTAAGTGCTAGCTTAGACGCAGGTAGAAAGTAGTTCACTGGAAACTTTGTATCGAGAGCAACTAGATAGAAACCCTGTGGCCCTGTCCAACAAGTCTGCGGTGGAGGCGTCGGCAGTGCTGTGTCAGGCTAGAAAGGCCGATGGAGGCGAGTTTCTTGTACCCCATGACAAGAAGTTGAGATCCAGTGTCTGTGACCGAGGTGACCTTGTGACTCCAAAGAATCTGAGTGACATTTTTATAGCAGTTATTGGATTTAAACTGGATGGAAACTAGGCCTGAGGCAGGTGGCCAGCTCGGAAGTTGTTGGTATTGCCAGAGAGAGGGGAGCCAGGGCATGGTCGTTCGTAGGCAGGCCGTGGGCCGGGGTGCCAGGGGCAGTGGCACTGACTAGTAACTGCCCTCCCGTGGTCTCCAGGCACTGCGTTGTGCATCACCTTGCTATTTTTCCAACATTCCCAACAACCACAGGCATTCTTACGAACTCGGTTGTAGGTGAAGCCTGTTCGGGTCCTCCCAGGTGCTGGAAAGGGCCATGCGCTGAAGCAGGCTGAGGAAGGAGGAGCTGGTTTGCCCCAGAGGGCAGGAATTTGTGGATACTGGGGTGGCACTAGCCTGAGTCCTGGCTCCGTAACCTTGAGCAGTTGCCTAAGCTCCCTGTGCTCAGCTTCCAGCAGTGATGGGCCGGGACACCAGTGACCTCGGGGAGTGCCACAAGGCAGAGGCAATGGCTGTCCAGGTGTGTTCCCGGCAGTGCCCACTGGGCTTGGAGTCAGGACTGGCTAGGTCTTCATCTTCTCCCCTTCATTCTGCAAATGCGAAGGTCCTTGAGGGTGGAGTAGCTGGTCCTACAAAGCTGCCAGCATGCCGCTTCCAGCAGGGACACAAAGCCAGGAGCCAGAGACGGTACCTGGACGGGTCCTCGTGCTCCCCTCCGTGCAGCCTCGCTGTCACCGTGGGCGTCAGAGCCCCACCCTTTCCCAGTGCTTGGCTTGGGCCAGTCCTCCCTGAGCTGGCATCTGCCTGCGTCGCCCGCTGTGGGGACGGCGAGCCGGCTGAGCTGAGGGACAGTGTCGGGGGCGTGTGCTTGGCGCGCTCAGCGTGGCCTCCGAGTTCCCATCCAAATTCTGCTTCGCCACCTTGCGTCCTGGTCCCTAGTTCCTCAAGCCAGAGTGACCTCTTTTCTGGGTTACCCTCGGGCTCAAGACACTGGACTGGAGAGTGTTCAGCAAGACTGCCCTGGGCGAGGGAGGCAGCGGGAGATGGGCTGGGGTCTGCGGGCTGCACAATGCGGAGGAAAGCAGGTGGGTCCGCCCCACTGCGGCTCAAACGGCTCAAACCGCTCTGCACCCCCGCCTGCCGCCACCCTTCACATCTCCCAGAGCTGTCTTCTCTCCAGAACTTGGAGCTGGCTCCTTAAACACACCCCACTGTGACAGCCTGAAGGCACAGTGCAGAGCCAACACAGGAGCACTACCGTTGATTTCTGCGTTCATGGCTAGGGTTATTTAGCCCCACGTTTTAAATATGGGACATTCGGCTGGCCCTGTGGCATGCTGTTAAGGGAGTCAGAGCCACGTGGCCGGCCAAACAGTTCGGATCTCAGCGCTGGCAACTTGAAAGACACGCCACACCTGTGAGCGCTACAAGCCC
>NW_006159632.1:1834778-1839735 GCF_000334495.1 Tupaia belangeri chinensis
CAGTGCTCTCTGAGCGCAGGCCCCTCCGGCAGGAAAAAAGAGGGCCCAGCTGGGGTCCAGGCCACCTCTGCCCCTTGACGCTGACATTGCAGTAGGAGCTAAGAGTTACTTGTCAGATTGGAGACGCTATCTTCTCGGTAGAGCAGCAGATTTTCCCAGGTCGTTGATTTCCTGGTAAAAATGGAAAATGTGGAAACATGGAAAAAGACAACATGAGCCAAAAGGATGCCTTTAAAACTTGGGGCTGACCCGGAAGTGCTCGAGGGGTGAACAGGGGTGAACAGCTGGCAGAGAGGCAGTGGTTTCCTAGTGCTGGTCCTAGCGCCACCCCTTCCCCACAGACCACTCCTAGCGCCCCCCAGGCTCCTAGCGCCAGGCCCCCCCATGGAACCCTCGGGGTTCCGCCCACTGGGAGGAGTCTCTCCAGAGGCCCACAGGGAGAGCATTGGCTGGGAGCATGCTGACCTACCTTTGTCCTCTGAGTCCCGGGAACTCTCTCTTGCTCTCCTTAAATTGTTTTCTGTGTTTGCGATCCAGCGTCTGCCGGTGTCCTGAGAGAGGAGCAGCAGCGCCCTCCACAGGTCTCGTCCCCCAAGATCCGCTGCGTCCACCCTTCGGCCCGTCACGTCCTGGCACTTCGGCGGGTGCCCGTGTGCTCCATGCAGATGGGACTGCGCCAGGAACTCAAACTGGTCACCTTGTAGGATCCAGCTTCTCTGGGACACTGCCGCTGAGCCACGAAGGCAGTCCTGTTAGGAAATCTCTTTATTTTATTGAACTGTATTTGCTTTTGATTATTTAATTTTAACTTTATTTATTTATTTAGAGACTGACAGACACAGAGACACAGAGAGAGAGGGAAAGTGAGAAAGCATTCCGCCAGGTCCAGGACTCGAACCGCGGTCGATCATGTGGAGTCTGGCGCCTTTAACCACCATGCCACTTGCCAGCTCCTGAACTGCGGTGGGCCTGTGGGAGTCCAGTGCCTTAGCCCATCTCTGCGATCGCTGAGGGAGGTGATAATGGTTAGGAATCCGGAGGTCAGAAACCCTGGTGCCAACCGCAGCGTAGGCTCACGTCCTGCAGTCGTTTATGAAATGCAAACTCGGGCAGCTTTCCTCTGCTGCCAGTCAGACTGTGACCTGTTACTCGCTGACAGCTGGAAAACTTTGTTTTGAGTATGGTACTTCTTATAAATGATTTTGTTCCAAAGGTTCACTTGAAAGATGCTTTTTGAATATTCTCACAGACATTACATATATATACACGGGGGGTCTTCAGAGAGTTTGTGGAAGATGCCTATCTTGAACAACTGTGCATGGCTTCCACGTTTTTTTGCTTTAATTACACTCTGCAAACCTTTTGAAGCCCTTCGTGTGTGAGGGGTCTGCACCCCTAGGACTCTCAGGCCATTTAAACTGTGCATTCCCAAGAGCCCTGCAGGCAGGTCTGGGGACAGGCTCAGGGCCTCTCCACTGTGACTGCCTGCTCCTTGCCTCTCCGGCTTGGCCCCTTCCCGGAGCACTGGACCCCCGTGATGGCTGAGAGGTGCAGGACTCTCCCCCAGCCTGACTGGCAGAGAGCCGGGCATTCTATTGCTGGAGACAGAGACTCTTTGCTTGGCCACACTTTAGTGAGGCTTCTGAACCTCTGCCAGGCCAGTCCACGGACCTCCATGTGAAATCCAGTTTAACAAGGCCCTCTGCTAAGTCGGGTTAGCAAGAACTCTGTCTTCAATTCTCTTGTTTAGTTATTTAATTTGGAACTTTATTAAGGCATTATACCCCTCTGTTACCTGTGTTTTAAACTCCGAGAGATATCATATAAGACAACTGGTTAAAATCTATTTTAAGGGATCAGCAGGTGGTGTAGTGGTTGAGGCACTGGATACCCACATGGTTGACTGCAGTTTGAGTCCTGGACCCACTGACTTGAAACTCAGTTTGAGTCCCGGACCTAGTGGCTTGAAGCTGGGCTCATGTGTGTGTGTGCTTGGTATCTTGAGAGGAGATTGGAGGAGGAGGGATTCCAGCATGGCCATTGTCCCTGGGGGAATGAGTTCTCACTTTCTACCTCTCATTGTCTCTTCTGAGAGCACACATGCCCCATAGCAAAAGTCTCTGAAACACACACACACACACACACACACACACACTCACACACAATTTTTATATTTAGTGACTACCAGAATTTGCTTCAGTTTTCTTAAGAAAAGAATGTATTCAGTTTTCATTGTTAATTAGATTGTAAAGGTTCTTATGTTAATAAGTAACATAAGTTATAAAAAGAATATTCCTAAGAAACTTTCTGTTTTAAGTGTTTAGTTGAGAATCATTGGTTATTGTTTAACACATCTATCAAATAAAATGGAATAAAAAGTTACATGGTAAAGCATAGATTAACAAATATGCTCTTGCTTAAATATTGTATAATTCAGTTTAACTGACATGCTTTAATTAGGTATTGCCCTTCCTCCTTTTTCTCCTAATGTTTAAGCTCTCTAAAGAGAGAGATACAGAGAGAAGGGCCAGGCAGTTGGTTGGTGGTTAAAGCTTTTGAGTGCATTTCAAGTTCTGCATTTGGTGGCTTGAAAAACATCCTAAGCACATGTGCATGTGTGCCCAAAATCCCAGGAGAACGGAGAAGTTGCACCATGGCCATCCTCCTGGGGATGTTTTCCCACTTCCCACCATGCTCGCTCTCTCTGCTCCTCTCCAGTGAGCGCGCGTGCGCTGAAACAAATAAACAATCATACTTTTTAAAGATACAGAGAGAGAAGAAGAGGGAGAAAACACTCCCAATGGGCATGGTCATGCCACAGCCCCTTCTCCATTTCTCCTTCCTGTCACACTCACACATACACACGACCAGTGTGTTTTTCAAGCCACCAGGGCCAGGATTCAGACCATGTGGTCAGCCATGTGGGAACCAGCTTCCTTAACCACCAGGCTACAGGGCTGGCCCAACTAGCTTTTTGTTTAGAGAGAATGCCGCTAATCCGAACAGGTTCAGTTTGGCCTTCCCTCATGCTGCACACCCTCCAGGTTTTCAGCATTTCCTAGGTTATAGTTGCAGTCTGGTGGTCTTGAGTAACAGCCCTGGATGATATTTAGAGATAGTGTTTCATGAGCAGAAAACGTCTTTGCCCATTGTTGGATTTTTAATTGACCTGACAGAAGAAAGGCTATCTTTTTCTTCTTCGGTTTTAATTTGCTGGAGGGTACACACACTCACCAGAAAGAGACAGAGAGAAAAAGTGAGAAAGCACCCAGCAATCCCTTCTCCTCCTCCCCTCCTGTAGGGATTCTGGGCGTGCATGGATATGCATCTGGCATGTTCTTCGAGCCCCTGGGTCCGGAACACCAACCGCAGTCGGCCGTGTGGGCTCCAGCTGCCCTAACTACTGCACAACCAGCTGGCTCAAAGGCTGCGTCTCTAAGCTGGGTTATTTCAGTTCTAGTTAACTAGTTCCAAAAATACATAATTCTTTTTTTTTTTTTAAGAGAGATTTTTGCTATAAGGCACATGTGTTTGCCAGAGGGTCAGAGAGAGACAGAGAGACCAGGGGGATGGCCACACTGCAGTCCCTTCTCCATTCTCCTCTCAGGATCTTGGGCACGCACACATTGCACACATGCCTGGCATGAGTTTAAGCTGACGGGTCCAGGACTCAAACCGCGGTCATCTATGTGGGAGTTTAGCAACGTAAACATGCCATCTCCTGGTCCCCCTAGGATGCCTCATTCCGACAGCTGGTCTGGGAACTTGGGGACCTAACCAGTTCTGCGACCTTGGACCTGGCGCCTCCGTTCTGTCACCTGTGGAGTGGAGGTTGGAGACTGATTCCTGAAGCCCCTGCTTTTGTGCCAAAACCCGGCTCTAAGTTGTCTGAGTCCATTCTAGTACCCACGTCACTTACAAAATAGTGCAAAGGTGTCCCCTTCCCTCCTTCTTCGTCCTCAGTGTTGTGCTTTGGAGAATATGTATGAGACCTTCGGGAGTGTTGCAAGTCGGGCTGTCGTTAGCGTACATTGAACTCGGGGAGAACCACCAACCGCTCTGTGTGGTATGTCCTGGCTCAGCCAAACGTAGCGAGCACTTAGTGTTCTATACATCGATGTCTTCCGTCCTCACAGGAAGCCTGTGGCCCTCCCTCTTGGCACACAGTAACGCTTCTGAAAACATCCTTTCTCTGGCACTGTCTCTACTACTGTCGTGAGTAAGGAACTTAGACTACCAGCTGGTATTATTTAAAAAGGGAATTTGCCAGGACTTTTGGCATTTGGTAAAAGATGAGGGATTAAGTCTTGGGTATAGGGTTTGATGAGGGAAAATTATGCTTTCTAATCAGGGTATAAGAATAAAGTTTACCATGACAAATTTTTCTTGTCTTATTTCACTTTTTTTCTGTGGAAGCCGTAGGGCAAGTTAGGGCAGAAAATATAGGCCCCTTCCCCTTTATTGTCAGTGCTTCTGCACGCCACTGCAGGTCCCCAGGGCTTCCTGGCAGGCTGTCAAGGCAGTGACCACGGTCCCCCACCAGATGGCACTCTCCCCCGGTGTGCGTGTGCCCCTGGTAGGGCGGTTAGCTAGAGCCCTCCCTGCAGCCCTTAGGGAGGGAAGCGGTCTGGCCCCTAGCAGCTCTGTGTGGACATTGTGGCAGTGCCTTGCTGGCCTGGCTTGGCTCACCCGATGCCCGATCTGCTCTTTGAGGCCTTTACTCTCACCGTGGGCACAGTACCGACGGTGTGCCCGGCAGTGCAGAGCGGATTCAGGTGTGAGCACACCAATGAGCAAGCAGGTTAACAAAGTTTGTCTACTTTGCCAGAGAGTGTGCAAGGGAGAATGAGCATGCAGCGTGCTCGCCACCCGCGCGGCTCCTCCTCCCCGCTCTCTGGGCCTCAGCATAGTGGGCGCGGGGCCAGGAGCCCGCTCTCCAGCCAGCAAGGCCTCGGTC
>NW_006159632.1:1839920-1850970 GCF_000334495.1 Tupaia belangeri chinensis
TGTGTTGGCTGACCCGATGCCCGATCTGCTCTTTGAGGCCTTTACTCTCACCGTGGGCACAGTACCGACGGTGTGCCCGGCAGTGCAGAGCGGATTCAGGTGTGAGCACACCAATGAGCAAGCAGGTTAACAAAGTTTGTCTACTTTGCCAGAGAGTGTGCAAGGGAGAATGAGCATGCAGCGTGCTCGCCACCCGCGCGGCTCCTCCTCCCCGCTCTCTGGGCCTCAGCATAGTGGGCGCGGGGCCAGGAGCCCGCTCTCCAGCCAGCAGGGCCTCGGTGGGCTCCAGCAGCCAGGCGCAGCGCCTGGCCGCCCGACTGTGCTGGCCCTCGGGGATGAGGCCGCCGGGAGTGCAGGTGTGCGGGGCTGCCCGCGGCCAGTGGCTGGCCAGACCACGCTTTCACTTCCCACGGCGGCAGCCCCAGGCTGTTCGCTCTTTCTTTTTATTTTTCTTTTGGAGAGGTTTTTTTTTTTGTTTTTTGTTTTTTTTGTTGTTGTTGTTGTTGTTGTTATAGGATATGTGTGCTCGCCAGACAGACAGAGAGAGACAGAGAGACAGAAAGCGAGAAATCACCCCCCAGGGGGATGGCCACACCACACTCCCTTCTCCTCCATTCTCCTCTCGGGATCTTGGGCACGCACGCACACATGCCCGGCAGGAGTTTAAGCCACTGGGTCCGGGACTTGAACCGCGGTCGACTACGTGGGAGTCCAGCAACATAGCCATTATGCCAACTGCTGGTCCCGGCTGTTTGCTCTTTCTGGAGGAAGACTGGGAACACGACAGAAGTGACAGGGCATCATATGGTGCCATTTAAGGGCCTTAGCTCGCGGGTCACCGTATGGGAGCTGGAGCTCGCATGGCCTGCTGGGTTCTGGATCCCGGTCCTGGCAGTCCGGGCGGCTCCAAGGATTCAGTGGGCAGAGAGGCAGAGGACAGGGGTCACGACCACACCCGCCCTGTGGGGCTGCGCTGTCCTCTCTGGCTGGACCTCTGTGGCAGGGCAGCCCCACAGTGCGGTGCCGTGTCGGGGGTGAGTCCTCGGGGCTGACGTGCTGTCCCCTGACTTTCAGACGGGGCGTCAGTGGGTGTGAAGTCGGTGGCAGAATGCAAACGGAGCTGAGATGGCCAAGCCGGCTGTGCGGCCTTGCAGGGTCTCACCTGCGGAGGAGCCACTCCTCTGCCTTTGTCGCCATCATTTCCGGGGGGAGGAGAGTCCGCAGGGAGCCGACTGCTGGGGGCTTAGCCGAGCAGGTGGGAACCCGCTGGAAGGCCGTGCTGCCCATCCCTCAGCGCGTGGCGGCTGGTGCCTGCCGTGGCCAGGGCCCTTCTGGACGGAGGTTAGTAGGAGACAATCGGCCAAGTCCCTGTCCTCACGCGCTGTCACGTTCGGACTCCCCATCATCTGCTGCCCTGAAAACTCGCCTCATGGTTACTCAGCTGTAGCGACCCCAACCTTCACTTGGCGTTAGCAGTGCTGTGGTGGTCGCCATCCGGCGCTGCCTGTCTCAGACCGCTGGGATCCCAGCGTCCTTCATCCTCATCTTCACGCTCACAGAGGCCCGCGCTTCCTGACTGCCTGCATGCGCCCTGCCCCTCGGCACTTGCCCAGCCTCCTTCTCTCCCTGCCTGATCGCCGTAGCACACCCCTCGACTCCCCTTCCCCTTTCTTTTTGAAAAGGAGAGTCTTGTTGCCCCAAACCTCCGGCCTGAGCCTCACAGCTGGGACGACAGGTGCATGCCACCTCGGTATATTACCCAGGCCAGCCGGGACTCGCCCCTCCTGCCACGGCCTCCGCAGTCACCGGGTTATGGATGTGTGCCGTGGTGCCCAGGGTCCTGCCGTGGCCTCCGCAGTCACCGGGGTGGCAGGTGTGTGCAGTGGTGCCCAGGTTTCGGGCTGGACCAGCTTTGTGTTTCCTGGCCCTCGCTTTGCAGCTGTAGTACCGAACACCTTGTGATCTCCGCAGCCATCGCAGGACTGCTCGTCCTTTCCTCCCTCCTCCTCTCCCGCTCCCTGTATAATGTCTGCTGATCCTTTAGCTGAAAGACTCCCTCGTGGAGCTTCCCTTACCGCTCGGGTGGGCTGACCATCCCGAGCAGTATGCAGTGCCCTGTGTTGGTTCGCCTTCACCACCAAAATGCGGTCTTCCTGGGGCAGAGACTGCAGTTCCGCCACCTTCTCCATGTCTGGTGCAAGGTTGGGTGTTTTGTAATGAGAGCGGGATGAATACGTGACTGAAGAGGGGGATAGAGCAAAGTCCGAATAGAGAGAACTGGGGCGCAGAGATCCTGATGCTAGGAGGAGACAGGGACGCAGTCTCCAGAGGGACAGTGCCTGGGAGGCAGCGGCAGACACAGTGTGAGGGACACTGCAACACGGTGCCTGAAGGAGAGCACGTGGCGAAGTGGCCGAGTGACCTGCCTGGGAAATCTGTGTGCGGGAGCAGAGGGTATGAAGGTCACACACGTGCATGTGGCAGCACACGCGTGTAAACGTGGAAGAGGCCCGGTCCCGCTATGGTACGGAGCCGGGAAGGTTCCAGCTAGCCTTTCACATTTTATGTGTAGAGAAAGAAAACGACAAAGAGGTAAGAGATTCTTATCAACACACGGACCCTCTGGATACAGAGAACGCGTGAGACTCCCCGGCCTGCTTCGCTCTGCCCTCCCTGACGTGGAGAGTGCTCCACATGCACAGAGCGGGAGGAAGGAGACTAGGAGGTGGACGTCGAAGCCCAGCGTCGGGGCGGAGATCGGGCTAGAGCTTCTGTTGCTGTGCATGAGCTCAGAGCTTGGTGAGATCCAGACAGGGCTTGCTGCTGTCCCCACCGAGCTGGCGGTCCTCGAGGGCCCATGGTGACCGAGAGCGTAGGTGACTGGAGGAACGAGGGTCTCAGTGAGAAAGGATGTCGGGCCCGTCGGTCTCAGTGGACTCGGTGTTGCCTCCACAAAGACCTGAGATCATTTTTAAAGATTTGCAGATACTTATGGAAAGGAAAGAGGGCCATGTAAGGTGGTGTGGCTCCCTGAAAGGAATTCATCCCAGATAAACCAGCGTCCCCTTCCAACGGGGACGTCACTGTGCAGATGGGCAGAAAGCTGTGCCCTCGTGTCTAGATTGCTGTGGTGTATGTGACCATGGCTCTCTTCCTTCATTCACCATGGCGTGTGTGAGCAAGACAGCCCTGCACCCAGCCAGGATCGGGTGTGTGCGCGTCCACATGCTCGGCGTGTTTCGGGGCGGCTGGGCCGGGGTCCACCCCTGCGGTTGGCCCTGTGGCTGCCAGCTCAGCCGTACGTCGCACTGCAGAGCCTGCCACCTAGGCCGTGCCCACAGGCTGTGTCTTCCTGTTCTCGGGGATTCCCGGGAGGACCGGGCGATAGCGTCAGTGCAGACGCTGAGCAGCAGGCTCCGTCTTGCCTTGCCTACTCACTGGCAGTGGCTTGGGAAGTCTGTTTCTAAGCCTGTTACCCTCATCAGCGTGACACCTCCTCCACACTTGTCACTCTCAGCCGCTCATCTGCTCCACGTGTCACCGAGAAAACAGGAGCACCCAGAAGGAGGAGGCGGTGGTCCTCCGCTGCAGACACTAGCCTTCCTGCATTCATGCTCAGGACTCAGCACCCTTACACCGCTAGACAGCTCGGACCCTCTTTGCTTTGCCTGCTTGTTCCTGAAACGATCTCTGCTCATTCTAGTCCCACCCGTCTTCCTTTCTCCGTTGGAGAAGCGTGCTCCAGCTCATCTACCAACGTGCTCTAGTGTCAATCCTTGTTAAAAATAAAGTAAGGGGTCAGCAGGTGGTGTGGTGGTGAAGGTGCTGGACTCCGACATGATCTACTGTGATACAGCAGCTTAAAAATCACACTGGGTACGTGTGCACGTGTACCCAAAACCCCAAAAGGAGAATGGAGGACAAGGGACCGTAGAGGGGCTGTCCCATCTGGGGGGGTGGTGATTTCTCACTTTCTTTCTTTCTGGTGTCCACACACACCTTGTGGCAAATGCCTAAAATAAATCTATATTTTTTTAATTTAAGAACTATTTTATTTATTTATTTATTTACTTTTTGGAGATGTTTTTGCTATAGGGCATGTGCACTCGCCAGACAGAGAGAGACATAGAGACAGAAAGCGAGAAATCACCCCCCAGGGGGGATGTTCACACCACAATCCCTTCTCCTCCATTCTCCTCTCAGGATCTTGGGCACGCACGCACACGCGCCCGGCGTGAGTTTTAAGCTACCGGGTCCGGGACGCGAACCACGGTCAACTACGTGGAAGTCCAACGACATAGCCATTACGCTAACTGCTGGTTCCCAAGTGTGCTTTTGAGATTTTTAAAAAAGTTGACAGTGTCACATCACATAGGAAGACTGGCCACTGATTTTTAAATGAGAACTTATCTGTGTTTACTATTGCTTTAACATGTTTGTCTTTTTTTTTTCTTTCTTTTTTGCAGGTGAACCTTTATTCTAAGAATATTCATTTCATCTGGTTTATGAACCCGAATTACATAGACTCTAAATGTCACAGAAGTATTGAAAAGCTGGTGAGTATCTAGTGTAATGAATATTAGAAATCAAAATATTGTCCTGGATTCCTCGGTCGAGGGCTTTGAAACTATCGATGCGGGGTTAGGTGACGTTGATGAAGCCCGCTGTGAGAACAGTGACGGTCTCCCGAGTGCGGAGGCGTGCAGAGGGACAGCTCCTCGCACAGTGGCGTAGTGCGTGAGTGTACAGCCGTGAGCATAGTGGGGAGAAGGACAAGGTACACAGTGGGAGGCCACCGCTGCGCCATGGCTAGGGCCACATGGAAGGCCCAGGCCCGTTTGCAGCCCAGCCTGAAACGCTCAGCCTGATGGCACACACCTGTGGTCCTGGCCAGCTAGGAGGCCGGGACGGCCGCAGTACAACACAGCTGTACTGAGAATACCACCTCTCCCTCTCCTTCCCACTCTCACACATTCTTGCTCTCATAAAAATTAAAAGTAAGTAATACAGAATGTGTAATGGAGGAGATGGGAGTGCAGTGTGGCCATCCCCTTTGGAGGATGGTTTCTCACTTTCTGTCTGACTCTAGTGAGTGCAAGCACACTGTAGAAAAAAGCTCTCTCTGAAAAAAAGGATATATATATAATTTACTAATTATATACATTTTTAAAGTAATCAAAACAATACTGAATACTTTATAGCCATAAACATGTAAAGCATACAAACCTGCGTGGGCATGACAAACACCAATGGGGAGGTGCAGGGGCACACGTGTGTGTGAGGCTCGTGTCTTTACACGCGCAGACCCGGCCCGCTCAGCCCGCCTGACCAGGCTCTCCAGGTGCGTCAGCACTGCACTGCCTTACTCTTGAGCTTTAGATGTTCTCTGGAACTTGCTGGCCTCATCTAGGAAGCTCAAGAAAGCACCAGCACCAGAATCCACACAAGGCAGCGGCTTTGGGAGAACCACGGGAGAACTGCGGGAGCCTGCGTGAGGAACCCTGCTGGCCCAGAGGGTGACAAGCAGGAGGCAGCAGGATAAGGGAGCATCGGGCACCGTGGGATGCAGCACGTTCTCTTTCAGTGGCGTGCTAAATAGTCATGTGTTCTCCAACCAGTGACAGATAGCGGTAGTACATTAATACAGTTAGATGGATAGGGACTATGAATTAGGTTACCTGACACTCCCTGAAGAATTTTACTTTATGAAAGCTTATAAAGAACCAGTATTGGGGGCCAGCAGGTGGCATGGTGATTAGGGTGCTGGACTCCCAAATGGCTAGTCGCAGTTTGAATCCCAGACCTGGCGGCTGGCTTTATCACTTTCCTGCTCTCTTTTTCTCTCTTTGATGACTGTAGCAAGCTAATAATAATGAAATAAGGGACCAGCAGATAGCATGGTGATTAAGGCACTGGACTCCCACATGGTTGGCCACGGTTCAAGTCCTGGACTTGGGTTCTTGCTTTGTCACTTTCTCTTTCTCTCTCTCTGTTTCTCTTTGGTGAGTGCAAGTGCCCTGTATCAAATTTAAATAAATAAATAAATGAAATTAATTCTTTAGAAAAACAAAAATAATAAAATAAACAATTATTTTTTAAAGCAGTATTACATATAGTAGAGGTTATTGTTGCATTTTGGAATTATGATCGATGTCCTTTTATACTTTTCTTAATGATCAGGTATGTCACCTGTGACATTATTTGTTATACTGTGAGGGAATTTTCTTGAAATGATACTACAGTTCTAGTGGGAACCCAAGAATTAAACTACCAGGCACTGAAGCGAGCAGGGCCCGAGGTGCATTAGGGTTTCTCTGGGCTCTCCGTTTCCATCCATCTGCTTTTCTTACATCCTGTTGCTTATTTTTATCTGGTTGGCTCTTCCTGAGCCCCAGACCCTGGCGATGATGGCCAGACCCACCTCTGGGACCTGTCAGCACCCCAGGATGCCCCTCGTGCTGCCCCGAGAGCACAGGCCTGTGCACCCGGCCTCTGCAGCGGCGCGGTGTGAGCAGCATGTCGGCGGCGCTCCCACGGACTGCCCTGAGTCAGGTTTCAGTGTCCAGGGCCCAGGGCCTGACTGGCCCTGACAACACTCGGTCCTGCGGCCCACTGCCCTCTGGCCCTCTGCGGGCTGTGGGGCGAGCGTCCCTGGACGGATGACTGAAGACCAGGCAGTGCCGTCTGGTGTAACTTGGTCTCTCTGGGTAGCTGGTATAGGTTACTAGAGCTCTCGCGATTGCTTTTCGTCCTAAGATGGAGCTGTTTTGAAACAGGGTTTGGTCCAGGATTTTTCCTTTGAATACTTAACGCATTTTCTCTGTATTAGGCTGTCTCCCCTCTTCTGCCTGCCTTACCTTAATATTTGTCTGAACACCAAAATGTCACATCGCCCTTTCTTTGATTCAGATGCGCAGTAAGAAGGGAGCGGCGTAACTCATCTGCTAGAACACTTCAGCCTTTTATTTTTAGAAGATTTTGCTATAGAGCGCGTGTGCTCACCAGAAAGACAGAGACAGAAAGCGAGAAATCACCTCCCAAGGGAGATGGCCATGTCGCAATCCCTTCTCCTCCAGTCTCCTCTTGGGATCTTGGGCACACACGCACACGCACCCAGTGTGAGTTTTAAGCCACCGGGTCCGGGACTCGAGCTGCGGTCAACTACATGGGAGTCCAGCGACATAGCCATTACGCTAACTGCTGGTCCCAGAACACTCCAGTTTTTGCTCACCTGCTGGGACATCCCTTTTTTCCTTCCCTGCTCACTGAATTCTGGTATTTGGGAAGAGTGGACCAGTGATGTCTTTACCGAGTGAGGACCATTTATGTATCTGAAAGACCCATTTAGCGGCTTTAAGCACATAAAGGAAAAACGCTAAGCAGCGGTGGGTCTCTGCCCTGAGCAAGGGGGAATGCTGGGCCCACGCGTTGGAGCCTCCCGTGGGCGCTGCCACTTTTCTGTTCTTGGTCTGCTCAGACGTTTCAGCCCTGACTTCTTTTTGCCCAGGCAGGAGCTGTGTAAGGAGCAGGAGGTCAGCTCTATGCAGGGTCAGGTGACAGTACCTGCATGTCATGTCACACACAGCAGCACAGCACGGCCTCGCAGGTGCACTGTGGCTTCTCTAATCTTTGTAATGCTTTTCCCTAGCTCGGTCATGAGCACCGACAGCAACTCGCTGGCACGTGAATTTCTCACTGATGTCAACCGGCTTTGCAATGCGGTGGTTCAGAGGGTGGAGGCCCGGGAGGAAGAGGAGGAGGAGACGCACATGGCGACCCTGGGCCAGTACCTTGTCCACGGCCGAGGATTTCTCTTACTGACCAAGCTGAACTCCATCATTGATCAGGTGACGTTTCATCTCCTCACGTTTCCGTCAGCGCGTTGATGGCATACGGTTCCACGGCTTCTGGGTCACGTAGTCTCACCTGTTGTTTAGCCATCTGGGTGTACGCGCGTGCCTTCCTGTGAGAGTTCTTGTGTGCCTGTGTTGTCGTTTCCCCTGGGTAAGTGTCTAGGCATACGGTCGCTGAGTTAGAGGCAGCGTTTGCTGCAGAAGAAGCTGTGAAGCTGTTCTCCAGAGCTGTGCTGCTTTTCCTGCTCACCCAGTGACGCATGAGACTGCCAGCCACCCCCACCCCCGCCTTACGGTAGCACTGGCCTTCCAGTATGGCCGTCCTAAGGGATGTGAAGGGGTAGTTATCAGTTTTAGTGGAAATGTTTTCATGTGCTCTTTGGCTTTTTTTTTAAGGAATTATTTATTTATTTTATTTGTTATTATTTATTTTTTAATTTGATCAGAGAGAGAGAAAGGGAAAGTGAGAAAGCGAGCTACCAGGTCTGCAATTTCAATCATGGTAGCCACATGGGAGTGCAGCGCCTTAACTACCGCTCCACCTGCTGGTGCCTCTCTTTGGCTATTTTTATATATTTCGTGAGTGTTCAAAGTTCGAAAGGTCAACCTGTTTCTAAGGTCAGGTTGTTTGTTTACCATCTGGTTGTAGCAGTTCTGTTTTAAATTGAAGTTTGCTGGAGGGTGTGTCAGTCACCAGAGAGAGAGAAAGGGGAAGAAAGTGAGAGATCACCCCTCGGGGTGTGGCCACAGCACAGTCCCTTCTCCTGGAGATTTTGGGCATGCATGCACACGTGCCTGTTATTTTTCAAGCCACTGGGTACAGGACTCGAACCACGTGGTTGGCTGTGTGGACTCCATGTGCTCTAGTCTCCGTGCTGCCACAGAGACCAGGCTTCGTCGGCTGGTGAACATCTCCTTTGTCCATGCTTGCTGTTTCGTTTTGTAAGTGTCACTGGAAGTGCAGGTTTTTTTGTTTTTTTGTTTTGTTTTGTTTTGTTTTGTTTTATTCTTTTATAAATAGTGCATTCTTGTGCCCTAAGAAATCTCTGTATTGCAACCTCCAAGTTGCAAAGATGTTCTTCTGTTTTTATGTCCATTTTCCTTTCTGAAAGCTTTTTAATTAGTGCTTTTACCATTAGGTTTGTGCTCTATTTTGAACTTGTGTTTTGTAAGGTAGGAGTTACGGTCTCTTTTCCCTTCTCCCACATAGTTACTCAGTTGTTCTACCAACCTTTCTTCTTGAAAGTCTGTCCCTTGCTCATTGAATGTCCTGGGAGAGGTATAGTCTCAGTAGGGACTAGTGCAACACTCTAAATGTAGTAAAGGTAATAAAGGACTTTAGTTCACTGCACTAGCTCTGCAGTTCCCACTCACACACATACCAAGATTTCTCTGTGTACATGGGCCTGGCCGGAGTGCGAGGGTGAGGGGGTGCCATGTCTGTGTCTCTGGGGTGCGTAGAGTGCGACCACAGCGGAACTGTGTACCAGCCAGCAACATGCTGCCGCAGAGCGTGGGCAGTCCAACGAGCTACCTCCTTCACCAGTGCCACGCGATGGGGCAGTGGGCCTGTCAGTCAACTGTGGTACAACAGACCACGCCCCAGAACTTGGAGGCATAAAACAATAAGGACTCACTTGCTCAGACTCTGAGTTGGCAGCTCAAATAGGGCTCAGCTGGAAGAGCCCCCACGGCTCCTCGTGGCATCAGCCAGGCTCGCCCGTGGGTTTGCAGTCAGTCGGCAGATCGACCGAGGGCGGTTGGCCAAGCCGCCTTAGGGTACATATGCTCTCCTGAGAGGACAGTGGAGAAGGGATTGGGGCTGGCCATGTCCCCAGGGAGTAACCTCTCGCATTCTCTCCCACCCCCTTTCTGGTGAGCACATGTGCCCTAGAGCGAAATGGGAGAAATTCCCATAGAAGGAATGAAGGGCTGAAAGTAACCGGACCTAGGGCGGCTCCATGGGGTGGCGTGACGTGCTGCTCGGGAGACGCTGGCTCAGACCCCAGCCTGGGCCGTGGAGATCCCGTGGACCTAAGGCCTGGTGGGCAGAGCCCGGTGTGCCTGGATCCTGTGGGGTGCTCCCCGTCGCTGCCCCAGTTCTCTCGTGCACGCTCACACTCGCTGTAAATGCAGGAAACGGTACTTCAGCAGTGTGCATGCTTGCGTTCCTGCCTGTACGGGAAGACTGAACTCACTCAGCATGTCAGAAAGCTGACTAAAGCAATGCCCGTAATACCTATTAAAATAGCCCACTATTAGACTACCCCGTGGCTCCCGTCGCCTTCTGGGTGCAGTGTGGCTGCTGAGCTCGTCAAGGGCTCCCACCCTCTCGCTGCCCACCTCTGTGGCAGCTTCCTCAGCCCCTGCCCAGGCCGGGGCTCAGCCGTCTCCCTACGTTAGCTGCCCTTTCCCACCCATGCTACTGCTCCCTGGCTGAGGTAGGAGACGCCAAGTCCCATCCAACCAGTGAGCCAGCTGTGAGAAGGGCCGGCGCGGGTGCCTGCAGGTTTCCTGAGCTAGGTGTCTCAAGTTGGACATTTACTCCCTCCACAGAGGCGACTTTACTGTTGCTGTTGCTATGGGAAGTTCCAGAAGGTGTGACACAGTCATTTCCTGCAGAAGGGGGGATTGCAGAAGGGGGGACGTTAAGTGTTAAACGAGGAGGTAGGTAAGGTACCGACAGCTTCCGTGGCTGGACCATCTAGAAATAGCTGGGGAAAAGTCTGGATGGCATTTGTTGCCTACCCTGGGAACTTTGCTCTCCGATGGCACGAGGGAGTGACATGAGGGGACACCCATTCCCCTGCATAGGGCAACTGTCATGTGTGCTTAGGACCCTGGGAGAGAAAGCTAGCACTTAGCTTGAAATAGCGGGCTGCAAATTTGGGGTTGCCAGGTGCCCACAAGTGAAACAGATTTTATGACTTCCAAAAGGAAAGGATTGCATTCATGGCTCTTTGGGATGAGAAGGGGTAAATAATAAATATGAGGATATGACACCCAGGAAGGACCCGGTCCAGGGGCAGAGAGAGAGCCTCCCTGATGAAGTGTCACGGGAGAGACGAGGCGGCAGAGTGACGTGCGTGCTCTTCCCCGCAGCACCGGGCCACGGGTGGCACGGGCGTCCTCAGCACTTGTGCTTCCAGCATGAGGCAGACCCCAAATCCGCTTGTTTCAATTTCATTCCTTTGAAA
>NW_006159632.1:1851001-1852911 GCF_000334495.1 Tupaia belangeri chinensis
CTTCCTCAGCCCTTGCCCAGGCCGGGGCTCAGCCGTCTCCCTACGTTAGCTGCCCTTTCCCACCCATGCTACTGCTCCCTGGCTGAGGTAGGAGACGCCAAGTCCCATCCAACCAGTGAGCCAGCTGTGAGAAGGGCCGGCGCGGGTGCCTGCAGGTTTCCTGAGCTAGGTGTCTCAAGTTGGACATTTACTCCCTCCACAGAGGCGACTTTACTGTTGCTGTTGCTATGGGAAGTTCCAGAAGGTGTGACACAGTCATTTCCTGCAGAAGGGGGGATTGCAGAAGGGGGGACGTTAAGTGTTAAACGAGGAGGTAGGTAAGGTACCGACAGCTTCCGTGGCTGGACCATCTAGAAATAGCTGGGGAAAAGTCTGGATGGCATTTGTTGCCTACCCTGGGAACTTTGCTCTCCGATGGCACGAGGGAGTGACATGAGGGGACACCCATTCCCCTGCATAGGGCAACTGTCATGTGTGCTTAGGACCCTGGGAGAGAAAGCTAGCACTTAGCTTGAAATAGCGGGCTGCAAATTTGGGGTTGCCAGGTGCCCACAAGTGAAACAGATTTTATGACTTCCAAAAGGAAAGGATTGCATTCATGGCTCTTTGGGATGAGAAGGGGTAAATAATAAATATGAGGATATGACACCCAGGAAGGACCCGGTCCAGGGGCAGAGAGAGAGCCTCCCTGATGAAGTGTCACGGGAGAGACGAGGCGGCAGAGTGACGTGCGTGCTCTTCCCCGCAGCACCGGGCCACGGGTGGCACGGGCGTCCTCAGCACTTGTGCTTCCAGCATGAGGCAGACCCCAAATCCGCTTGTTTCAATTTCATTCCTTTGAAACCCCATGGTTTCCAAGAACTATTCCACTTTGTGAAATGAGGCGACAGGCCTGCAGCCCGAGTGGGAGAGCCCTGGGCTGATTTGGGAAGAGGGATTGCTAGGGCCCGGCTGCGGGTCAGGAGGCCAGCTAGGGGTAGCGGTGAGGGCTGTTCCAGACCACTGTCATGCAGAGCCAGGCGGCAGGATGCCTCTTCACACAGCAGTGACAGTTTGCCACTGTGCTGTTGGTGAACTAGAGCTTCTTCACAGGCACTCGGGGTTTCTGGAGGCTCCGTGAGAACGCTATTAGTTCATCTGCTAAAGATTCAGCTTAGGGCAGTATTGGAGTGATGCGCCGGAAGCTGGCTGGCCTTATTTTTTTATAAAGAGCATGTACGTTTTTACTAGCAGGCATGTTGAAAAATATTGAGGTACTCCAAGTTTGAGCTGTATCTGGAAATTTGCGTGAACACCCTGGATTGGGTAAATCCTGAATGGGCGAGGAAGCAGAGCCTTGGTTTGCATTTTACCTCGCGTCCCAGTTCTAGAGTCATCCATGCAGTGAGCGTTCATGGACTACACAGCTGTGGGTAAGGGGACTGCTGTGTACTCGCAGCGGGAGAGTGGCACGAAAAGACCAGTTCATTCTGGTAGAAGGTCCAGGCGCCCGTGTGGTTTTCTCCTCCTACGCGTTTTCCAGGAGCTTTTTTGTGGCCCTCAGAGCTTGCTGGGAACCTCTTTTTTCCAAACCTGTGCTTGCACTTTCATCAGTTAAGCATCTGCTTGTGGCCTATCAGAATAGCCTAGCTGGAGGGCCGGCAGGTGGCATGGTGATAAAGATTTTCGAAGGCCCTCAGAGCTTGCTGGGAACCTCTTTTTTCCAAACCTGTGCTTGCACTTTCATCAGTTAAGCATTCAAGTCCCAGGTCTGGCAGCTTGAAAAATCATACTGGGCACATGTGCGTGCATGACCAAAATCCTTGGGAGTGATTTCTCACTTTCACTCTTGCTATCTCTTTCTGGCTAGTGCATGTACCCTATGCCAAAAACCTTAAAAAAAAAAAAAAAAAAAAGGCCCCACTGGAACT
>NW_006159632.1:1853957-1859289 GCF_000334495.1 Tupaia belangeri chinensis
TTTCCGGTTAGGGGCTGTTACCTATGCCAAAAACCTTAAAAAAAAAAAAAAAAAAAAAAGAATGGCCCAACTGGAACTGTCCCACTGTGCCCCCCTCCGGCACACCACAGCAGCCTGTCTGAAGTCCCTCATTGTACCACTGGGCCCTGTCTCCGTGGCGAGGTCAGCTCCTTGAGGACGTAGGTACTGTCCTTCTGTTCACCCAGGCCTGGCACCGAAGCTGGAGCTCGATAAGTACCTGTTTGGTGAATAAAAGAGGAAAATGGACACCCAGACGTTAACAGTTGAGCACAATGGTTGCCGTCATGGAAGTAAATCAGGACTGAGAGGCCTGCGTCTACCCAGTGGGGGGACAGGGTTAGAGGCACTAGCCCTGGGGAACGAGGTGGAGCTGGGCGGACGGCCGTGGAGAACTGATAGCAGCGGGCGTGCGGAGCCCGGGTGACCTTGCTCAGGTGTGACTGGACAGGCCCACAGGGATCATGCCATGAAGGGCCTTCTGCACCTGTAGAGGTAAAACACGATTTTCCAAGAACGTTGAACCTTTTCGAACGAGAGTGCTAGAAGGGATAGTCTGGAGGTCCTGTCTGCTCCTGCTGCCTCCACCTCTTCAGCACACTGATCACCCCATTAAACCAGAGAGCCTGGGCTGCTGCGTGCTTCTCCCCCATAGTTTGGCCCAGGGAGCCACAGCCTCGCCCCGCTGGCCCACCCTTCTCTCCTGAAAGGCTCCAGGAGGTCTCTCCAGTCCTGCTTCTCTGTGGGGTGCTGCTCCGCCTCGTCTGCAGGCTCCTCTCTAACCCTGCCATGGTCCGCCACGCCGATCTCATGGTCTTCCTGGTCGTTCTGCGCATCCTCCTGGAGGTCCTGCCTGCATCCCTGCCTGCCACCCTCTGACCCCTCGGCCTCCTTACTGCACATCTCTATCTCAAGCCAACCTAGCACACGCCTGCGTTTCTGGTCTGGTGCGACATCACCATCTACCCAGGTGCCTAGCCCAGATGCCGAGTCCTTTTAGATCTCCCCTCCCCGCCATCTCAGCTCTACCGCAGGCCTTCCCAAGTAGGAGGCCCTTCCCTCTGTTGTCAGAGCACTTCCGGGTCACTGCGCTCCCCTGGGTGGTGGCTCCTCTGCCTCTGACGCTGACTGCACCCCTGCCTCCGTCCCTCAGCAGATCTGAGCATGTCGCCTGACTCCTCCCACTGGTGGGCGTGGAATGACTGCAAGCTGGATTTGTCATTACATCCTTGGCCAGCTGTGACCCCACTGTCCCCAGTCTAGCTCTCCAGCTCCAGTACAACTGCCGCACACCTGTGTTCAGTTAATGTCATCCAGGAGCGGGAGAGAGAGGAGACGACGCCCTGACAGGGCCTGGAGCCATAACCCACCAAGACTCATTAGGCAGCCCTGGATCACGGGTACACATGCTGGGGTAACTCAGGGTGGTCTCCGGACTTGAACCAGCAGTGTGCCTGGGTAGAACTGCCTTGCAGAGTGTCACGTTTTACTGCCGCACTCCTGCCTGACCCCTGCTTCCACACTTCTGTCCGGTAACGACTGCTCCCTTTCCTCCGCTCCCAACCTGAAGAGCCATTCCACACCTGGGCAGGGCCTCATACTACACGCCTCTTGCACTCAGTAACTGTGTGTGCGTGTGTGTGTGTGTGCGTGTGTGTACACGTGCACGCATGACCAGTGCGGGGACCACGTCTTCCAAAGGGGTAAGACAGTCCTGTGGACAGGGAGTGCCGTCGGCTGGTACTGACTGGACTTCCCGTTTCATCTTTCTCTCCTATACATGGTACTTACTAGTAACACTCGCTTTTCCTTTTAAAATTGTTTCTCTGAGTTTTACTTTTAACTGCATGAGGAATTTACATTTTTTTGGTAACATTGTGTTAGCAGTTTGCTAATTAGGACTTCTCATTTTCACCTAGTGATTCTGTTTTTCAGAGGTGAGGAATTCGTACAATGCGCATGGTGGAAATAACAGCTATTTTTGGAAATATCAACAAGAATGTGCTAAATGCCATCAAGTACTCTTACATTCCTCATCATCGGAAAGACTTATAAATCGGAAAGAATCACAGCTTTAATTTAGATAGTCTAAGTTTACTCGTAGATTCTCAAATGCAACTAACCTTTGAAGAGAAAGTGTTTTGGTTTGTCTTGCGCTTTTAGGAGCTGGTGTCCCACGCACCTAGAGCTGAAGTACTCTCGTCTCTGCCACAGGGGCTGACCTGCAGAGAGGAACTCCTGACCCTTCTTCTGTCGCTCCTCCCGCTGGTGTGGAAGATACCCGTGCAGGAAGAACAGGCGGCAGGTGTGTTTCTTCCTTCATTGTCTCTCGTGTTACCGAAAAGTCCCATCCCGGGGTCAGCACAGCCTCAGGTTAGAGCTGTCCCTGTTCCTCTGACTACCTAACAGGGAAAGTGCTGACGCAAACACAATTTTATTTCTTCCAATAATACAAGAGCCCATTGTGCTTCTTGGGCTTTCGCGAATGTAACGATTAGAAAATGTCTGAGGAGGCAGAACACCTACCAAAGGGAGGAAGCCTGAGTGCCAGCATGACGTCAGAGAACGTCAGAGAGCATGAGCCCTTCGCTTGCTCAGAGATGACGTCTCGCCAGCGCCGTGTGCCTGGCCGTGGCAGGGTGGCTTCTGCTTGTCTCTCCAGTGCTGCTTGTAAAGGGTGGATGTGAAGTAATGCTTCGTTTTAAGACTGGATAGAACTACTACACCTAAGATTAATAGATGCTTTTAATTTCCGATTTTGAAAAAATTATACATATACTTAAAGTATACGAAACTTCCATTGTGTCAGTGGAGAGATGGACACTGTTCTCCCTTGACTGTTTCTGGGGTATGACATTGTGAGACGTGAAACTCTCTAAGGTTAGGAAAAAACGGTATTGCATTTTAATGCCATACATGTGGGGTTTTTATTATTAGACTTCTGCCAGGGAGCTCCTTTTAGGGCGTTGCCTAAGGTGTTGTTCGGCTGCTTCAGTGCTGACTCACTAGCCCTGCTTGTCTGTATTTGCAGAGTTTTCAAATGGTTGACCAGTTAGGAACTGTGTGTGCACTGTGAGCGTTGTCTTCCTTGCCTGCGTCTTTGGCAGGGGGAGCTGCCAGACTTTTCATTTCTCTTCTCCTCACTGTCTGTTTTCCCTCTCCTAATTAAAGCACACGTCTTTTAGTCACAGATCTCTTGTTCACTGTAAATTGTAACTGTATTTTATTTTTAGTTTTCGGTAGTTTTTTCTGTACTCCCCAGGGGTGGGGGAGTGACAAGTCACCCCAGTGGGGATGGCCACACAGCAATCCCTCTTGAGATCTTGGGCACGCACGTCACATGCACCCAGCATGATTTCCAAGCCGCTGGGTCCAGGACTCGAATCTCGTAGTCAGCCATGTGAGAGCTAGCGCTTTACCCTGCATGCCATCTGCGGGCCCTGTAACTCTATCTTTTTGTATGGCTCTTATTCCATATTACTGCAAAGGGAAAGACCAATTTAATTATCTTTTTAGTGTGTAAAAAGGAGTCCCTCATTTCCCTGCAGAAATAGTTGAACATTGAGCCGGCAGATGACATGGTGGTTAAAGATGCTGGACTCCCACATGGTCGACTGTGGTTTGAGTCCCAGACCTGGCGGCTTGCTTTCTCACTTTCTCTCTCTCTCTTACTCTCTTTTTTTCTCTCTCTCACTCTCTGTCCCTCTCTGATCAAATTAAAAATAAATAAATAAATAAATAAGGTTAAATAAAATAATTTTTTTAAAGAGAAGAAATAATTGCATGTTAACCACATGCCAGATGCTAGGCTCCAGGCACCGAGGGGGGAAACAGTGATGCGTGTCCCTGCCTCCAAGTTCAGTCCACAAGACACTGAGGACGGTGCACTCTATCTTATTGAGAGGAAGCAGGAGGAGGGGAGGAAGGTAATAGGGCCAGCCTCATCACATGGCCACCTTCCCGGCCTCGCAGGCAGCTGGGATCATGGGCATGTGTCGCTGTGTCCTGCCTGTTCAGGGCCGCCCCCAGCTGCCATCCTAGCAGCGCCCCCCTGTTTTCACCATTGCCACTGGGCCTTGCAAAATACTTTGATGAAGAACTCTTTTAACTCGGGGAAGTCTGGTATATAGAATATAATTTTGAAGTAATTTTGGAAGTGCTCTTAAAGTTCTTCTATCAGGGCTGTAAGCTGAATACTGTCTCTGAGAATATGATATATCACTGCATCTTGCTTAGTGGCACTACGGGAAGAAGTTTATCAACTGGATGAACAGCAGTGCTAGACGCTGGGTGATCTAGTCTCTTATGTGGAAGTCAGAATGCAATGTATGGTTGTAAATCAGATTCATGTTCCTAATCCTGTTCTCCTTTGTCGTTTTTAAAATATATTTGCATTCTGTGGACTAATGCCTCCTGGTGTTCAGAGTGAGAGGGACGAGTGCGGGAGCGGGGGCCCGGTGGCCTGGCGTGACCAAAGGCATTCGGCCCCTGGCACAGCCATGCCAAGTGGAGCTTGGGCTACGGCAGTGCTGAGTAAGAAGGGCCCGCCTGCTGATGCTGAGTCTCCAGCATAGCAGTGTAGTCTGAGTCGTCTTCTTCATCTCCTCAGGTTTTGATCTGCCGTTCTCAGCTGATGTGATCCTGACCAAAGAAAAGAACTCAAGTTCACAAAGAGCCACTCAGGAAAAATTCCGTTTAGAAGGAAGTGCCCCACCTGGTCAGGTTTCTGCACAAGTAAACATTCTTCGGAAAAGCAGACGACAGCGGAAAACTACCCACCGCTATTCGGTAAGAGATGCAAGAAAGACACAGCTGTCCACCTCTGACTCGGAAGCCAACTCGGATGAGAAAAGTCTGGCAGTAAGTAAGCATAGGAGGCCCCGTCCGCCGCAGCGTTTCGGGGCGCGGTCTCCGCAGGAAGACCACCTCCCAGTCGAACGTGACCGCTTAGCCACCAAAGAGGAACAGACTCCTCCTGAGACCATGGCTCTGGAAACCCGCGGAGGGCCTGCCCCAGGGCAGCAGCCGAGCACTGACACGCTGAGTGAGCCGGCCGCCTCGTCTGTTCTCAGTAACATGAGCAATTCTCCGTTTGACTTGTGTCATGTTTTGTTATCCTTACTAGAAAAGGTTTGTCAGTTCGACCTCACCTTGAGCCATAACTCTGCTCTCGTAGCCAGCGTGGTGCCCACCCTCACTGAGTTCCTCGCAGGCTTCGGGGACTGCTGTGCGCTCGGCGACAATGCGGAGGGTCAGGTGGTCTCTGCAGGCTGGACGGAGGAGCCGGTGGCCTTGATTCAGAGGATGCTCTTCC
>NW_006159632.1:1860433-1861792 GCF_000334495.1 Tupaia belangeri chinensis
AACTGTGCTGCATCTAATGTCAGTGGACATCAGTACCTCCGAGGTGATGCCAGAGAGTCTGAGGAAAGACCTCACAGAATTGCTTAGGGCAGCTTTAAAAATGAAAACTTGCCTGGAAAGGCAGCCTGACCCTTTTGCACCAAGACAAAAAAGAACACTTCAGGAGGTCCAGGAAGGGTTTGTGTTTTCCAAGTACCGGCACAGAGCCCTCCTTTTGCCCGAACTTCTGGAAGGAGTTCTGCAGATCCTCATCTGCTGTCTTCAAAGTGCAGCTTCTAATCCCTTCTACTTCAGTCAGGCCATGGATTTGGTTCAGGAGTTTATTCAGCACCGTGGCTTTAATTTGTTTGAAACAGCAGTGCTTCAAACGGAGTGGCTGGTTTTGAGACCTGGCGTTCCCCCAGAGGCCTCGGGACACTTGAAAGCCCTGATAAGCAGTGTGATGAAAATTATGAGCATAGTCAAAAAAGTGAAGTCGGAGCAGCTTCACCATTCGGTGTGCACACGGAAGAGGCACAGGCGCTGTGAGTACGCTCACCTTATGCATCACCACCGAGATCTCTCCGGCCTCCCGGTTTCGGCTTTTAAAAACCAGGTTTCCAAGAACCCATTTGAAGAGACAGCTGATGGAGCTGTCCGCTACCCTGAGCGGTGCTGCTGCATCGCGGTGTGCGCGCACCAGTGCCTGCGCCTGCTGCAGCAGGTTGCCCTGGGCAGCACGTGCGTCCAGATCCTGTCAGGGGTCCACAGTGTTGGGGTCTGCTGCTGTATGGACCCCAGGTCTGTCATCATCCCTCTGCTCCATGCTCTCAGGTCACCAGCGCTGAAAGACTCTCAGCAGCACGTACTGAGCACCCTGCAGTGGCTGGTTTTGGATCATTTAGGAGGGGCGGATGTACCGCCGAAAACCAAGACAGCCGTGTGCAACGTTTGCAGCATGGACTCCGACCAGCTGGCCATGTTAGAGGAGGCACTGCAGGGGGCCCCACGTGATGCAGAGCCCTCCTCACACTTGTCCGGCCCTTCCTGCAGGTTCCGAGGGATCCTGCCAAGCAGTGGGTCTGAAGACTTGCTGTGGAAGTGGGATGCCCTAGAGGCTTACCAGAACTTCGTTTTTGAGGAAGACCGATTACACAGTGCGCAGATGGCCAGTCATGTCTGCAGTTTGATCCAGAAAGGCAACGCGGTCGTTCAGTGGAAACTGTACCATTACGTGCTCAGCCCTGTGCTCCAGAGAGGGGTGGAGCTCGCGCAGCACCATCAGCACCTTGGCGCTCCCGCGGCTTGCGCCCCGCTGTGCGGCCTTCACAGCCAGTGTCACAGCCAGTGGCTGGCTCCGGGAGGGGTTCCGGGGGTCCG
>NW_006159632.1:1861868-1877510 GCF_000334495.1 Tupaia belangeri chinensis
GGGGGGGAGCCCGCGCAGCACCATCAGCCCCTTGGCGCTCCCGTGGCTTGCGCCCCACTGTGCGGCCGTCACAGCCAGTGTCACAGCCAGTGTCTGCCTCAGGAAGTGCTTCAGGTGTACGTCAAAGCCCTGCCTGGCCTGCTGAAATCCAGGTTTGTGTGTGTGCGGTGCAGATGCCGTCCCCTCACTGGGCGCCCCGCACGTGTCACGAAGTGTGCGCGTTTCAGTTTCTGACCCCGACAGCGCCAGGGCCTTGTCAGGGAGGCAGCTGTGTTTGCTGCTTGTTCTTCCCAGGCTTTAGTCTCAGTTATTAGCCAAAAGATTCCCTTCCTATGTCAGGTTCGTTTTAGCCATTTCCATCAGACGCAGATATCCCAAAACAGGATAAAAATTCATTATTTTAATGAATTATTTTACATTTATTTAATAGAATGTCAGTAGCCATTTAGAATGTTTGTAGAGGTCTTAGAACATGAGAAAATGCTTATAATATTGTACAGATAAAATAAATAAAATTAAAAATAATACTTATTTCTGTGTGAAATATACATATACATAAAACGATATTTATTGGGGCAGTAGCATTGGAGATTGTTATTAGGATTATTTTTATTTTTTTTAGTTTTTTTTTCATAGGTATGTGTGCTCCCTGGGGACAGCCAAAGAAAGGGAAAGTGATGGCCATGCCACCATCCCTTCTCCATTCTCCTCCTGGGATTTTGGACACAAATGCATGTGTATCCAGTGCGAATTTCAAGCCACTGGGTCTGGGACTCGAACCGTGGTTGGCCATGTGGAAATCCAGTGCCTTGACCACCATGCCACCTGCCAGCCCTGGGGATTGTTATTTTTTAAATACCATTTTTATATTTATTACCTAAGCAGCACATATGGAAAAATCTGAAAATACAGTAAAGCAAAAAATAAGAAAATTAAAATTACTTATAATTCTACCATTGAGTTCTTCAGATTTTGTGATTATCAAGTTTGGTACATTTTTTAAAAATTTATTAATCTTTGGACTAGCAGATGGTTTAATGGTTATATCATCAGACTCCCATGTAGTCAACCATGGTTCAAATCCTGGACCCAGCAACTTAAAACTCATGCTGGGCTTGTGTGTGTGGTCTAAGATCCCAAGAGAGAATGGAGGAGAAGGGAATCTAATGGCCATTCCCCTAGGGAGTGATTTCTCATTTTGTCTCTGTCTCTCTCTGTCTCTCCAGCGAGAACACACTCCCTGTAGCAAAAATATCTCTAAAAAAACCATAAATCTTAACTTCTTATGAGTAGACTCATCTTTTGAATTATTGCATATGCCATTTTAAAAATTTATAAAAATATAACCACTATTATCTCCATATGTAACTTTTTAAATGCATTTTAATACAACTGCTTTAATATTAATGTTAAATCACTACCTTAGTGAGTTTTTAAAAATTCCTGATGTTCCAACATTGTTTAAACGTGCATTTTTGCGTAGAAAAAAATACGTCATGACTTTTCCGATAACCCAATGCTGTATGTGTTGATATTTCCAATGATATTGCCAATGATATTTCCATAAGTAAACTGTTTCATGTGTACTTTTTCCTCACAGGGTAATAAGAGATTTGTTTTTAAGTTGTAATGGAGTAAATCAGATCATCGAATTAAATTACTTAGAGGACATTCGAAGCCATTCCTTGAAAGCCTTTGAAACTCTGATCATCAGCTTGGGGGAGCAGCAGCGAGCTGCTTCAGCACTGGGTACTGACGGGGCGAACGGCGGGCAGCAGTCGTGCTCTGCAGACGGGAGCACTGCTCAGACCCCGCAGGCTTGCTCAGAGTCTCCTCGGAGTCTCAGCAGATTTTATGCCAACCTCAGAGAAGCTTATCCAAAAAAGCGGAAGACTGTTTACCAGGATGCTCACATCTACGCCATAAACCTGTTCCTCTGCGTGGCGTTTCTGTGCGTAAGTAAAGAAGCAGAGTGTGACAGGGAGTCGGCCAACGACTCGGAGGACACGTCTGGCTACGACAGCACAGCCAGTGAGCCGCTAAGTCACATGTTGCCTCGCTTGTCTCCCGAGAGCCTCGTCTTGCCCACGCCCGAGCGAGTGCACCAGGCAGCAGACACCTGGTCCGCGTGCCGCTGGGTCTACATGGCGAGCTCAGCCTTCCAGAAACAGTTCCACAGGCTCGGTGGTTTCCGCCTGTGCCATAAGTTAGTGTTCATGATACTGCAGGACCTGTTCCGAGGGCCGCGGGAGGGGCAGCGCAGAGAGGAGGGAGCTGCGGGAGCCAGCGAGCAGCACGGCGCAGACCGGACCTCCCACCGTGAGGTGGCCCTGAGCGAAGACCCACTGTCAGTGACCGGAAGTAGCACCCTCACGCCCCCTGAGCAGGGCGCGCCAACCGAACAGGACGGTTGGCAGACGAGCGCTGAGTGCGTGGGCGAGGTCAACTCGCAGCATGCTCCTTCCAAGAGTGCGGGACAGGTGTCTGCTGCCGAGGCTGCTTCCCAGGAAATAGAGGCACTCTCAGGTCGGGAAAGGGAGACCTCCCTGCAGAGCATCCGGCTTTTGGAAGCCCTCCTGGCTATTTGCCTTCATAGTGCACGAAGTAGTCAGCAAAAAACGGAAGTGGAGTTGCCCAGCCAGGTAGGACCTCATCCTGGGTCCAGCTCTCCGTGGTACGTAGCTTCTTAGAGTTTGAGCTGAGGGTTCTTGCTATTTGCTTTTCCAGAGATCTTAGTGTAAGAAGCTCTTGAGTGCTAGCACAGTGGCCGGTCCTGCCAGGGACACAGGCGTGCACAACCCAGTTCTCTCCCAAGGAAGCATATGGTTTAGTTTGAGTGCAAAACCCCGGTGTGGGAAGGCGTGGGCGTCAGGTGTCAGTTGCACACCAAGGATGCCGTGTGCAGGCTCAGCGCGCAGTGCTGTGCGATGCTACCGGGTGCACTGCCCATGTCCCTTGGGCCAGCTGGTGCCCCCAGCTGCCCTCACCGCATCTGCACCCACAGCGAGGGCGCCACTCACTGCCGGGAGACCTGAGGCCCGTGCTCACAGCCAGAGGTTAGGACAGTGGCTCTGGACTGGGGGCGTGTCTGCTGAGGGTTAGGCTCCAGAGCTCCCCCGAGCATGAGGCTGGGCTGAGTGCCTCCTGAAACTGCGTCTTTGTTGGGCTTCTTCCCTCGCCCCTGCTGCTTCCCTCACACCCTCGCGAGTTTTCTCCTGAGGGCCCTCGTCCACGGAAAAGGAATCTGAGACCTTGGGGCGTGCGGACCTCTTCTTTCCACACGGACTTACCCCAGCTCTTCTGCCGGCCAGCAGGCAAGCCCACTCAGTTCCGGCCTGCTTTCTGCCCCTCCTAACACCCTGATGATCTGGCATTGCTCGGTTAGGACCCTCACCCCCCCCTCTTAATCTCATTTCCTGCCACCTCTACCTGCCACAGTCGAAGCCAGGAAGTCGCATCAAGTATCGATCAATGAGGTTTGTGTAAGAGACGCTTGGTCACTTCACTTTCAAACCAACTGCAGATACACGGACCAGCTTTCTACTTGCTGAGTCTTAACATGCATTTTGTTACTTTTAGTTTTTTAAAGCATGTCTTCAATATAATTTGTGCTTTCTTATCTTACCTTAGAACTTGTCTGTGGAGAATATATTGCTTGAAATGAGGGACCATCTTTCCCAGTCAAAGGTGGTAGAAACAGAATTAGCAAAGCCTTTGTTCGACGCCCTGCTCCGAGTCGCCCTGGGGAGCCACTCTGCAGAGGTGGATCATCACGCAGCAACGGCTGAGAAGGTAGGGGCACAGCGAGTCCTGGGTACGACTAGCTGGGCAGAAGTGGAGGGGGAGACAGGATGCGATGGCCACGGGCAGGGTTCTGTGGCTCCTGTGCCATCCGAGAGGGACAGTATTTCATCAGGGGTCTCCTAGCAGCGGGAGAGCAGGGCAGCGGGCTTTTCTTCATCGAGTCTGGAAATGTCCTGGGGTCCCTCTCGGTCAGGACAGAAATCCATGGTTTGACCTGACAAGGCTTACATCCAACCGATAGTTCCTTCAGTGTGGCTCAGGGATGGTGTATGTTCGTTACCTTACCCTGTCCTATGTGGGTACAGCAGACATTTCCAGAACGCTGTGCTCGCTTGAATTTTAAATCACTCAGCATAAAAATGACTAGTACTCAACATACGAAATAGCAGTCAAGGTCTTTTTTAGTTGTTGGGTTAACTTTTTTTTTCCTAAAAGAACAAACTTTTTTTCCCCCCGAATCTTTGTGAGGCATATTTAGTTCCTTTCCTTCTGTTTTCACGTCTTTTACTTTCAATTAATTGCCACCTATCCTTTGTCTTCATGTAATCTCTCTTCTAACTCCTTGATCTTACCATGTATCTGCTGCTTCATAGTATCTTTATGTTACTACAAAGTATTTTTATGCCGTAACTTAAAAACTTATTGAAATGGTTCTTAATGTCTTCATCATACTCCTTAATCAATTCGCTCAATGTAAATGTTAGAATACCTACTTTAGGGCCCAAAAATCCATAGAGGGGAAGGGGCTGCAGCATGGCCACCCCCTGCAGGGGCTGAATTCTCACTTTTTCTTTATCTCTCCTTTCTTTGATGAGCACATGCACACTATGGCAAAAATAATTTTATTTGAAGAATTTTTTTTAAATTTTATTCATTATCATTACTATTATTTTTAATTTGACCAGAGAGCGGGGGTTGGGGGGAGAGAGAGAGAGAGTAAGAAAGCAAGTCTCCAGATCTGCGATTTGAACTGCAGTCAACCATGTGGAGAGGCCAGTGCCTTAACCACCATGCCACCTGCTGGCCCCCCTGGAAAAATTCTTTTCTTAAAAAAACCCATTGTATTCAACTTTTTAGTAGTGTTGCAATGATATAGTACTTTGAACTTCTTTAGGTGAAAATGTTTTCTAAAACGAGGGTATTGGAGGCATTTTTATAAGAAAAAGAAAACTTCTTGCTACAAGGTGTTACAAAGAAGGTTAATGCTAGAACTCTTGAACTCTGAAATGCTGCTGTTTTTTTTTGAGAGAGAGGTTTTTCCTGTAGGGCATGTGCACTGACCAGCGAGAAAGAAAGGGAGAAATCACTCCCCAGGGGTGGCCACACCACAGTCCGTCCTGCTCCAGTCTCCTCTTGGTAAGTAGGCTGGCTGGGCAGAGCCTGCTGGAGGGCACGCACGCACACCCACTGTGAGTTTTACGCTGCCCTGGGCTGCAGTCGACTTTGTGGGAGCTCAGCGACGTGACTATTATGCCACCTGCTGGTCCCTACACACTCATAATTAGGTAATTACATTCTGGAGCCTTTAGATTAACCCTTTGGAAAAACTTTCAGGTCTCAAGTTATCTATTGGGTCATTGGAAAAGCCAGGACGCATTTCTGCATAGGCACACACACTGCTGGGACCAGCGGCCAGCATAGCGATCTTACCACTGGACTCTCATGTGACTGGCTGTGTTTGAAGTCCCGGAACCGGGGGCTTGTAAATCACGGCGGGCACGCAGAAGTCCCGGAACCGGGGGCTTGTAAATCACGCCGGGCACGCGCAGGTGTGTGTATGTGTGCGTGTGTGTGTGCACACGCGTGCCCAACATCCCAGGAGGAGAATGGAGAAGGGACGCAGCATGGCCCTCCTCCCCGGGGGTGATTTCTCACTTTCCTTCCCACTGTCTGTGTCTGTCTCTTTCTGGCGAGCTCAAACACCCTAAGACAAAAATGTTTGAAAAGAAAAGAAAAATATGTCACGACTTTTCTGACAACCCAATAATTTATGAGACATTTATAAAAATCCTTATGGAAAACTTTTTCTATTAATAACTGTTCAAAACAAAACACGTTAGCATTGTTCTATGAAGTACAGATCTAACTCACTGTGACTTTTAGTCATTTCCTACTGTATAATTAGAATGAGGTATCTTATATAGACTTACCTTTCAGTAAGATTTACATGACTGATAGCTTTCTCTGTCAGAAACCTGCTTTTTTTTGAGGTGTTAAGTTGTATGATAAATCCTGGGAAGTTTCGTTGCGTCCGTTCTCTAACTTACAATGACTGAGACTGATTGCTGAGGTTTTCCTCTAAGAAGGGGATCGGAGTTGTTCGAACTGACTCCGGTGCACTGTCTTACCGATCCGAGCATTCGCCAGACGATGCCTCTGATCTGCACTTCCTAGAGCCGGCAGTCGGAGGAGGAGCCCCCGCCCCAGCCTGGCGACTTTTCCGAAGGAGCCGAGGATTCTCAGAGCTGTCGTCTCAAACTTGTGGTTGAAGAGGAGGGCTATGATGCAGACAGCGAGAGCAACCCTGAAGACGGCGAAGCGCGGGGCGAAGGTACTGTCCCAGACGGCTGGGGCCTGGCGGCAGGCCCCACTATTGGCTGGCGACACTGTGTGGGAATTCCGTGTCGCCGTACAGCTGAGCAAGTGTCCGGCCTTGTTTTATTTACTCTTCACGACACTTACGGCTCTAGTACATGATGGTGAGAGGTATCTTATCACAGACCTCAGCCCCCACCCAGAATGTGGGAAGGAGACAGCCCTGCTTATACATTTTAGGGGACAGAGAAGTGTCAGAAATAGTAGCCTGAGGAGTCAGACCGGCCTGTCACAGTCATCAAGGGGGGAGTATTTCTGAGAGGTCATGTCAACATCGAGCTGACATAAAGACAGGGCCGGCCGGACAGCCTGCGGAAGGGCATGTCACACAGGGTGTCCAGGAAGGCGTGACAGGAGCGGCAGTGTCTCCCTGTGCCCTCCCGGGTGCTGTGCCACATGCTCTAGCCCGCCCGCCCTCCTGGCCTCAGGTGGGCTACACTGCCCATGATTCCTGGACGCCAGGGACACGTGACTGGAATGGCAGAGACGGACTGATGAACACCAGGAGACCCCTGGGAAGGCACCATCTTTTCATGTGCTGGCCTTAGGAATGTTCTGGGCCCTTAGTCTTCCCTGAGTCTGCTCTAGTGTGCACTCCTCAGTCAGTTTTCCCTTCCCTATCAAGTGAGCGGGAATAGTCACTGATCTCTTTTTTTTTTCTTAGAGAGGTTTTAGCTATAGGGCACATTTGCTTGCCAGAGAGACAAAGGGACAGAAAGAGAGAAATCACACACCACCCCCGGGGGGGATGGCCACGAAGCAATCCCTTCTCCTCCATTCTCCTCTCGGAATCCTGGGTACGCATGCACCCAGCATGGGTTTAAGTCACTGGGTCCAGAACTCGAACTGTGGTCGACTACATGGGAGGCCAGCGACATAGCCATTACGCTAACTGCTGGTCCCTAGTTACTGATCTCTTACAGGGCGTGAGGGACCCATAGCAGATACTCTTTGAAAAATGCGTCTTCAGTGGTGGTTCGTACAGGTTTATCATGGCACAGGAATGATTTTATATCCGTGGACTTCCTCCTTTTCCTGTTTGTTAACTAGATCTCGATGTAATCAATTCTGGTCTAGGCAGAATGTATCACTTTTTTAATTGTCAGAGGGCACTGCACTTGCCAAAGAGAAAGAGAGAGAAAGAGAGAAAACCCTCCAGTAGGTCTGGCTATGCCACAGTTCTTTTCCCACCATTTCTCCATCTCATCGAGATTTGGGGCACACACATACCTGGCATGCTTTTCAGGTCTCCAGGGCTGGAACTCAAACCAGGGTTGTCCATGGAGAATCCAATTCCTTCTGCATAGGCTTAATCACTGCAGCATGGGCCAGCCCTATGTATTTCTTAACTATATGAACTTCTGTACAGAGTACAGCTGACTCTTTTAAGATCTTAGTGGTCAATTTTTCAAAAATGCAGTATTCACTTAATATGTATTTTTCATTGACCAAGAGCTGACAATGGGACCAGCCAATGGGACCAGCAGACGGCATGACGGTTACATTGCTGGGTCCCCACAGAGTAGGCCATGCTTTGAGTCCTAGACCCAATGACTCATGCCAGGCGTGTGTGTTTGTGTGCCTAAGATCTTGAGAGGAGAATGGAGGAGTGACCATCCCCCCGGGGGGGCGGTGATTTCTCACTTTCTGTCTCTCTGTCTCTCTGGCAAGCACACACCCTATAGCAAAAATCTCTCAAAAATAAAGGAAAAAAGGAAGAATTCTCCAGCTGATAGCCAAGCCTGCCATTCTCACCAAGCTGTGAGCAGCCAGATTGACTGCCCCGTTTAGGGTTTGCAGGCCTAGTTTTTATTCTGGTACCCTCAGAAGGGTGTGTTACATCTGTAGCGTTTGCCGTAGAATTGCTGTTGCTAAGATTTGTGGTCCTATTGAAGATCAAAATCATTTTCGCGCTCTACCTGGCGGCAGGTCAATAGCATGGCGAGCGGCAGTGTGGGAGCCGCCGGCCGGCTGTGGGTGCCAGTGCACACGTACAGCCAAGACCCCGGCGAGCTGGAGACTATGGGAGGGGACCACAAGAAGCCAGACCCTGCCACGGCGTCATTCCTCTCTTTCTCTGGTGTACACATGCATGCAATTTCTATCATGAATAGAATAAAACTTAAAAAAAGAAAACTTTTTTTTTTTTTTGGGAGAGGTTTTCGCTATAGGGCGCGTGCGCTCGCCAGACAGACAGAGAGAGAGACAGAGAGACAGAAAGCGAGAAATCATCCACCAGGGGGATGGTCACGCCTCAATCCCTTCTCCTCCATTCTCCTCTCGGGATCTTGGGCATGCACGCACACGCGCCCGGCGTGAGTTCTAAGCCACTGGGTCCAGGACACGAACTGCAGTTGACTACGTGGGAGTCCAGCGACATAGCCATTACGCTAACTGCTGGTTCCCAAAAAAAGAAAGCTTTGAAGGCTTCATAGCACGGTGGTTAATCACCGTGTGAAGGGGATTGTACCCCATACCTCAGCTGACCACGGGTCAGATCCTAGCCCCAGTAGCTTGAAAACACGCCAGGCATATGTGCATGTGTGCCCGAGAACCTGATGGGAAGGAGGAATGGAGGAAGAGGAATGGAGGCATGAATGTACACCGTAGGAGAGCGCTCTCTGTGTCTCCAGCAAGTAGACATGCCCTCTGGCAATTGGAAAAAAAAGACAAAATTATTTTAACTTACTTTTAAAGCTACATTAATCTTCAGAATATTGTTGTAAGACTTGGTTACTCAGGACACCTACTATAATCAAACTTTCTTTGTAGGAAAAGGGCTTGTGAACATCTTTTAGCCATTTTGCCACTGGATATTTTAAATATTAATGCAGTTTGAACTCTTCAGTGTTTAGGGAATAAAAACCATCTTTTCTCTTTCCGTTTTCAGGGACAGACCCAAAGCCTGAAGCAGAAGGCCTCAGCGGCCCAGGCAGTCCAACCAACCCACTCGAGGGCATCGCTCACGGGGAAGTCGTGTACCCGGAGATCTGCACGCTGGAGCTGTACCTGCTCTCTGCTGGTAAAGCCAGACTGGAGCTGCTGACCCATGTATTTGACAGCTTCTTGAAAATCATCAGGCAGAAAGAAAAGAATGTTTTTCTGCTCATGCAACAGGTAAGAGATGCATTTGGCTAAATGAGGTGGACTTTATCTGACCCCTGCCCCAGTTATTCACCCACTTACTAGTAACCCAATAGGTCTGGAATTATATGAGATGTTACTTCTTTTTTAATACTTGAGGTGTGTTTTTACGTACAAGCAGTATTTAGAATCTCCTAATTCCATAGTTCCCTAAAGTAGCATAAAAAATTAACGTTCTCATTGACTACACAATAAGGAATACTCATATGTTTCTGAGAATGACAACATTTTTTGAATTGTCTTTAATTTTCATATGTGTTTGTTATTTTGAAAAATCAGAAAATTCACAAACTCTATAAAAAGAAAATGAAACTGTGCAGTTTTCCACATAGCACCTTCCCAGTCTTGTAAAATAAGTGAATACGTGTATGTACAGCAGCACCTTCCCAGGCGTGTAGAATAAGTGAATACGTGTATGTATGTACAGCAGCACCTTCCCAGGCGTGTAGAATAAGTGAATACGTGTATGTATGTACAGCAGCACCTTCCCAGGCGTGTAGAATAAGTGAATACGTGTATGTATGTACAGCAGCACCTTCCCAGGCGTGTAGAATAAGTGAATACGTGTATGTATGTACAGCAGCACCTTCCCAGGCGTGTAGAATAAGTGAATACGTGTATGTATGTACAGCAGCACCTTCCCAGGCGTGTAGAATAAGTGAATACGTGTATGTATGTACAGCAGCACCTTCCCAGGCGTGTAGAATAAGTGAATACGTGTATGTATGTACAGCAGCACCTTCCCAGGCGTGTAGAATAAGTGAATACGTGTATGTATGTACAGCAGCACCTTCCCAGGCGTGTAGAATAAGTGAATACGTGTATGTATGTACAGCAGCACCTTCCCAGGCGTGTAGAATAAGTGAATACGTGTATGTATGTACAGCAGCACCTTCCCAGGCGTGTAGAATAAGTGAATACGTGTATGTATGTACAGCAGCACCTTCCCAGGCGTGTAGAATAAGTGAATACGTGTATGTATGTACAGCAGCACCTTCCCAGGCGTGTAGAATAAGTGAATACGTGTATGTATGTACAGCAGCACCTTCCCAGGCGTGTAGAATAAGTGAATACGTGTATGTATGTACAGCAGCACCTTCCCAGGCGTGTAGAATAAGTGAATACGTGTATGTATGTACAGCAGCACCTTCCCAGGCGTGTAGAATAAGTGAATACGTGTATGTATGTACAGCAGCACCTTCCCAGGCGTGTAGAATAAGTGAATACGTGTATGTATGTACAGCAGCACCTTCCCAGGCGTGTAGAATAAGTGAATACGTGTATGTATGTACAGCAGCACCTTCCCAGGCGTGTAGAATAAGTGAATACGTGTATGTATGTACAGCAGCACCTTCCCAGGCGTGTAGAATAAGTGAATACGTGTATGTATGTACAGCAGCACCTTCCCAGGCGTGTAGAATAAGTGAATACGTGTATGTATGTACAGCAGCACCTTCCCAGGCGTGTAGAATAAGTGAATACGTGTATGTATGTACAGCAGCACCTTCCCAGGCGTGTAGAATAAGTGAATACGTGTATGTATGTACAGCAGCACCTTCCCAGGCGTGTAGAATAAGTGAATACGTGTATGTATGTACAGCAGCACCTTCCCAGGCGTGTAGAATAAGTGAATACGTGTATGTATGTACAGCAGCACCTTCCCAGGCGTGTAGAATAAGTGAATACGTGTATGTATGTACAGCAGCACCTTCCCAGGCGTGTAGAATAAGTGAATACGTGTATGTATGTACAGCAGCACCTTCCCAGGCGTGTAGAATAAGTGAATACGTGTATGTATGTACAGCAGCACCTTCCCAGGCGTGTAGAATAAGTGAATACGTGTATGTATGTACAGCAGCACCTTCCCAGGCGTGTAGAATAAGTGAATACGTGTATGTATGTACAGCAGCACCTTCCCAGGCGTGTAGAATAAGTGAATACGTGTATGTATGTACAGCAGCACCTTCCCAGGCGTGTAGAATAAGTGAATACGTGTATGTATGTACAGCAGCACCTCCCCAGGCATGTAAAGTCAGTAAATATGTGTGTGTGTGTACAGCAGCACCTCCCCAGGTGTGTAAAGTCAGTAAATACGTGTATGTGTATGTAGAGTAGGCCGCTAGCAGATTACTTGTTATGACATTGCATTTCCTCATGCTTATGTGAGGCAAGAAATTTAATTTCTTATGTTTCATTTTTTAATCTTCAGGGAACTGTGAAAAATCTTTTAGGAGGCTTCTTGAGCATTTTAACGCGGGCCGATTCTGAATTTCAAGGTGAGTTGAAACTACAAAGCTTCGAGATTGTTCTGCTATGTGACAGTCAGTAGTAGTGGGCTCACTGGCACTCGCTCGGGTTTCAAGGGTACTTTGCGTACCGACTCATGTGTTCCTCAGACACACACGCACGCACCCGGTGAAGTGGATGCAGGGTCGATACCTGCGTGGAGGAGAGGTCCTGCCTTCCCAGGGACTGAGCTGTCCACAGCCCTGTGCGTGGACGCGGCACAGAGGAGTGAGCCCTGTCTAGCACTGCTGCTGCCATGCCCGTGGCTGACGGAGTGCTGCCCCCTGCTGCTGCCTTCAGCCTGCAGAGCAGTTCAGTTCATGGCAACACAGCTCCAATGAGGAGACGCCCAGGTCTCAGTTGGATAACTAGGCACGACTTACAGGGAATGTTCGTGTGCATCTGCGTGGTTTCCATGGAATCACACTCAGGTTGTGCATTTTGGGCAGGAGCACTCGGAGGTAATGCTAGAGGGCACCACGCCAAGGACCCGTACTCCCTGGTCCTGCTGCGGTGCACAGCTTTCATGCATGGTCAAAGTCACCTGCTAGGTTTCTTTATGTAAAGGTACTGTTTTCCCTTGATAATTAGCATCTCTTGAAATAACTTAATACTGTAAATATCCTTTTCCTCATTTCTACTTTACCTAGCTCATTAATTCTTAGCATTCATTGATAATTCTTGACTGGAAGAGTTCCTGCGTGGTGTTTGCCAAGCAGTCGCTTTCTGCTTTTGGTATTTCTTCTTCATTAGTCAGGTTTGCCATGGAAGGCGTCACCTCTCTCTTGGCTTATTTAATGTGTGGTATATAGTTTCTAACTGCGATAGGCACTTAGTGAACCATTTTGATCTGAAGATTTATTTTCATAAATAAATCTGTTTTCATCTTAGCTCTTTTTTTTGTTCCATTATTGTTTGATAACAACTTTATTGGGCTGGCCCCACAGCTCAGTGTTAAGGGAGCCAGGTCCACGTGACTGACCATGGTTTCAATACCTGTCTTGGGGACTTGAGAAACACACAGGGCACGTGTGCGCTTGCACGCCCAAATCCTGCAGAGCGAGAGTAGAGGAGAAGGGATTGCAGCGTAGCTGGGCCCCACTGGGGGTTCTCTGTCTCTCTCACTGGCTTTCTCTTTCTCTCCCTAGCACTCTCTCTTTCTTTCTCTCTCTCTCTCTCTGGTGAATACACATACCCTCTGGCAAAAAAAAAAAAAAAAAAAAAAAAAACTTTATTGAGGTTTAATTTCACATGCCATACAATCCACCCACTTAAAGTGTACTATTAAGTGTTTTTTATTATATTCAGAGTTGTGCAATAACCGTCACAATTAACTTTAGAACAGTTTCATCACCCCCAAACGAAACCTCGTCCCTCTTAGCAGTTGCTCCGTCTCCCCCTAAGCCGCCCTGTGCCCCTCCCCGTCCTCTGGCCGCTGTTACTTGCTGCAGCTCTAGACCTGCTGTCCTGCGTATTCAGAAAGGGGCCGTGTGGCCCTGTGACCGCCTTCCATGTAGCCGTGTTTTCAGTGTTCGTCCTGTTGTGTGCTCCAGCACTTCTGTTTTTGCATTTTATTTTAGTTTTTATTGTGCATGGATGGCTTTTTAGTTTTGATTAATAGACTTCATCTTTTAGACTAGCTTTAGACTTACAGAGAAATTGAGTATAAAGAGGACGAAGGTCCCCATTGCTCCACGCCCTGTCAGTTTCCCTGTTATGACATCCCACGGCTCGTGCTTTGGTAACAGTCAACGAACCTATATTCGTATGTTTGATTGAGAAGCGTTCTTGGTTGATTTGGATTTCATGAGTTTTTACCCAGAGTCGTTTCTCTGCTCATGTACCCTGCCCACGACGGCACATGACACACCCTGGGCACCTGTGGTCATGGCAGTTTCTGAGACTTCCAATGTCCTCGATGACCTTGACTTTTTAAAAAATATTATTTATTTAATTTTATTTATCACTATTGTTTTTTAATTTGCTACAGGGCACACATGCTTACCAGAGAGAGAAAGCAGGCCACCCGGTCAGGGTCTCGTGCTGCAGTCGGCCATGTAGGCGTCCAGTGCCTTAACCGCCAAGCCTCCTGCTGGCCCAGTCTTGACCTCTTTGAGGAGTGCGGGGCAGGTGTATTAGAGATGCCCTGCTGGGATTTAGCTGGTACTTCCTCACTGTGCTGTGGCACTTCCCTGCTGGTTGGTGCTGTTCGGTATCTCATGAGCTCATTGGCCGCTGGCGTGCCTCGTGTGGAGAGATGTCTGCTCAAGTCCTCTGCCCATTCCCGCATCTCTCCTTGTTGAGTCTTAGGAGCTCTCTGTGTATTCTGGATGTTAACCCTCTGTCAGGCAGTGTGTAGGTATTTCCTCCCATTCTTTGGCTATCTTCTTGCTTGCTTGATTTACCTTGAAACATATATATATTTTTAATTTTGTGGAAGTCTAACTTACCTATTTTTTGCTTTAGTGCTTCCCTTTTAGGCCCATACGAGGCAGGTCTGATCCAAGATCAGGAAGATTTATTATTTTTAAAATCTTCTTGTCCTGTCCGTATTCTTGGGTTTTTCTTCTTACATTCGAATTGTAATCCTAGACCTTCTGAATTGGGCCCCTGTGTGTCTGATATTTTCTTCTCTTTCCTTTTCTGCTATATTCTCGGAGTATTTCTTCTATTTCAACCTTTCATTGAATTGTTTGAAAATGCCAGCGAGTGTGCAGGCTTGCCTGAGAGAGAGGGAGAGACTGACAGCGAGAGAGAGAGAGATGGGGAGAGAGGACCCCTCAATGGGGCAGTCACACCGCAAGCTCGTCTCTCCCGTCTCTTCATTTCGTCGATTGGGTACACAACGCCTGGTGTGTTTCCAAGCCGCTGGGACTGGGCTAAAACTGTTCAGCCGTGTGGGGTCCAGGTCCCTCAATACAGCTATGAGGCCAGCCTTCAGTTTTCGATTTCGATCATTGTGTTTTAATATTTAAGAGCTCTTGTTTGTTTGTTTTCTGGCTATTTTCATATGAGGACGTAATTTTTTCACCTGTATCTGGACATGGTAGTGAACATGTAAAGCTTCTTCTGTCCCATAAGTTATGTCTTCTCTGCTGGAGTCAGCTTATCAGTTTGTTTTTTTATCTTGGTTTTATTCTTTTAGGTTGTTGACCAACATTTCACAAACTTTTCTTGCCCGTTTTTATTTAATAAATTGGACGTTCTTCTAATGTTATAAAAGCAAATTTGTTTTCCTTTTTGGCCTCATCCCAAATAGACATTCTATGGAAGAGCCCAGAGTGGGTATGCCTGTGCACGGCGAGAGCTTACTCTGAGGGACCATTGGGACCTCTATTACCCATGTGGCACTTCGTGCACCTTAGAAAAACGTGTCGTCCACACGTCGGGCTTGGCTGATGAGTGATGCCTTTGTGCTGTGAAAGGGCACGTGTCATCCCCACAGCCACACAGCCATGCCAGGAGGGGCGCTAGAAGCACACATGCAGGTCCACAGGCCCTTTGCTGGGCAGCCGGCAGGCCTGCAGGCCGCGCTGGTGCTGACGGCTCACTGCCTGCCTGCGCTCTGGCCCGGCAGCCGTTCTGTAACTTTAGAAAGGGTACTGGAGTTGCTCTAAAGCGGAAGGGCATTCCCTGTGCGCTCTGCTGAGAAGCGGGGTGGTGGGCCTGCCTTCCCAGCCCAAGCACGCATTGCCCTTGGGGCTGCGTTGGCCTCTTCCCCAGATGTTAGCGGGACAGCAGGACAGCCACTGCTCTGAGCTCCTGTCACTCACAGCTCTGGATGGCACCTTTCTCTTCTCTCTGTCTGCTTTC
>NW_006159632.1:1878046-1883741 GCF_000334495.1 Tupaia belangeri chinensis
AACAGTGAAAGCTTCTTCTCTCCCATAAGTTATGTCTTCTCTGCTGGAGTCAGCTTATCAGTTTGTTTTTTTATCTTGGTTTTATTCTTTTAGGTTGTTGACCAACATTTCACAAACTTTTCTTGCCCGTTTTTATTTAATAAATTGGACGTTCTTCTAATGTTATAAAAGCAAATTTGTTTTCCTTTTTGGCCTCATCCCAAATAGACATTCTATGGAAGAGCCCAGAGTGGGTATGCCTGTGCACGGCGAGAGCTTACTCTGAGGGACCATTGGGACCTCTATTACCCGTGTGGCACTTCGTGCACCTTAGAAAAACGTGTCGTCCACACGTCGGGCTTGGCTGATGAGTGATGCCTTTGTGCTGTGAAAGGGCACGTGTCATCCCCACAGCCACACAGCCATGCCAGGAGGGGCGCTAGAAGCACACATGCAGGTCCACAGGCCCTTTGCTGGGCAGCCGGCAGGCCTGCAGGCCGCGCTGGTGCTGACGGCTCACTGCCTGCCTGCGCTCTGGCCCGGCAGCCGTTCTGTAACTTTAGAAAGGGTACTGGAGTTGCTCTAAAGCGGAAGGGCATTCCCTGTGCGCTCTGCTGAGAAGCGGGGTGGTGGGCCTGCCTTCCCAGCCCAAGCACGCATTGCCCTTGGGGCTGCGCTGGCCTCTTCCCCAGATGTTAGCGGGACAGCGGGACAGCCACTGCTCTGAGCTCCTGTCACTCACAGCTCTGGATGGCACCTTTCTCTTCTCTCTGTCTGCTTTCATATCTTCACAATGTACTGTAATTTCTTCTTCTGTTTTTTTAATTTGCCAGAGGGCATGTGCACTCACCAGACAGATAAGAAGAGGGAAAAGCAACGCCCACGGGTCATGGTGGCACCGTAACCTCTCTTCCCTTTCTCTGTCCCATGTGTATGTCTAGCCGCTGGCCCTGGGCCTTGCACTGTGTGTCAGCCGGGTGGGATCGAGCTCCCTCATTCACGAGGCCAGCCCGGCTGTATTTTAGGCTCCTTCTGATGTGCCCCACCACCAGGGCACCTAGCTTTGTTTTCAGTATTTATTTACTTCTTATGCTGTTAGGAATGTCTTCCTTTTTGCACGTCTGTGCTCTGCGTGGTGAGCTGGCAGCAGTGCAGAAGAGCAGGCTTATGTAGCTGTCCCTCCACTCTGGACTGACATCTGTCAGTTTTGAACCCAATGAAGACCTAAGCACACACCTACTTCCATCGCGTCGTTTTCCTCTCGAAACCTCTCGCACAGTTGCATCACTCATGGAGGAAGCCCGTGCAGCTTTGTGGCTCATGACTGTCCCTTCCCAGGCACCCCTCTGTCCCACTGCTGCATCAGTCGAGTGCTTCTGCAAAACGTGGTGTGTTCTCTGACCTCCAAGTCTCCCAGGCCCACCCGTCTTTTAAGATTCATCTCAGGCTTTACATGAGGATTTTTTTCACCGTGTCCAAAGCGTGGATGATATTTGATACATGAAGCTTGCTTGCTTGCTTTGTTTTTCTTTATTGGTAAGGACCAACTGAGGAATGCGTGTAAAAATACTTCAAACACTGTAGTGTGTGCCACAGATATTAGTCTCTGTTTCATGCAAGAAGTCTGTGAATCCCTGCTCCATACTTACGCTTCATGCTAAACCCTGTGGTGGGATAAAGAGAATGTTCACACTAATACTAAGGATATTTAAGTATTTCACATAACCTTTAAGCACTGGGTCATCAGAAAAGTAGTGATGTATTTTTGTATACAGAAACATAGAAAAATACGGCTTTTCCAGTGACCCAATATTTCTGTTTTTGTTTCTGTCATCTAATTTTCTTCTCAGACAGTGGTAGTTGCAATGTAACACTTTTAAGATGAGATGGTATAACTTGTTTTATGCCCTAGGGGAGGGTCAGCTCACTTGCCAAGCTCTGCATTGCATTACACTTCTTTTTTATTTTATTTATTATTATCATAATCTTTTTATATTACATTGAATCACATATATCTTTTTATTATTTTACTTTTTATCTCAATTCCTTTTATACATTCAGTAACCTTCTTTAGCCGGCAAAGTGAATGTTCCAACATGTGTACATTTCTCACCAGGCCAGTTGACAGGACTATAGACATTGAGGAGAAAAATACAGAGGCAGTGTGCTACGTCTTCAGAGAACGCTGTTATGTTAGCCGAGCAGTCTTTTCAGAAAAGAGCTTTTGTTGCTGTTGATCTGGTTTAGTTATATTATAGGTTATTCAGCAAGATTTATGATTACTAGATTATTATAACCCGTTCAAGATACCAGGACACAGTAGCATTTGATGTCTTTCAGTGAAAGTGCCTCCTCCTTTAGTTAAACACGTACTGGCTTTAATCTTCTCCTCTTTTTCATTCAGCATGTCAGAGGGTACTGGTGGACCTCCTGGTGTCACTGATGCGCTCACAGACGTGCTCAGAAGACCTGACCCTTCTGCTGAGAATATTCCTGGAGCCGTCCCCTTGCACAGTAAGTATGCTAGGCCCCTTCAGCGCTCAGATGCTTAGCGGGCCTCGCCATCACTTGGGAGTGCTGAAGCTCGCAGGCTTGTTTTCTAGCCTAGTGCTTTGTGTTAAGGGCTCAATTTCCTCATTATTCCGCATGTTTTAACTTTGAACTTTGATTTGGACTAACCTTACTTATATTGGGATCATAGTCCCTCTTTTTTTTTTTTTTAAAAGAGGTCTTTGCTATAGGGCCTGTGTGCTCGCCAGACAGAGAGAGAGAGAGAGACAGAGAGACAGAAAGTGAGAAATCACTCCCCAAGGGGATGGCCATGCTGCAATCCCTTCTCCTCCATTCTCCTCTCGGGATCTTGGGCACGCACACACACGTGCCCAGTGTGAGTTTAAGCCACCAGGTCCGGGATGCGAACCACGGTCGACTACGTGGGAGTCCAGCAACATAGCCATTACGCTAACTGCTGGTCCTTAAAAAAAAAAGAGGTCTTTGCTATAGGGCGCGTGTGCTCGCCAGACAGAGAGAGAGAGAGAGACAGAGAGACAGAAAGTGAGAAATCACTCCCCAAGGGGATGGCCATGCTGCAATCCCTTCTCCTCCATTCTCCTCTCGGGATCTTGGGCACGCACACACACATGCCCAGTGTGAGTTTAAGCCACCAGGTCCGGGATGCGAACCACGGTCGACTACGTGGGAGTCCAGCAACATAGCCATTACGCTAACTGCTGGTCCTTCATTTTTTTTTTTAATGCCAGAGGGTTTGTGAGAGAGAAAGAAAGCACCCCACCCCCGCACAGTGGCCCCATCATCCTGCAGTTTCTTCCCTCTAGTTCTCCATCCTGTCAGAAACCTGAGCACACGTGTCCACCCACGCACACCCACATACCCGGCCAGCACGCGAGCTGCCAGAGCTGGTCGAACCAGGCTCGCCCTGTGGGGTCTGGCTTGCCCTGTGCAGTGCTCAGCTGCTGCATCACAGGGCTGGCCCAGGCCTGGTGTCACAGCCTGAACTTCCCAGGGGTTTCTGGGACAGCCCTTGGCCTTTCCCCTGCCATAGCGTCATGGCTTCTAGATCTTGTTTTCTTTATTCCTGATGGAGCACACGTGCGGACGAGGAGGAAGGAGAGGCGCAGCCTCCTCTGGTCTGGGCCAGCAGTGACCCCAGCCCTTCGGCTGGTCAGATCCTGGCACTTGTGCTCCTGCCTGGGGTGTTGGAGGCCCAGGGAGCCGGAGCTCGGAAGGACAGCCGCCACGTGGGCTGTCCCTGCCCTTGAACACGTCCCTGCTGTGCCGGAGGCTGGTTGAGCTGTCTTTTGCTGGGAAACCTGTTTGCAAATCTTAGACCCTTAAAGCAAATCAAACAGAAGAGTTCAGCGCTACTTTGTGTGAAGCAGGGCTGGGTGTTCCAGAGCCCTGCTCTCCACCTCCTCTCCAGTCCCGTGTGTGTGAGGGGCTCTGGGACACGGCAGAAAACTACTGGGGTAGAGCGTGGGGCACCAGCCGCTCCTCTGGGGGGGCGGGTCACAGCAGCTGTGTGACCCACATGAGATGGTGTCGCCCACGGGGTGGCATTGAACGAGGCTGGCCTTCTCTGCTTTTTCCTCGTGTGTCCTAGTCGCCATTCTTCCCTCGAAGGACAGGCTCACTGCCTTTTACTTCCTCTGGACAGTCTGCGTTCCAGTCTGAGTTTGTAATTTTAAATAAAACCGTGATTGAGTTTACCAAGCACAGTTGAAAGAAAATTTACTTGATTATGGAAAAAACACGTGAAATTAACTTGAAAATACTTGAGCACTATTTCACGAAGTCAACATGTAATATGAGGGGTCTTCAAAAATTCAAGAAAAATGTATATTATGAAAAACTATGCAAGATTTCAAGGATTTTTTGGTACCAGACTACTTGTATTTTAATTCCATCTTTCCATTAACTTGCTGAAGTTCCCTTATACCATTTGGACATTTGTAGAATTTGTAAGATGTCTGGTTATATTCCGGATTTAAAATTAATTGAAATAAGAACCATAATTTACCTGAACATAAATGTCTTCTTTGACAGAATGGGTTCCTGATGTAAATATTGTATTTATCATACTTACAGTCAACTCCTGAATACTAGATTTAGACCGTTAACACATCTAAATAGGAGACAGAGTAGCCACAGATGTGCTCATATTCAAAAGTGAGGTCTCTGTGCATGTTTCCTCATGGCCACGCAGAAAGGAGAGCGTAGGGGTGCGGCCGCTCGACAGGTGCTCGAGCAGGAGTGCCGACGCAGCTGCAGGAGTCAAGCGCGCTTCGGTTCCGAACCCGGACCTCAGGAGTACTTAGGATCTCCTTACCTGACTGGGGGTTTTCATCTGTCTTTCTGTTTTCCTAGGAAATCCTTCTCTGGGGCATTCTGAAAATCGTCGAGAGCGACGCCCCCATGAGCCCACTGCAGTCTCTGACCTTCCCGTGGCTGCACACTCCACACGGGGGCGGCGGCGTTTCATCTCACAAGGGCCCCGGGATTCTGACCACGAAGGCTGCAGGCTTGCTACGACGCGCCCGAGCTTCCCGGGGCCAGGCCGAGGCCAACAGGGAGAGTCCACCTCACCGGCTGCTGTCCTCCTGGCACGTGGCCCCCGTCCACCTGCCGCTGCTGGGGCAGAACTGCTGGCCACACCTGTCCGAAGGCTTCAGTGTCTCCCTGTGGCTCCACGTGCAGCCTGCCCACGAGGCTGAGGGCACCACAGAAAGCAGCAAGAGGCCCAGAAAAAGGAACAAGTCGTTAATCTTACGGGGTGGCAGTTGGGACGGCACAGGTATGACAGTGGGGCTGTCGTGTGTGTGCAGGTGGCACTTTGGTTGAGCAGTAACAGCACACAATGCTCTGAGTCGCTGCTAACGTGGTCTCCCTGCTCATGCCTGCGTGGTGCTGGCAGGTCCCGGGTTACCACAGGCTGAGTATGGCATGGCCTGGAGACCTCCGTTTCCATCTGTACTTTGTCTGCTACGGGGTCAGCTCGCCACCACACACCACTGCTGTCGGCGACACCAGCCCATTGCTGGGCTTCCTGCTGCTCCCACTACTGGATTAGGTGGTCCCTAGTGTTGGAGAAGGAGAGGGCAGCACCCGGGTGGTCCCCAGTGTTGGAGAAGAGGGCAGCACCCGGGTGGTCCCCAGTGTTGGAGAAGACGGCAGCACCCCGGGGGGCCCCCAGTGTTGG
>NW_006159632.1:1884042-1888889 GCF_000334495.1 Tupaia belangeri chinensis
GTCCCCAGCGTTGGAGAAGGAGAGGGCAGCACCCGGGTGGTCCCCAGTGTTGGAGAAGAGGGCAGCACCCAGGTGGTCCCCAGCGTTGGAGAAGAGGGCAGCACCCGGGTGGTCCCCAGTGTTAAAGGAGACGGCAGAGCCCTGAGCCACAGCCTGTCTGCTGCTGTTTTCTCAACCCTGCTGCTGAGCCCACGTCACCTCTCTCCACCGCATGCTGTGTCTTACCTCCACGGCCCTCTCCTCCTCCCAGTCACAGGTGCCCAGGTCTGTCAACCATTCTCCAAAGTTCCCCTCCTTCCTGGAACCGAACACATGCTGTTTCGTGGCTATGAAGCAGCACTTTGTCCCTGGCAGGGCTCGAGCAGGGAGCGAATGCTCACTAAGATCCAGTTCTGGTGGCGGGTGGGGAAGTGGGCGGCTAGTTCTTAGAGTCCAGAGGCGCCGGGTGGCCGGTGAGAGGACAGCTGTGGTGTACCCACAGATGCAGACCCCACTAGCCTCCAGCCCTGAAGTCTTGCCCTCACGGGAGCTTCACTGCAAGACTTGAGGCTCCATAGGAGCCAGCCTGTGTGGGCAGGGAAAGGCCCAGCACGCGGCCGCGCTCTCCCTGATGCCCTGGGCGGCCCGCACAGAGCCAAGTGCTCCGGGCTCGGCAGGCGGGTGGCACTGTCACAGGCGGTCACAGGTCTTCTCTTCTGGACTGGACTTTGCTGCCTAAGCCTTGGCGGGAGGCTCCTATGCGCAGTGTGGGCAGGCGGCCGGCCCACGGCCCCGGGTCTACCTGTGTCTCGGTCCTTCGCTGATCTGGCCGGACACAGGCTGAATCTTAGCAGTCAGTCAGGAGCCAGCACTGGGTGTCTGTGTGTGTAGGTGAGGACGTGGTCATGGCCAGCCCAGACAGGCTGGACTCAAACCTGCCCGAGTCCACTCCCAGCTCAAACGTGAGTGCTGGGGGCCTGCCCTCTCCGGTTGGCGGGGAGCCCCACAGCAGATGGTCCCCACAGGGGAGTGAGGGGTGGCCTGGGTACTGGGAGTCGGCCTGGATGTTTTCTATTAGTTAATGATGTATTTGAAAACATGGTTTAGAAAGATGGTTTTGCAAAGACACTAGAAAGAACAGCGTGCAGTGTGGTTGTTCAGGCGCTGGACTCCATGGGGCCAACCACAGCTCGCGTCTCAGAGCTAGTGTGCGTGCGTGCCCAAAATCCCAGGAGGGGAATGGGGAGGAAGAGATTGTGGTGTGGCCATTCCCCCGGGGTGATTTCTCTCTTTGCCTCTTTCTGTCTCTCTCCGGGAGTGCATATACCCTATGGCAAAAACCTTTAAAAGGAAAAAAAGTAGACATAAAATTTTATGAATTAAGTTGAAGAAAACATTGCAATGATAAAACTTTTGCCACGAACCTGTGTGCCATAGAGCAAGTTATTCAATCTTGCAGTGCCTCAGTTGTCACTCCATTATATCTATACCATAAGATTGTTATGAGCATTAAGTTAAAAAATATTTGTAATGGGACCAGCAAGTACCATGATGGTTAAGGTGCTGGACTCCCACACGGGTGACCACAGTTCGAGCCCTGGACCTGGCAGCTTGAAAACCATGCTAGGTGTGTGTGCGTATGTGTGTAAGACCCTAGGAGGGGATGTAGGAGAAGGGATTTCAGAGTGGCCATCCACCCCGGGGGGATTTCTCACTTTCCTGGTTACTGTCTTTTTCTGTCCCTCTCCAGTAAGTACATATGCCTTATGACAAAAACCTTTTTTAAAAAATCGTAATATTTCTACTTTATAGTGCCTGGGTACATGCTAGCTTTCATTATGTTCTTTGCACAAATTCAGGTTTGGTATGGAAACATTTTCAAATGCCACATCAGATAGGAGTTCTCTGTACATTCTATTTCTGACAGTAGCCTTCAAGATGACTCATAACTTGAACTTCTCTCTTAGATCTGCGGTTATTGCTGGGGGACATTCTTAAAAGCTAGTGGTGAGCTCGCTCGTTGCGGAAGGGCACCTGCTGTCTGTACAGCCTGACGACCGGCAGTGCGCGTCTCCCCGAGTGTGCGCCTCTGAGCGTGAGCCTCGTGTCTGGGTGCACGGACAGAGCCTCGCGTACAGCCACACGCATTAGCGTGACATGGCAGCTCAGGGACACTTCAGGTAGTGCTGGGTTTTAAATGGCTAAGAAAGGGAAGTTGGAGAGGCCAGCAGTTGGCGTGGTGGTTAAAGAGGCTGGATTCCAACATGGTCAACCACAATTTGAGTCCCGGACCTGGTGGCTGGCTTTCTCACTTTCCCTTTCTCTCTGTCTCTGTCTCTCTCTGGTCAGATTAACAAGTAATAATAACAAATAGAATTAAATCAATATTTTTAAAAAGAAGGTTGAGATGAATAACCAGACAGCTGAAAGCCTGTAAGCGTTTACCTTGGCCAGCCTTCGGGAAGCACTAACGCAGAGGTCCGGGGTACTTAGCAGGTATAGCCAGTACCGTTCACCCGGGGCTCTAAACTGCGCTATGGAATGTTCAACACTCATTCTCCTGCAAGGCTCTCTAATGTGGTCCAGTTTGGGAGCTCACGCTGTTGACGACAGCAGAATGGTGGTCATGGGAGGCACCCGGGGTGGCGTGTGCTCCCCACAGCGGGGCCAGTGAGGTCGCTGGCCTCGGCACCTGGTCAGAGACGCGCAGTAATGAGTCACAGCCGTCACAGCGGTAGTCTGCCCACGGCTGTCCTCAGCTGTTATTTAGCTTAAAACACTTAATAGCTTTGATTTTAAGTCTTTTACTTATTTATTTCTTTAAAAGGTTTATTGCCATAGGGCACATGCTCTCACTAGAGAGACAGATGAGAAAGTGAGAGTTACCCGGGGACGGCCACGCGGCAGTCTTCGCTCCCCGCACTCCTAGGATTTGAGGTGGGCACACACACATGTGTCTTTCAAGCCACTGGACCCAGCACTCGAAGCAGTCGTCCATGTGGGATTCCAGTGTCTTACCCACCGTGCCACCTGCTGGCCCCTGTTTTTTTCAATTTAAAAAAATTTTCCAAAGGGTGTGTGCACTCACCAGAGAGGGAGGGAGGAAGAGGGAAGGAGGGTAAGAGCACCTCTCCATGAGAGGAGGGAGGGAGAGGGAAGGAGGGTGAGAGCACCCATGGTGGGACACGGTCATGCCACAGTCCCTCTCCATGAGAGGAGGGAGGGAGAGGGAAGGAGGGTGAGAGCACCCACGGTGGGTGCCACGGTCCCTCTCCATCTCCTCCTCCTCTCGGGGTTTGGGGGATGCGTACACACACCCTACATAAAACCAGAGCTTTAAATCACTTGGATGCCCTCTTTACCTCTGCCTTTTTGGAGTTAACGTCTGTACATTGGAAATACTGTTTAAAGCTGGTTAGGTTCAGACGTTCTGGGTGCATAATCTACTGCAAACAAACAGCTGTGCTTTGTAGTCTTAAAGTCACTGTTTCACTTAGTTTTTTATTTTTTTTTTTTTGCTTTTTTTTTTTTTTTGAGAGAGGTTTTTGCTATAGGACACGTGTGCTTGCCAGAAAGACAGAGAGACAGAGAGACAGAAAGCCCCAGGGGGACATGGCCACGCCACAGTCCCTTCTCCTCCATTCTCCTCTTGGGATCTTGGGCACGCACACACACGTGCCCGGCGTGAGTTTAAGCCACCAGGTCCAGGACTCGAACCACGGTCAACTACATGGGAGTCCAGCGACCTAGCCATTACGCCATTTGCTGGTCCTTGTTTCGCTTAGTTTTTATAAGCTGTTGTACTGATCATTCTAACTTCTGTTTCTCTCTTAGAGAGCGACAGGCCGGAAGGTGCAGAGCGCACAGACCCTGGTGACAGGCTGGTCGAAGAAGGCTGTCTCCACATCATCTCCCTGGGGTCCAAAGCACTGATGATCCAAGTGTGGGCTGTGCCCCAGAAGGGCATGCTTATCTTTCGGTATCGATTACCCTCGACCCCCTTTGAGTAGATATGTGTTTAAATAATTGTGTAGGAGATAATTAACGTGAAACCTACTAATCAATATAATTGCAAAGGAAGAGAAAAATCTTGTTTAAAAGATACATTTTAACGGTTGTTAATGTGACCTTTGTAACAGTGTTTTATTTTAGCCAAAAATCTTTAGTTAAAGTCCACAGTACATTATATTAATTCTATTAGATTTTCTGCCGAGGATTTACTAAAGACTTACTCTGTCAGACTGTAATGCTCTTGAGCTGTAACTGGGGTTTTCTCCACGCCGATTCTTTATTTTATAGCCGTTTTCTAATAAGCTCGGGTCCTCCTTGCCGTCTTGTCCTTTTCTCCTCTCTCCTTTATTAAGTAGCACAGATGTAGAGCTTTCATCTGTACTGAATGTGAATCGTATGATGCTATTTGTATAAAGTTCCAGTCTAAACAACCAGGATGTTGTGTAGGGGTGCAGCCGTTACAGGTGTGTCAGCCCCGTCTCCTCAGTTTTCAGTAATCCCTCAAAGCGAGTTAGGCCGCTGATGCATTCTGGCATTTAGACGTTTGTGTGCGATGTGCTTGTTCTCCACGAGCCAGACACTACGTTGTAATTTCTAGGGAAGCGGTGACTATGCGAAGAGTAATGATAAGACCTTTTTACAAAGTAAATTCTCAGCTTTCTTGCCTAATTGAACGCTAGCCAGTGAAGACTGATCTCTTCTTAGTTTATGATTGAAGTAATAATGTAATGAAATAAATAAGCAGATCATGGTGTGAAACAAGGACATAATGGCCTTTCAAGTGAGTTTATTTTAAAATATAGCAGACACTTAGTCTCACTTAAATATTTAGAATTACGGCTGGCAGAGAGGTGGGG
>NW_006159632.1:1888903-1901022 GCF_000334495.1 Tupaia belangeri chinensis
GTTTTCACCTGCGCCTCTTCTCTTTCTCCCCAGCGTGTGCGTGGACTCAGATGACGGTAGGGGAGCCACCTTACTAGCCCAGGCCGAGTCACAGGAGGGTGTGTTCCTGCCGAGCACGTGGCAGCACCTTGTGCTCACCTACTCACAGCAGCCGCAGGGGAAGAAGAGCGCCCACGGGGCCGTCTCCATGTGGGTGTCCGGGCAGAGGTAGGCATCTGCGCGGAAATGTCTGCATCTCGCCTGGAAGTTCAGCTGGAAGTTAGAGCTACAACACAATACAGAAACCGTGGGCCGCATTCGCTGCATATTAACATAGGAATCCTGTCCAGGCGGGTCTTCTTTTCTACTTTTCACTGTCATACCCGTAAATCTCCCGTGGAAGTGACTGTCGGAAGTGGTGTTGGGGAGGAGCAGGCGGATGCCTGGACGTGTAGACGCTCGTGTGCACTGCTCCTTAGACCAGGGAGCACGCCATGTCCTTACGCCAGGGGGCACACTCTGTGGCCTGTCCCTCAAGCCCAGATACTAAAAACATGAACCCACAAGGAATTATTTAGATTAAATGGCCAATACAGCTGATTACCTCAATTCAGTTCGGCTTAACAAAACTCAGAAAAATGGAATCCAGTGGGTCCGGTGGCCCAGCTGATTCAGGCAGAGCCCTAGCGCTATGTCAGGCGGAGTGGAGGTGGGGTGCTCTGTGTGTTTCAAATTGATTTATTCTTTCCATGGAAGAGAGACAACGCTCCACAGGGTCTCCAGGCTGCATCCCCCACGTCAGCCATCCCTGGGCGTGGGCACTGTGCGCCCTGCGGACTCAGGAGCTCTCCGGGCTTGAACGTCGAGCTGCCCTGCGTGGGGCTGCATCCCAGAGCGCCGTGAGCATTTGCCGCTCTGCGACAGTCTGTCCCCCATACTGCCTGACCCTTTCACCGTACAGAGTTGAGGGCAGGGTCGTAGAACGCTGCGTGGAGTATCACCCTGAATGAAATGTAAAATTGCTGGGATCTGTGAGAATTAGGAGGAAGTATCTCACGGAGTGAGGTGCATGAGGTCAGTGAGCATGGTCACCTGACCCACCTCCCTGTCTCCCCCCACTGATTTCTGCATTCCTATGAGGATGTTTGGCATTCAGTATTAAGTAATGAGTTTGTTCCTTAACAGTGGTGAGCAGATAACCACAGACAGATACATGATCCTCCTGACTTAAATGTGGCCAATCCTGGGGCCAGCAGTTATGGCTATGTCGCTGAACTCCCATGTAGTCTATCATGATTCAAGTCCCAGACCTGGTGGCTTAAACTCACGCTGGGTGTGTGCATGCGCACCCAAGATCCCGAGAGGAGAATGGATTGCCGTGTGGCCATCCCCCCTGGGTGATTTCTCGCTTTCTGTCTCTCTCTGTCTTTATAGCAAAAAGAAAGAAAAAAAAAAAAAACAAAGCCATGTGTTCCGGCCGATACATGATCTTCCTGACTTAAATGTGGCCAATCCTGGGGCCAGCAGTTATGGCTATGTCGCTGAACTCCCATGTAGTCTATCATGATTCAAGTCCCAGACCTGGTGGCTTAAACTCACGCTGGGTGTGTGCATGCGCACCCAAGATCCCGAGAGGAGAATGGATTGCCGTGTGGCCATCCCCCCTGGGTGATTTCTCGCTTTCTGTCTCTCTCTGTCTTTATAGCAAAAAGAAAGAAAAAAAAAAAAAATGTGGCCAGGCTTTCTCTCCTCTGAGCTAGAAAGTAGTTTCTAGTCAGTTCAGGCCCAGGCAAGATCCTGTGTGCACGCCCACGTCCTGGGCCACCAGTGGCAGTAGTGCTCCAGTTACTGCCGTGTACGTGGGCCCAGAAGCCGTCACCAAAGATACCGCACATCTTCATTTTAAACTGCTATTAAAATGGTTAACTCTATATGCTAATATGAAACAGCGCTTTCAGGAAGGGTTTTAAAATGAACGTGCACAAAGTTGAATTTCTCACTAAGAGCTAGCAGTGCTGGCTTATTCGAAATGTATGTCTTCCTCACCAGCTTCATGTAGACTTTGCCTTTATAGATCTCACTCCTTATCTTTTTGTTTAAGTTACTTCTTCCATGAGCAAGAGACACAGAGACAGCACACCGACAGGGTCTTGCTGCTGCCATCCACCCCGAGCTTTGCCAGCTCTGGGTCATGGCACACAGAGAGGGCTCTGGACATGCACCCAGAACACACCACGCAGCCCGCCGAGCAGGGCGTTGCAGCTCACTGCTCCGCGCCCTGCAGCCTCTCCCTCGTTGCTCCTGAGACAGGCTGGAGCTTGTCAGCTGCAGGCTCACAGGCGCTGGGGCTCTCTCAGCCTTGGTCTCTCTGTCTGAAAGTACCTTTCACAGTACTCTACCTTCCATAAACATTCCTGTGGCCTTTGACACAGGACAAGACTAATCAAAAGCTTTATAATTACTTCATATTGAAACAACAAAAAAGCATTGGCATTTCTAGATCCAGAGGGAGCAAAACTAGAAAAAGTGCTATTCTTTCTTTATTTTTTGTTTTAAAAAAAAGAATTATTTCTTTAGTTTTATTTATTATGCTATTATTATTAGTTTGGTACAGGGCATATGCACTCACCAGCGAGAGTCAGAGAGAGAGAAAGTGAGAAAGCAAGCTGCCAGGTCTGGGACTCGAACCACATTCTACCATGTGGAGTCCAGGGCCTGAACCTCCATACCACCTGCTGACCCCAGAGTCATATTCTTTCTGATGAGGCTTCAAAGGCCTCCTGGAGAACATGAAACTTAGGGATTAGAATCATTTGCCAAGATGGAAGACGTTTTTTCTTTTTGGTTTTTGCCATAGGGTGTGTGCACCACTAGCTAGAGAGACAGTGAAAGAGAAAGCGAGAAATCACCCTCTGGGGGAATGGCCACACCACAGTCCCTTCTCCTCCATTCTCCTGGGGTTTTGGGCACACACACACACACACGGCATGACTTTCAATCTGCCTGGTCCCAGACTTGTACTGTGGTCGGCCATGTGGGAGTCCAGTGCCATAAGCTCCATGCCGCCTGCTGGCCCCAGTGGGAGACTTCTTGGTGAAATTGGTGGTGGGGAAGGGGGAGTGTTGTTCTGTATCTGTAAACCGCACAGGTGTGCATGCAGAGGCAGGAAGGCAAGGAAACTTGCCCAGGTGTCTGGCCACACCTCCGCGGTACGTGGGCTCCGCAGGCCCTCTTTCTTGCTATCCTCTTCTGTGGTGCACGGACCTCCGACTCTCCTGACAGAGAGACTCCACAGTCGGCAGCCACCCAGTGCCGGGCTGAGGACAGCCCTCGTGGCTCAGCCGCACTCCGCTAACCTCCACATTGGCACCGCTCAGCCCAGCTGTGTTCTTGCTGTAGGAAGCCTGGCCTTACTTTGGATTTCACGCTCCCGAGAAAAGCGGGCTTGTCGTCTGACAGCAATAGGACATTCTGCATGGTCGGCCACTGCCTGTCATCCCAAGAAGACTTTCTGCACTTGGCTGGAAAGTGGGACCTGGGGAATCTGCTGCTCTTCAATGGTAGGTTTCATCCCTTTGAGGCATTTTGAAATTGTTCTCGCAGTTGGGAAGTAGAACCTAAGTGAAGTAACCTAACAGTGCGACCCCTGTTCTTTCATCCGTGTCTAACAATCACTGTATGGCCAAGGCTCCGCAGTACACTCCGAAGCACTTCCGCATTGCTGCCATCCTAGCTGTGTCTTACAGCTGACAGATACCTGAGCTGGAGAAACGCACCCACTCCCTACCCTCCCCCAAAACACAGCTGCTTATCTAGGCCCACAGTCTCACCCCTGGAAGCAGCAGTACCATGACTGGTAAACTTGCGACTGCTTGTCTATTTTATTTACAATTTACAATTTTAGTAAATCCTATATAACTACCAGCTTTCAGAAGAAAAACAAACATACGATTTCCCTCCTTTATGAGCGAGGGTGCGGGGGAAGACAAACAAAGACAGGTATTTTGACAGGGTCACACCACGTTACAGGCCTCCGCCTGGACTCCCCGCTGCCAGGGTGCACAGCTTGCAGCTGTGCCTGCCGTGTTCGCACTGGCCCCGAAGTCAGCCTGGCCCTCCCACGTGGCCTTCGGCCTCCCAGACGTGGGCCTTGGCTGGACCTGGGGCACCTGACTTTGGAACATGCCATTAAACTGGGCACAGAGTGGCATTTGGACAGTGCTGTGGGTGGGGGGAGGGAGCAAAACACCCGTTCCATTTGTAAATGAAACCCACCACGGAGGGATAAAGAGCTCCCACTTCAGTTAAAGTGCACTTCGTTCTTTTTATTAAGAACAAAGCAAACGAGCTGAGTGTGTTCCCGTGTCAGGGAGAGCGCAGGAACGTTCTGAGTCCCTCCGAGAGCTTCTCCACAAGCTTCGCGTGTGCTGCTCGGCCGTCCGGAGCGGTGGCACAGGCGGCCCTCCTACTTGCGCAGGAACGTTCTGAGTCCCTCTGAGAGCTTCTCCACAAGCTTCGCGTGTGCTGCTCGGCCGCCCGGACCGGTGGCATAGGCGGCCCTCCTACTGCACTGCGTTGGAAAGTGAGGCTTTTCCATTTTATGAGATGCAGTGAACTCCGAGCTGGACAGGCAGATGACTCTTTTCCATTTTATGAGATGCAGTGAACTCCGAGCTGGACAGACAGATCACTCTTGGTTCCTTGCTTGTTAGGAACAATCTGGGCTAGAATGCTGTAACAACCACCTTTATTTTCGTGCTCTTTCAGGAGCTAAGATTGGTCCACAAGAGGCCTTCCACCTGTATGCCTGTGGCCCCAACCACACGTCCGTAATGCCCTGTAAGCATGGCAAGCCAGCGGACGACTACTCCAAGTACGTGAGCAAGGAGATCTTGCAGTGCCAGCAAATCAGAGAACTGTTTCTGTCCAAGAAAGATGTGGACCTTGGCCTCTTGATTGTAAGTTTTAACTTCATAGCAACTCTGTGTTGTTCTATAATGAACAGAGAACAGAAGTAAGAAATGTGTCATTAGCCTTGCGTCTGCTGTCTAGGCTTTCCACCTTGCTCGTTAATACTTGCTTTTCTTAGAACGTGTTTTTTTCCCTGAAAAACTGCGAAACACTTTAACCTCCTAACAAAATTTGCTTCAGGTTTTAAATTTACCTACCCTTTTCCTTATATGTCTGTACTTTATCAGCATATTTTATTTTACACCTGCTAATAAAATGCTTACAACAGAGAGACAATATAACACATTAGCCTGCAGACTCCTTTCATTTTTAAAAATTAATTGTTGTATGTCTTTACAGCACACAATATAATTTTTCAGAAACATTCATCACATTACCATCAAATCAAGAATATTAACATGTACATCTTTCCAGTCGGAGGATTTTACATTTTGATGTCTGTCAAGTACTTCCTCCCTAAGCACCTCCCACACAACTCACTCCCCACTCTCCCCCACCTCTCTACCCACCCCTTCCCCAGTAGTGTCTGGTCACCACACTTGTCTTCCCTGCCATTGTATCTCTGGGTCTCACAGTTTCTGTCATAGAGTGACATTCAGAACATACTGAGCGGGGACATACGGTGTGTCTCAGAGTCCCCGCACCTCACTCAGCAGCAGGTCACCTCTGTGACATTCAGAACATACTGAGCGGGGACACACGGTGTGTCTCAGAGTCCCCGCACCTCACTCAGCAGCAGGTCACCTCTGTGACATTCAGAACATACTGAGCGGGGACTAGGAGTCGAGGTTCATTCGTAGTGTTTTATTCACTGTAGAAACGAGAAGACAGGCCTGCTGCTCCCAGAAGGTCTGGGAGCTGGCGGACCTGACCAGCTCACAGCTACCCCTCCCCTTGCGTCTTGTGAGCAGGACCGTGGTCGGTTACGGGATTTCTTTCTTCTGTAAAGCTGCTCTTTGGGACTTTGTGGCTATTGTTGAGGTGTCTAGTTCAACTCAGAATTAAGAAGTTATAGCTTAGAGGACTGCTTTCAGGGAAACGGAAAAACACAAGTGATCATTTCAACTCTAGTCTCTGGCTGTCCTACCTGTTTTCATCAAAATATGGTTCCTTGACCCTTTCATTTTTTCTGAAAAGACTATAGGTCATGTAAGCCCTGAAATTTAACAGAAATGTTCACAACTGAAGACTCTGAAAGTTTTGCATGAGAACTACTGTTAGAAAGCAAACTCTTAAGCCTGCTGTGGCTATGTGGGGGTTCTGAGGCCGTGTGGCCAGGTGGAGGTGGTGGCCCCAGCAAGGCCTGGCCGTGGTTTCTGATGAAGACGACTGCAGGCTTGAAACTTCGTTTTTCCAGCATGGCCATATATGAGGGGACTTCAGAGTGTCATGGTAAAATAGCAGTAATGTAGTTTGGGACCATCAGTTGGCGTAATGGCTATGTCTCTGGACTCTGGACACATAGCCGACCACGGTTCAAGTCCTGAACTCGGTGGCTTAAACTCACACTGGATGCATGTGCGTGCATGCCCAAGATCACCCCGGGGGGTGATTTCTCGCTTTCAGTCTATTTGTCTCTGTCTTTCTGGCAAGTGCACACATCCTATAACAAAAACCTCTTAAAAAAAAATTAAAATGGTTCGCTTTTGGTGCAAAAAAAAAAAAAAAAGGAGATCTGTGAATAGTTTTTCCACGTACACATTTTCTGTGGCGATTTTGAAGACCCTTCACATAGCAGAGGCAGTTGGTTTGATCTGCAAGCAGGTGCTCCATGCTCAGTCCGATGAGCTGTGCGTAAGCTGCCCTGGGGTAAACGGCCCACACCAAGGCCCCCACTAGCTTCTGGGAAAACACACTGAAGCCCCAGGAGTTCCCTGAGCCCAGCCTGAGACCACCTCAAAGTGCATACTGCATTAATTTCACCTTCACTTCAAAGTAGCTCAGGGGGATTTGGCAGGGACCAGAACTGGTTGGGAACAGTATCAGAAGTCCCACTTAATTTAGGTTCGGTGTGCCGACAGTCTGGAACTTTATTCTAGTATTTGAGAGAGATCTGGTTTAGAGTCACTTGTCAGTGAATAGCCAGCCTGTGAGCAACCCCAAAGCCAAAGTCCAAGTCCAGCTAGGTCGACCTCGACCTGCCGGTTGTAGGTGCCGAGCAAAGTGCTGGCTGCCTGGGTGTGATGCGAGGCTTCGCTGTTAGCGGCTAGCAGCCAGTGTTAAGTTCACGTTCGTTCTGAGCGGACCAGCTCGGAATACCCCGCCTCGATGTGGTGTGTGCAGCTGGTGGCAGCCCGGCAAGACCGTCTGTGGAGGTGTGGCCTTGCTTGTTTTGTCCACCTTGCACCGGTGTGGTGGTGGTCTTGTTCAAGAAACGAAAAGACTAGTTGAGGGTCTTTTCACCTTGAAATATCGATTTGCTCGTTGGTAACTTACTTTTAAACTTTGCTTAGTTACTGAAGGAAAATATTTGTGTTTCAGGAAAATCTGTCCGTGGTTTATGCAACTTACAGTCCCGCTCATTATACCATCTATGAGCCGGTGATTCGACTGAAAGGCCAGGTGAAAACCCCACTCTCCCAGCGACCCTTCAGCCCAAAGGAAGCTCAGAGCATCTCCCTGGAGCCCCATCACCTGAAGACTCTCCAGCCCACAGCATGCAGGACCATCCATGGTGTTCTGCATGAACTTGGGGGTACTGGCGTGTTCATTTTCCTCTTCGCCAGGGTAAGTCACTGGCAAAATTTCTATTAAGAAATTACTGATTTATTATAGATAAATTAAAGGTTTTCTTTTGGATTACAAAAAAGAGAAGCTATTCTCAACTTTTAAACTTTAAGGAAAATTTAAAAAATTAATTTTTTTTTTTTCTGGAGAGGTTTTTGCTATAGGGCGTGTGTGCTTGCCAGAAGGACAGAGAGAGACAGAGAGCAAGAAATCACCCCTCCAGGGTGGATGGCCACGCGGCAGTCCCTTCTCCTCCATCCTCCTTTCGGGATCTTGGGCACACACACACGTGCCTGGCGTGAGTTTAAGCCACCAGATCTGGGACTCAAACTGCAGTCAACCACATGGGAGTCCAGTGACATAGCCATTATGCCAACTGCTAATCCCCCAAAATTAAACTTTTAAGAGAAAAAAAAAATCACATTTAAGGATATCACCAAGCTTTCTGTGTGGATGAGTAAGGTCCCTTCTAGCCTGTGAACATGTAAGTCCCTTATCACCGGAGTGCAGTAGGACAGTGACGTGTGTGGGCTTTAAAGCCACTTTCGGAAGACAGGCGCATGTGCCGCGGTGGCGTGGAAGAGACGCCCTCTGTAAGGCAAGGTCTGTGATACTTTATCCCTAAAGCTCCAGCGCATGGGGAGGACATCAAGGCCAATAATCAAAGCAAATAATTCAGAAAGAAATTTAATCTATTTGAGTTTGGAGTTTATTTTTTAAGAGGAGAAATGTAAAACGTAGCTTGAGCTATAGTGCTGTTGTAGGTAAGTACCTTATCACCAGTTCTGTGCATTTTCAGAGCAGAGACAGTATCTCTCCCCTTACTGAGTGGGGGTCATTTTGCCTGTGTACTGTCTCAGAGATCACTGGACCCTCCGTGGGGCACAGATGGGCTCACTCTGTCCCAGCCCTTCCAGCCACACCTGGGTGAAGAAGCCTGCTCTCCGCCCGCCCTGGGAGCGCCAGCCCAGCCCAGCCCAGGCGTCACTGGCACGTCGGCATCAGATCTCGACGCTGTCTGCCCCCCAGCTTCCTCTAATGGGATTGCCTTCGATTCATTCTGTGCGAGGGGGCGGCTCAGTGTTTGCCTGTGTTAGTCTTCTCATAGATATCTTCTGACCGTTTGACCCACCGTAGTCTAAATGATCCTTTCTCTCACCCTCTTCCTTTTTCTTTTTTTTCCTCCTACCTAGTATCTGGTTGAACAGATTTTCCCCTAGTGTTTTAAAATGAGAAGGTCTTGGTTTAACTCTTTCTCAACATTTTTTTATCTCCTTTTTTTTTTTAAAGAGAGATTTTTGCTATAGGGTGTATGTGCTGGAGAGACAGAGAGGGAGAAGTCACCCCCCAAGGGCAATGGCCTCACCACAGTCCCTTCTCCTCCATTCTCTTCTTGAGATCTTGGACACACACACACATGCACCTGGCATGAGTTTAAAGCCACCGGGTCTGGGACTCGAACCACAGTCAACTACATGGGAGTCCAGTGACATAGCCATTATGCCATCTGCTGGTCCCTGTGATCTCCTTTTAACCCTTGTAAAATTTCAAGTGTATATCCTTGGTTTTCTCTCTTTCATCAAGGTACACAATATAACTTTCTTAAGATTGGTGATACACACAGATTGGCTCTTAGAGAAAATGGTTAAATTTTTATGTTACATACATTTAGGATCTTGCCAATAAGATTTCATTTAAATTGCATGAGAGCATGTGTCCTCAGCAGGGAGGGAGAAAGCACACCCAATGGGGTATGGTTACACTGTAGTCTTTCCTCCATCTCTTCATCCTCTTGATATTTGGGGCACTCAAACACACATGCCGGCATGGTGTTTCAAACTGCCAGAGCCAGGATTCGGACCATTGTTGGCTATGTGGATTTTGGATGCCTTAATCCACGGGCCCAGCCTTCCAATAGGACTTTTTAAGTATTTTTAAAGTGTTTTTTTCATACTTAAAATTTTAAAACGTTTAGCGTCCTCCTCCTCCCTTCGGAAGTCGAATGGCATCTCCCTAAAGTCCTGCATGCATAGCCTGCCTTTGAGCCCCACCTTCACGGTGCAGCCAGACCACCTGTGACCCCAGATGTGCTGTGAGCTCTCAGGCTGAGCGCAGGCCCCTCTCCTGGCCATGCCCCTCCCCCAGCCCACCTCATCCTCCGCTGTCCGGGGTCTGGCTCCCCTTCCAGGAGTCCTCGCCTCCCCTACACTGAGTAGGGAGGGGTGAGACTGTCCCTGCTCTGCAACATCCCTGCCGCTTGCTGCCTGCCTTTGTTGTGATAGTAGGCGTGTCTTCCCAGGTTGTCCTGGCCCAGAGTGTGTGAATCGGACTTCTTCCCAGGTTGTCCTGGCCCAGAGTGTGTGTTAGCAGGTTAGCTCTGATCTCAGCAGGCAGCGGGCCCCACGGGAAGGCATTGTAGGGCTTCATTTATCTTCAGTGAACCTAACTCAGCCTGTTACTGAGTCACCCATGCAGGGAAAACGTGGGGCGTTCTGCTAACACTTCAGATCACCGATTATGAAATGCCGCTGGCTGCTGAGGTTAATGTTACTTAGTTCAGTCATGGTATCTTTAGGAGACTGAAAGTGGGAATGTATGCCTTTCTCTCGGTTTCCTTTATCCATCATGTTTAAATGGTGACAGTGTAAACAAAAAATAAACTTTAGGGCTAACAGGTGCATGATAGTTAAGGTGCCAGATCCCATAGGGCCAACTCCAAGACTCAAATCCTGGACCCGGTGGCTTGAAAAACATACCAGTGTGTGTGTGTACATGCATGCCCAAAATCCTGACAGGAGAATGGAGGAGAGGGATTGTGGTGTGGCCAACCTCCCAGGGTGATTTCTCACTTGCCCTCTCTCTCTCTGTCTCTCTGGCAAGCACATATGCCCTGTGGCAAAAATCTAAAAAGAAATGAACTTTATAGAAACAAATGGGTTGATACTGCATAGTGGTAAACGATCACATGTTAAATGTACTCTCAGCAAATTAGAAACATGTACCCACGTTTTTAGGTTGTTGAACTCAGTAGCTGTGAGGAAACTCAAGCGCTAGCCCTGCGAGTTCTACTCTCCTTAATCAAGTACAACCAACAGCGAGTTCGCGAGCTCGAGAGCTGTAACGGCCTGTCCATGATGCATCAGGTGTTGACCCGACAGAAGTGCATCGTCGGCTTCCATGTTTTGAAGGTATGGCCCAGTAAGCTTACTGTCGTGGTCTCGGGACAGGACAGCTGTCTCGACATGGCCGTCTTCGCTAGTCTGCGTATCAGTTATTCCTGAAGAAAACGAAGCGCGCGAGTGCTTACTAAAGGGGTCAAAGGTGCTCACCCGGTGCTTCACGTCATTTAAATAATTACTCTTTTTTCTCTAAAGCATTTTAGAAAAGTAAGGACAAAATAAATTCAGAATTTTCAGTCTGGACGGCCTCTGGGTGCCTACCAGGCCAGCCCCTCCGTCTGCAGTTGGATGACACTGTTTACTTGGGCTCCACCGTTTTGGAAGAGAACTCAGTTCTCCAGACACCCCGAGAGACATTCCATTAGACGGCGTGCCGTACAGCTGGGCTCTGAAGTCAGAGATCTGTGATAGCGTTTCTTATGACCCACTGTCCTCCTACTTCTAATACCTCTCTAGCTGCGAGCTGTCGATGACATGGTGACAGTGCCTCTCTCTGAGGTGCTGGCACTAGGGCACCGCAACCCCTTCCTCTCACCCTGCCCCTGAAGCTGTCCAGCCCTAACCCTCTGAGGCCTGTTCACAGATTAATTCAATTTAAAACATGAAAAATTACGTGATTTATTTTAGCCCACATTTGGCACTTGCGTAATCACAAATATTTGAAAGTTCGAAATCTCCTGTTTATTTGAATTGTTTTACAAAATATTACAGATATTTTATGCAATACTGAATTATTTACCAGTTTTCCTTTGCATCTGATGTTCTGGCTGCTAAGGTGGAAAGTTTCTGTCGAACTTTCTGATTAATTAGTTATTAATGTACCCTGTTCCTGGGTCATCTTCCACAGGCCCTCCTGGAAGGTTGCTGTGGTGAAGACATGGTCCGTCTCAGTGAGAACGGCGCGTTCACCCTGGATGTGGAGTCCGACGCTATCGTCCGAGACGTCAGACTGCTGGAGGAGCTGCTGCTCGACTGGAAGATCTGGAGGAAAGCCGAGGCACGTCTCGCACCTCTCCCCACTCCCTTGGTCACGGTCGAGCGCGGCGCGCAGGCCACCGTCCTGCCTCCTTCAGCGCGTTTCCGCTGCCTGCTGGCTGCTCGAGGCGGGTGTGTCCTGGGCGGGCACTCGTCTCCACCGCAGCCTTCCGGTGGTTGTGCAGTCAGCTGTTCCTGAAGGAAACGGAGGGGACGCGTTGGCCTGGTGGCTCTCTCCTCTGGTAAAGCCGACATGCTGTGCCGTTACATGCCGAACCCCCGCCAGCC
>NW_006159632.1:1903318-1921529 GCF_000334495.1 Tupaia belangeri chinensis
CTCTTCCTTCTGACCCATTCCGATTCCGATTCCGATTCTGCTGAGCGTCTCGCACAGGTCACTGGCCGCCGATTCCATAGCAGAATGCCCTGAGCTGTTAGCTGCATTGTCGCATAGGTCAGAACTCCCTTGTTTTAAGGCCGACTCGTACCCACTGTATGGACGGGTCGTGTTCTGCTTACCCTTCTATCCAGGTGCTCTGGGATGTCTGCGAGGTTTAGCTATTGCGAATAGAGTCATGTGACTTTAAATACTCATCTAATCATTCTTCGGAAGAAAAGAATGAATTGGGCCGACTCCGTGGTCTGGTGGTTAGGGAGGCTGGATCCCTCGTGTCCGACTGCCATTTGAATCCTAGCCCTGGTGTCTCATTCTCATGCAAAATTCATTTTGTTCTGTTCCTTATGATAGACACTCGTGTGTGTGTGTGCATGCATGAGCGAGAGAATAGAGGAGAGAGATTTGGGGGCACACACACACTCACACATGCCTGGCATGTTTTTCCAGCCACCGGGTGAGTCCGGGACTCCGAGTTCGGACTCAGCCACGTGGACTCGGCCGCCGCAGTCAGCACTACCTGCTGGCCCTGTGGCTTGTTGCTGACTCCAGGAGCTCCTGAAAGTGCTTGGACATGCGTACCAGGAGTGAGTGTGTGTGGGCCTCCCCTTTTTAAAATTAATTTTGTTTTTAAATTTAAATAGGCACATGTGCTTACCAGAAAGGGACAGGAGGAGGAACGAAGCACCCCACGGTGGGGCGTGCCAAAATCTCGTCCCGTTTCTCCATTCTGTCAGGACTTGGGGTGCACGCATGTGTGCACACAGGCCTGGGCCAGGATTGATTAGCCGTGTGGTACCCTTTTCTCTTCATCACTGAGCTGGCCCTCAAACTGCTTTGCATCAAAATGAGCTTGTATTGTTGTTGTCGTTTGCCATAGGGCACGTGTGCTCGATGGAGAGACAGGGAGAAAGAGAGAGCGTGCCTAGGAGGGGGTGGCCACACTATGGCCCCTCTCCCGCCCTCCAGGGAGCGGCCCGCTTAGGGTAGTGTGGCCCACCTGCCGAGTCCTTGGCCCGGTTCTGGCAGGAGCAGTGGGAGCCCTGCAGCCCAGGCCCCTGACAGGCCACTTGGTGCCGTCAGATGAGGTGACAGTTACCTTTCAGTTTCAGTTCTGTAATACAGCCGACCTACCTCTGTCACTCTAGTGTGGGTAATCTAAGGTCGATTTCAATGTGGGAGCATTTTCAGGTCACTTCAAAGGATGCTGACTACTTTTTGAACAGGTGTAGTTTGCATTTGCCCGGATAATTCTATCATTTGCACTTGAAGGTGAATCCATCTGGAAACGCACAGTGTCTATGTTGCCCGTGACTTTTCAGTTAGCGCTGTCTAAACTCTCTCATTAAAGTCTGCCTGGCACGCTCACACTGAGATGCACGTGTCCGAGGAGCCCTCTGAGGACAGAGTGTCTCCGCCTGCGCTGGCAGCGTGCCTGGATGGCTGCATCAGACACCGCCACTGGGGACCGCTGGCGCTGCACCGCCCCGAAGGCAGTGCACTGCAGCACCCGGGGCAGCGTCACGTGGGCGTCGGTGTGGGCTGCCCTGGCCGCCACGAGAACTGAGAAATAAATGTTAGACTTGCCTTCTTCAGACAAGCTTGGTCTTTGACACCGAATGTGCAGTAATGCAAATCGCTCCAGCGTGTCTTCTACAAAGCAGGCCATAGGGCTACGCAGTAGCCACTAACCTGGCGTTTGTCTCCTCAGCCAGGTGTCTGGGGAGTCCTGCTGGCGGCGCTGGAGGTCCTGGTCCGGGCAGAGCACCCCCACCAGGTGTTCAACATTCAGCAGTTACTGAACGCGCGAGCGGTCCACCACTTTCTTCTGACCTGTCAGGTCTTGCAGGTACCGCCACGAAGTGTCTCGGATACTGTTTCAGCTGATGTTGGGTGTCAGCAACTCGGTCGTGGGACAGTACGTTTCTGAGGGACTTGCGATGCGGTTTTTTTCTTGTTTCCATCTTCTCTACTCTTTAGTTTCTCTTCTGTCAGCAAACAGTTCTCCAACTGCTGGCTTCCATCTTGGTCTTCACATACTCTCCATCTCTAACTGTCTCGGAAGGGTGACTGTTAACCTTGGAGGGCCTCCTTTAGTCGGCGCAGTAATTTCATAACCTCTTAACTATCAGGGGTAGTCGGTGAATTTTGACTTCTTCCACATTTCTTGAATAACAACCTAGAAGTATGTATTGTTTTGGTAAGTATGATTTTTTTTTTTTTTTTTTTTAGGTATAGCAAAGGGGGAATTTATTAGCAAAGTAGGAAATTTATTAAAGGAGAGGGAAGGAAAAACAGAGCTCCCAAGAAGGGTGAGGTCCTGGAAGATGGTTTGCCCATAAGTATGAGTTCGTATAAGGCCTATTTTATATGGTCAAATTAGCATCTTAAAACTATATCTAGGGGCTGGCAGGTGGCTTGGTGGTTAAGGGTGCTGGGCTCCCACATGACCAGTCATGGTTCAAGTCCCAGACCTGGCGGCTTACTTCCTCACTTTCTCTCGTTCTCACTTTCAGTTTCGCCCTCATGCTCACTCTGTCCCTCTCTGGTCAAATTAAAATAAATAAATAAGTAAAGTTAAATAGAATAATTCTTACAAGATTAAAAAAAAAACTATATCTAAAATATTGTGTTGAAAAGTAGCACTGGCCCAGCCACTGTGGCACAAGTGGGGGGTTTCTGCCATGTGAGGCTGAGGTGACTGGGGGCCTGGGCCCAGTTCCCCGACCGGCCTGAGCAGGCAGGGCGTGGAGGCACACACCTGGGAGCTGAGCCTGACTGTGATGGACCATGGCCTGGCCAGGCCCCTGGAGAAAATACCTTCGTCTCCATCCCCTCCCCCTCGCTGCTCATTAGAAACAGACGGGACAGCCTGGTCCTGGGCCTGACTCACAGCCACAGGCGTGTCTGCGCTGCGGCTTTGACGTTCTTCCCTTGTTACAGATGGCCTGCCATCCATGGGGCGGTGTGTTAGACTCCTTCCTACGTGATCTTGTCGCTTTTAATGTCTAAGGCATCCATTTGAAATTTGCTGAGTCCAGTAAATACAGACGTCCCCGTAGAATGGATGCTGTTTTGTGTGTTCGGTGCCTTCCGTGGCACTAGGAGCTTGTCATGGCATTTGGGCTAAACCCGCAGCAAGGCCGACGTGGGGCCGGGCAGGGCAGCAGCGACCCGGGATGCTCTGCGAGGCCGGCCCCCAGGGAAGGCTCTGCCCGTCTCGAGAGCACTGAGTGTGCCAGGTGCGTGCGCCGTGGTCCCGGCTGGCCGAAGCTGGGGCCGCCGTGGTCCACTCTCTTGGAGGTGCCGACACTTACTTGCTCTGTTTTGGCCTCTCTCTCTCTCTCTTTCTCTCTGTCTCTGCTTTTCTGGCGCATGGAAGAAAGAAAGCAGCTCTTTTACAAAGCTCGCCCTGCCTTTACTTGAGTGAGGACTTGCCTTCTCCCGGTCCCCTCGCACCGGGCGGTGGGACGCAAGAGGAAGGGTTCCGAGGTCTGCGCTGGCCTCAGAGCGGTCCATGCTCGTGGTTCTGAGTGGGTGGAGCTACACCCACAACCTCTTTGAGCCTTGTATTCTAGAAATGAGGGGGGACCTCACAGAACTGCTGCGAGAGAGAGTTAGGTAACGGGGGCACATGCAAGTGTCACTAGGTTTGTCCATCAGAGTTGGCCTTTCTAGGGCTGGCAGGTGGCATAGTGGTTAAAGCTCAAGATTCCTACATAGCCGACTGTGGTTCAAGTCCCTGACCTGGCGGCCTGCTTTTTCTATTTCACTCTGTGTCTCTCTGGTCAAATTAAAATAAGTGAATGAATAAGTAAAATTAAATATTTAAAAAAGAAAGACAGAAATTGCTCTTCCCGACCCCACTGCGGCACCGGCAGCGGTGACTACCGATACAGTGGCAGCTGTGTCCGTGGGCCCTGACTCCAACCGTTTCCTATTTAACCCTCTAATGACCCAGCGCAGAAGCGCCAGTGTTGTTCCCATACTGCAGATGGGGCAGCCGAGGCTTGATGGTGTCAACACACACCTGCGGGCGCACGGCCGCTGGGGCGGGGAGCCAGAGCGCCCGGCGGCTGAGTCTGAGTCCCCATGTGACCCAGACGCCCTTACGGGGAAACAGTAGGCTGGGACCAAACTACCAGCAGTTGTTGTGAACTTTAATAGCAGAAGTGCTTGAATGGAGAAAAACTGGCTAAGCAGTCAATATGGTCGGACTAGAGTGATAAAGTAATGGAATTCTGTATTACAAAGAGTATCTTGCCTAAATGAAAGATGTTAGCGGGCCGTTCTCTTTAAATCTGAAGTTTTATCTCTGTTTTTCAGGAACACAAAGAGGGGCAGCTCACCTCCATGCCCCGAGAGGTTTGTAGATCGTTTGTGAAAATTATAGCAGAAGTCCTTGGATCGCCTCCAGACTTGGAATTATTGACGATTATCTTCAATTTCCTTCTAGCAGTTCACCCTCCCACTAATACTTACGTTTGTCACAACCCCACCGGCTTCTACTTCTCCCTGCACATAGGTAGGCAGCATCCCCTCTGCTACAGTGGGCTCTTCCTTCCGCATGATCCCCATTTGTTTGATGTGTTTGGAATGGCCCCTCTGTGCTGAAACTGCTCCATTCCCCCCGGAGTTGGGACGCTGGCACAGGGCGGTGCGACACAGTAAGGCGAGGGGACATGCACTCGCGTGTGCAGAGAGGACCTGGCCGGGCTGCGGAGGCGAGCGTGCGGCAGATCACCAAGGCCCGGTGCTTGCAGCGGAAATATCAGGCAGTTTTGACAGGGAGACTGGCAGGTTAGATTCCAGATGAGAGAGTGACTTATGGGAGGACTGGGGAGGGGGAGGCCATGGCCTTCGCCTGTGTAGGGTGTCTAAAACAGTGAGTGCACTTGAAGACCGCCATCTCTTCCCCCAAGGTCATAGTAGATGGGTCCTCTAATGTGGCACCGGAGTGAACTCGTATTTGCGGGAGAGGTCACTGAAAGGGTTTCATGTGCGTGTTTGTTTTGAGCAAAGGACTGCGATGTGAGTGCCTTGTAGCTGGCCGCGAGGGTCAGCGCCCAGGCCATGGTCTGAGCTCGGCGCTCGGCAGCCGGCCGGGAAGGTCAGGCGGGGATGCCGCCCACCAGGGCTGTGGAGGACGAGTGGGGTGGCTGCTTTTCTCATGCCTGCTCATTCGAGGGGCCCCAGGGCTGTCCCTGCTGTGTGTGTCCAGCAGCTGGTTGGAAAGGAGGGTTAGGCTGTGGGAGAGCTTCTTAGGGGCTGCCCCTACAGAAGCGAGCTGAAGCCCTGAGCCGGATGAGGCCAGCAAGGGAAGGAAACTCAGAGAGAGGAAGGAAGAGGAAGTGGCGGCCAGACCTGCTGCTGAGAGTACTGCACGCCCGGGTGAGCGACGGGGACGTGGTCAGTGCGAGCAGCTAAGGACGTCCAACATGGGAGGAAAGAGGCCCCGGAGAGAGCTGGGGAGCCAGTAGCACAAACCCTCATAAAGCCGGTGAGCCGCAGGCCGCGGGAGGTGCCAGAGAGAAGGCAGGTAGCTGGCCTGGTGCCGGCCCCTTCGCCGTCCCATGTTCCCTGCACCTCGGTCGTCACCATCTAGCCCAGATCCCAGTAGCCTCTGCTGGTGGTTTTCTTAGCACCGTCTTCAGTCTCCTGGCTCCCCGACCTGTCGGGGTTCATGGCCCGAGACCGGCCCCGCCTCGTGCGTTCGGCGCGTTTACTAGATACATCCTGTGGGGCAAGATCCTGGGAGCAGGTTGCTACCAGAGAAGGAAGTGTGGGCCCTCCTCTCAGCACGTCCGCCCTGCTGGAGGGGAGAGAGAGGCCTTCGTGCCAGCCTCATGGAGTGCAGAGGCAGAGTCCACCCTGGTTGCTGTGGGCAGGGCCTGGTGCAGGCGGGGTACTTCCTGGGGCAGGCTGTGAGACTGCTCATGTCCTCAAGGATGACCGGCCTGCTGGGGTGGGTGTAGAGCCAGGGAGAATGGAGGCCAGTGACCGGTCATGGCATTGCTGTAGACAAGAGTGTGGGCTCTGCCTAGCTTGGTAAGGGGCAGCAGAAAGCCCCTGGGGGCCCTGAGCAGGAATCGATATTCAAGAGAGGATTCTGGTAGCTCTGAGCTGAGGGTGACGAGGTGGCCATCAGGGACGGCGTTGAGGGCCCTGTGAGCAGCTCAGAGGAGCCAGTGAAGCTGCGCTGTGGTTCTGTGGTCGTGGGGAGCAGTTACGGAGCACAAGTGAGCAGGGCTGTGACCGACTTGCTACGCCAAGAGCCTGGCGCTTCTCCCAGACTAGCCAGAGCCCACAGGAGTGCGTGTCTGGCCGAGGGGCGGTTTGGGTATAGGTTCATTGCACTAGTGGTGCACCCAGGAGGTGGAGCTGCCGAATTCCTGCGTGTGAAGCTCAGAGAGGGGGATGGAGCTGGAAGTGCTGGCCTGGGTCACACTAGATACTGAGAGTACAGGAGGAGGGGCGGCAGTCTTTCCTGAGCGGCAGCTGCTGAGCAGCCTCCTCGGAGAGGCCATGAGGACTCGAGGGAGGCACAGTGCCCTGGAAGAGCATAGAAGGAACTGCCCATCCGGCGGGAAGGCAGAGAAGGCAGAAGCGAGCGCGTGGCGCTGAGAGCAGCCGTCCGTAGGAAGACCGTGCATGAGTACACACGCCAGGAGTGCATTAGTGCAAAGGGTGCCCTATTTTTTCTCTTTGAACATCTTTTTGTCAAAATGTGTATTTAATGATTTGTTTTTTTAAGTTATATTTTTGTTTTGTCCTTTTTAAAAATGTCTCCTAAACTGCTTTGCCCTAGATGGCAACATCTTCCAGGAGAAGGTGCGGTCCATCGCGTCCCTGCGGCACTCCAGCAGTGGGGCGCAGCCCCTCGGCAGCCCCGGGCTCACAGCCCTCAGCCCGTCCAGCTTCGCCGCGTCACCTCCGGAAGGTAGGAGCTGCAGTGAGGCCGTCATGGCCCTGGGGCCCGTGGGTAGGGAGAGCGTGTCTGTCTCAGCAAGTGGTGCGACCTGCTACTGGGGCGAAATGATGGAGGGGCACACATCGCAGTCGGGCACGTCGAGGGAGCCGCGTGCCCTTCCTCGCAGTTCCGGTAACTCGCTCTGGAGCTTGGCAGGAGTCTAGGCCATGAGGACAGAGCTGTCGCCAGAGCCATGGCCTGGCCGTGCCCTCTGGCACTGGCACCCTGTCCTGCCATGGTCGTTGTCTTACATTGAGCTTCTGGTTTATTTCCGATTTTCTTCAAAAGCTTTTAGTGTCTTACGCTGTCCTTTCGCCTGAACCCGTCTGGACTACGTCCTGCGACACTCCTGCGGCAGCTCCTTGCCCTGGAGACGTCCGTGTCCCCTGCAGGCCCTACACCACCGTGCGCTCTCCTGTGAGGTCACATGGTCACTCCGAAGCGTTGCATGTCACGCCCCGTGTTTTCCGGGATTTCATGGCAGCTTTCCTTCTGCAGCCCCCAGGGTGGCAGAGTCCTTCAGGGAGCCCTGACAGTGCACAGGCGAGAGGCCACTTGTCTTCCCAGTCCGCTAGTAGCCCCTCCTCTGGCTTCTTCATCCCTCTCCCAAGGTCCCTTTACCTCTGTCTCCCTCTTCCCATGTAGAATCGGAGAGGTTAGCAGTAACTTCGGTCGTTCTCTGACACGTCTTCAGACCCCTGTTCCCTCAGCTCATTGGTGCGCTTTACCTGAAAGCCCTCCCCTGGCCTGGCCCAGTCGCCCTCACATGCCGGCCCATCTCTCCCCTCTGTGCTCAGAACCGCTTCCCCCTTCCCTTCCCTAGCAAGCATGACTTCAAACCTTCAAGCCTGCAGTACTTTTCTTTCTTCTTGCTGAGCTCTGAACAGACCTCCTCACCACCACCACACACCATGTCCTAGGCGAAGCGCAGGTGTGGTTTCCCGGCGAGCTGGCAGCCCTCCCTCCTTCCCTGAGCGCTGTCCTCTGCCTTTCTGGTTCTGTTTTCCAGTAGCACGTTTTAAGGTCTTTTATTATAATATCTTAGGCTTTTTTTTTTTCTTTTTGGAGACATTTTTGCTATAGGGTGTGTGCACTCTCCAGAAAGACAGAGACAGAGAGACAGAAAGTGAGAAATCACTCACAAAGGGGGATGGCCATGCCACAATCCCTTCTCCTCCACTCTCCTCTTGGGATCTTGGGCACGCACGTACATGCGCCCTGTGTGAGTTTAAGCCTCCGGGTCTGGGACTCGAACTGTGGTCGGCTCTACAGGGAGTCCAGTGACATAGCCATTATACCAACTGCTGGTCCCAAGGCTATGTTTCAATTAGATTTTCTTGCAGAACTTTTGTAAGAAATGTCTATTTTTTAAAATCTTATGGGTCACTCGGAAACATTTTCAAATACAATTATACTCCCATTTTCTTCTCCAGGTCTATTGAGCAGACTCTCTGCCAGTTTTAGCCCTCCAGCCAAACCCAGAAATAACTAGCAGCCGTCCAGCCATGGGCTGCTGCAGGCGGTATCCCGTGGCAGCTCAGTCAGCGCCTGCCCCTTCCTCAGTGCCCCGGGTCAGCCCCTGACGGCCTGTGCACTCGTGGGTGCCCCTGCCCTGTGTGGAAGGTGGGGTGGTACCGCGCGTGCGTTTCTACCAGGCACGCAGGCCACCTCTGGCGCTGCGTGCCCACGTCCCGTGGCAGAGGATGACCGTGACTGCCAGGCCTTCCGGCACAGGATGTAGAAGCAGTGTACTGGGGAGAGATGTGGCAAGACAGAGCCCCGCTACTTCCCACCCCAAGCCCCAGGGAGTGGCGCGGAAGCCGCTGGGGAGACAGGGCCCTTCTGTCTCGTCACAGCCAGGGCTGCCTTCCCCTGGGCACCTGTTCTGTGCCAGGCACTGAGGGGCGGCTCAAGGTGGTCGCACTTCAGCCCTCCAGAACCCCTGCAGATGAGGTATTCTGGGCCTCATGCATTTGCAGAAACTAACGTTCCTTAGGCAAAATTAAGCATCACCTAAGGGCACCTCGCTGTGAGAATCACGCTGGGGTGAACACAGGTCTAGCTGTGAAGTCCTCCTCGTACTGGGACAGCTGGCCTTGGGTAAATCACGTTTCACTTAACTCACTGAATTGTACTACAGTGGAGCAGTTAATTACTTTTGAGTCCTTTGGTCAACAATGTATTTTGTTAAAGAAGCAGGAAAAGACACTTGTTTTTGGAACACTTTAATTAAAAATAGTTAAAAATGAGCTGCTAGGAAAACGAACCTGAGTGGCTTCTTCCCCGGTCCGAGTGAGTGGCTGCTGCTCAGGGAGCAGGGCAGCGGTGGCCGCGGGCAGTTTCCAGCAGTGCCTGTATCTGCTCTTACAGGACGTGGTTCCGCCAGCTCGGGCCCGCCGCCGGCCACCCTCCTGCCCCGTTCCCACAGCCTACCGGCCTTTCCTGTTTCTTCGCCTCGAACGGAACCATGGAAACTGACCGGAAGCTTGGGTTGCAGTCTGGACAGATTGCCAGATCCCGCAGACACCTATGCCGCTCACCAGTCGGAGAGACAGGAGCCTGTGGAGGGTCCCAGCACGTCGAGCAGAGGCCGAGAGGACGGGCCCCTCAGTAGCTGCGACTCTGCGGGAACCGTCTGTGAGATGGGCGCCGTCCCCTCAGCCCTCACCGCGGCCAGTGTCTCCCCGGGGACGCGAGGCTTTCCAGCCGTCAGAGCGGATCCTAGAGACGCAGGGCCCGAGCCCAGAGCAGACGAGGACAGCCCTGGGGACGAGTCCTGCCCGCGCCGGCCCGACCACCTCAAGGGACTGGCCTCGTTCCAGCGCAGCCACAGCACCATGGCCAGCCTCGGCCTCGCCTTCCCTGCACTGGCCGGGTCTGCAGCCCTGGGCTGGCGGCCGAGGCCTGTCGACGGGACCCCTGAGGGCTGGGAGAACCTGGCTGCTTCCCTCAGTTACCAGCCCGACTACGGCCAGGCTGCCGGCGCGCACAGGTATTGTCTGCTCGGGCACCACCACCCGCCATCGTGCCTGTTCTTTGAAGACTCTCTGCTCCTAAAAGTGTCTTCATTCTCACAATGCAGCACATGTGTTAGGGACAAACAGGAAAGTGCTTTTTTCCTTATTTTAATATTAGATCATATTGAATTCTTTATATAACCAAAAGCTATTCCATAAATAACTCTTAGAGGAAAAATACTCTCTTATGCTTTAATTCCTTACAGTTATTAGAGAAAAATGACTTTTTCCTTTAATTTGTAGTAGGATGTGTGTGCTCATCATAGGAAGAGGGAGAGAGAGAGAGAGAAATCCCCCGCAGGGAGATGGCGGGGAGACTGCAGTCCCTCCTCCTCCATTCTCTTCTTGGGATTTTGGGCACGCACACACATGCACCTGGTGTCATTTTCAAGCTGCTGCGATCAGGACTTCAACAGTGGAGCTGACCGTGGGGTCCAGCCACTTTAATCACCGTGGCCATGGGCTTGCCTGGAAAAAAACCTGTCGGCTGAGAGAAACCGTGGGACCTCCTATTGTCCCAGTCACACTGCAGGTGGCACTGCTGGTGTGGACGCATCTCACCATGCAGCCAGTCCCAGGAGGCAGAAGCCACAGAGGCCCACTGAGCACTTGAAGCATGGTCTCTGCCCCGAGGAGCCGACTTCGGGAGTTGGTTTTGCGTAGTTTAAACAGCACGCACAGCACTCGGCGGCGAGATGTGGGGCAGAGTCGTGTCGAGTCGACGGCGCGAACACTGCCGGTGTAGGAGGGTAGTGTGTGTGCTCGTTAGGAAACCCTGTCTCGTGTCGCTAAGCTGCATGGTCTCTGTTTCAGTGTGATGGAGGACTGCCTGGTCCCCATTTGCTGTGGCTTGTATGAACTCGTAAGTGGAGTTCTTCTCACCCTGCCGGACGCTATGCTTGAAGATGTGCTGGACAAGATCATCCAGGCAGATGATGCCACTGTAAAAGTGCACATTGTGTTCTTAAAGTGCATGGGTGTATATGCTAAAGATAGCCTAAAGCTTTATTTTATACTCAGAAAAAATGAACTCCTAGTTTGTTACTTCTCATATTTTTGCACGTTACCCAATTTAAATCCTTCTTCATATATTGATTCATTTCAATGTGGTTTCTTTAAGAATTATTTCTTTTAAGTTTACATATTTATTCATTTTTAATTTGACCAGAGAGAGACACAGAGAGACAGACAGAGAGAGAGAGAGAAAGTGAGAAAGCAAGCCACCAGGTCCAGGCCTTGAACCGTGGTCAGCCATGTGGGAGTGTCCAGCACCTTAACCACCATGCCATGTGCTGGTCCCCTCAATGTGGTTTTTAAATTGACCAATAAATACATATATCTGAATACTTAGTCTATTTTGCAAAGATTACAGGGAACATGTGGATCGTTGGAATCCTCTCCTTCAGCACAGTCCCCGATTTTAGTCCTTTATGTCAGTTCTCAGTTCAGACGTCAGCGTTTAGATCGGCCACCCCGATCACCGTACCGACATTACCACCTTCTAGCCCTGCACCTTATTTATTTGTGATTACCTTTTTTCTTTTTGTTCTAAGTTGCCAGGGGGCACATACACTCTCCAGAGAGAGAGAGACAGAGACAGGGATAAAGGAGTCCTCAGTGGGGTACAATCACACCACAATCCCTTCTCCTTCGTTTCTCCATCTTGTTGGGACTTGGGGTGCACACACACTTGCCTCCCATGTCCCTCAAGCTGCCAGAGCTAGGACTTGAACCGCAGTCAGCATGTAGGATTTGGCTCCAGACTATGGGCCGGGTTCCTATAATTATCTTTTTAATTTATCTATGTACTTTTTTGTTTTTAAATTACTTTAGTTTTCTTTATTTAAGCTTATTATGTAAACTTTTTTTGGTAGGCTTCTTGAATTCCTTATGGAATAAGGTAAAATATAAGGAATAAATACTGCGTGTTACTGGCCACTTATACGGGGCTACCTTATTTCTGGTATTTCTATCTCCCCCAATTCTTATTTACTGGGCTGTCCGACACCGAGATGCATTTTTCGGTGCTTCTCTCTGCATACACGGGTCGCAGCTTTTCCGACAGCCCAGTGTACCCAGCTGTGGTCCGTTTTGCTGCCTGTGCTGAAGCAGGAGCTCCCTGAGGCAGCCTGTCGTGCTGTGTGGCACTGAGCATTACTGAACGGGTGGGCCGGCTGTCAACCTAGTATGAGAATGGTCTTCTGGAGGCTCCCATTTTCCTTAGTTTGTCGGGATCGAGGTATGCTTCGAGCTCTCGCAGGTCGACCTAGGATTACTGAGCTCCCGTTTCACTTGCAAACCTGGGCTGGCTAGCTGCCACCTGGAGCGTGGAGGGAGGTTACAGTGGGGGGTCACACGCCCTTCAGGAAGCTGGAGAAGGGCGGACATGCAGGCTGGTGCTCAGGGTGAGTGAGCTGCGAGGGTAGAGACAGGCCGAGGCACTGATTCTTCCCTTCGGGGCCAGGCACCGGCATCCCACACACCCCACTAAGGCTGCTGTCTGCAGGGGTCCGAGCAGCCCCATCACGGACGTACAGGGTCTCTGAGCTCGCCTCCTCACGCACAGTTCGCGGTAGTCAGAGGCAGCTCAGTTTCATGCCATGAGAGTGCCATTTGTCCTATGGGCTTCCATATGTAGGAGCTTACTACCTTACATACAGTACAGTATGTTACAGTGACTGGTGTGTATGTTACAGCACATTCTAATACCGAACCTAAATTGTCTTACATTTTTCTTTAGTTATTAGATGCATATTTTAATAGGGCGTCTAAGGAACAAAAAGACAAATTTCTGAAGAATCGTGGCTTTTCCTTGCTAGCCAACCAGTTGTACCTTCATCGGGGCACTCAAGAATTGTTAGAATGCTTTACCGAAATGTTCTTCGGGCGGCGGATTGGTCTGGATGAAGAGTAAGTGTGCTCCTCCCTCCGCCATAACTGGAGACCTGTCTTCATCATTTTTTTTTTTTTTTGGCGTGAGTTTAAGCCCCTGGGTCTGGGACTCAAACTGTGGTCAACTACATGGGAGTCCAGTGACATAGCCATTACACTAACTGCTGGTCCCAAGGGACCCTTGTCTTAAATGCAAAATGCAGGGAACTCACTCTTAGCTAAAGTGTTTGACCATCTTAAGGAAAAAAATCTGAAACCCATTTTCTAGATGAATTGATTTATGATTTTCCATGTGAAAATCTTTCTAATGTAACTTCAGTTGTATTTTATTTACTAGCTAGAGACTAGAAACAACACTGTGTCGAAGGAGGGGCGGCGATGGATGTGGCCTGGAGCGTGGTACTGGAAAGCCTCATGGCCCGCGTGTCGTTGAGGCAGGTTCCCGGAGTGATCTGAACAGGGCCTGTGCACTCTGCTCCTGGGTGCAGATCCCTCCCGCGGGACCAGGGGGCTCTGGCTCCTGGGTGCAGATCCCCCTCCGTGGGACCTAGTGCTCTGGCTCCTGGGTGCAGATCCCCCTCCGTGGGACCTAGTGCTCTGGCTCCTGGGTGCAGATCCCCCTCCGTGGGACCTAGTGCTCTGGCTCCTGGGTGCAGATCCCCCTCCGTGGGACCTAGTGCTCTGGCTCCTGGGTGCAGATCCCCCTCCGTGGGACCTAGTGCTCTGGCTCCTGGGTGCAGATCCCTCCCGTGGGACTAGGGGGCTCTGGCTCCTGTGTGCAGATCCCTCCGGCGGGACCCCGGGGCAACTTAAAACTCACAGTGGGCATGTGTGCATGCATGCTCAAAATCCTGAGAGGAGAATGGAGAAGGAATTGTGGTGTGGCCACCCACCTAGGAGTGATTTCCTGCTTTCTGTCTCTCTGGTTGACACACGTGCCCTATAGCAAAAAATCTCTCTAAAAAGTAATAATTCATGTTGGGTAAATTTTCTTTACAAGCCAAATGATGTATAGCGATTGAATATTTAAAAAAAAAAAGAATAATCAAAATAAGTTTTAAATAAATAAATAAAATTGTTTAAAATAATAATTTCAGCCCCTCACAGAGGCAAATAGCTTTGGGTCACTGACTCCTGTTCACTCGTCTTCATCAGCTCTCTGCCTGCATTCAGCCTGTAAGTGACCATGCCCATCTTCCTGGGCACTTGTCAGCTAGCCCCGAAGTCAGGTTCTGTAGACAGAGGGCTCGTGGGAAAATTGAAGTGAATCTCTTAAACTACACAGTTGTGTGAGAATCTCACCCGAATATTTGTGTGTTAGCCTGGGATAGACTTCTTGCAACAACTTTGATCTTACTCTTGGAGAGGATCCATAATCTTAAAAATTATATATTAAGAATCCTTACTCCAAAATTTGTTTTTCAGAGCTTCAAATTCAGATTAGCAAAATGGCCCTTAGTCATTCATGCTTAGTTTGTGACCAGTGCTTTTAAAACATGTTATTTATTACAGATTTGACCTGGAAGATGTGAGAAACATGGGGCTTTTTCAGAAGTGGCGTGTCGTCCCTCTCCTGGGACTGATAGAGACCTCCCTGTGTGACCACATGCTCGTGCACAGTGTCCTGCTACTCCTTCTCCGGGTCTTGAACTCCTGCTCGAAGGCAGCAGACCTGCTCTTGGACAACGGGCTGCTCCACGTGCTGTGCAACACCATCGCGGCCCTGAACGGGCTGGGGGAGAAGTGAGTTTTCCATGTTTGTCTCAGATACGTCTGAAAAGTATTTTGGAAGGGTAAAAAACTTTAGTAATAGGCTGCTTTATTTATTTATCTACCTATCTATCTGAGAGATTTTTTGCTACAGGGCTTATGTACTCACCAGAGAAACAGAGAGAGAGAGAGATCACCCGGTGGCTCGAGTGGGGCCCCTGGCACTCAGTCCAGCCCGGCTTTCGTCAGGTACCTGCGGCATCCCAGCACTGGCCCCGGCCGGCCTCAGTTACAGGCTACTTACATCTGGTTTTTCCTGAAACTTAAGAATTTTTTTCTACAAAACTTGTTAGGTTAATTTAAAGAGGGCACATTTTTCAGAACTAAATTTGGTTAAGAAGGGTGTTTTTGGGAACAGCAGGTGGCATAGTGGCTAAGGCACTGGGGAGGCTGTACGCTACCCTTTCTCTTCCCGCAGCGTCCCTGTGAGTGAGCACCGGCTGCTCGCCTGCGACATCCAGCAGCTGTTCACGGCCGTCACCATCCATGCCTGCAGCTCCGCTGGCCCCCAGTACTTCAGGGTGATCGAGGACCTCATCGTGCTGCTGGGCCACCTTCAGAACAGCAAAAACCGGAGGACGCAAAGTAAGGCTGAGTTGTTACGGACTGGGGGGTTATTCGAGCCCAAACTCTCCCCTTTGGGAGCTGTTTTACTAAAGCTGGAGCCTTCGTTTTGTGACAATATGCATAGACTTTAAAAAGAAACCTTTCCGAATGGTGAGAAATAGAAAAGTGATGTCGAGTGTGGTTAGTAGCTGGCAGTACGTTATCGAAAGGAGCCATGGATTTTTATTACCTAGCAGAATTTAAAAGCTTATGTTAATTTTTAAGAATTTTATGTTAGTTTTTAAAAGCTTATGTTAACTTTTTTAAATCTTATGTTGAATGGTAATGCTGTTTGGTTTTCTTTAATGACAAATATAAAGGTGAATATGGTACAGAAAATGTGAGAATTGCTGTTTGAACTTTTGCCTTGTGTATAGAAAGGCTGATCATTTGACATCAGTCAACAAAATAAGCTTCTGAACTAATATTTTTCTATTGAAATTTCTATACTGACCATTTGGAAATTTGCTTTAAAATTGCAGTTTTAAAGGCAGATCAAATTTTTTACTACCATTAAGATCTCATTTAGATCAAAAAATTTTGATTTGTGTGTAATAAAACATTGGTGGTGGTTTTGATACTGCGTGATATATAGAAGTCAGTTCAGTGGAAAGAATTAGTAACCACGTGTCTCGAGAACACTCTGGTATCTCGTCCTCAGATATGGCTGTAGCACTGCAGCTTAGGGTCCTGCAAGCTGCAATGGAGTTTGTGAGGAGTACAGCAAGCCACGACTCCGAGGCCCTGGCAGAGTCATCGCGGTCGCCCTCTGCGCCCCATCACACTGCCTTCCAAAAGCGGAGGAGCGTTGCTGGTGAGGATCAAAGTCGTACGTAAGAGGCAGACGTTCCTGTGTTCTCATGCCATTTGCACTGTAAAATAGTTCTCGGTGTACAAACCTAAGCGGGCTGGGAGGTTTTGTGGTGGCTAAGGCATTGGGTTCTCACATGGTCACCACAGTTGGAGTCCCAGACCTGGAGGCTTGAAGATCACACCAGATGCGTGTGCGTGTCCAAAATCCCAAGAGGAGCATGGAGGAGAAGAGACTGATGTGGCCATCCCCCTGGGAGGTGATTTCTCACTTTCCTTCCGTCTCTCTCCGTCTCTCCCATGAGTGCACATGCCCTATGGCAAAAACCCAAGAGAAAAACTTAAAAGTCTGAAGGTTCTCCCAGTCTCCACTTGTGAGGCTTCCCTTTCAGAGCTGTTCTTGCTCCGATGTTCCCTAGGCCCCACCAGGGACAGCGCAGAGCCAAATCTCGGAGAGATCCGGAAGTAGGAGGGGACCGTGGTGTGGAACTAGAGATTGTCACAGGGCCACCATCACTGACCTCAGGGGGTGAGAAGTGAGATCCGTGGTGTCAGGGGACAGACGGGATGAGAAAGGAGGTAGCAAGGTTGTGGGTTGGAAGCATGTGGCAGGCAGGGTGGGCAGCGGGTGTGGGGGATGCCGGGGCCGAGTGTGTGTAGAGTGAGGAGCCATCAGCTGACGGTGGCCCTCGGTGGCAGTGGTGTGCGGGGCTGGTAGCACAGGGTGCCAGCTTACACGAGCTCTCCCAGGACGTGTGACGGAGCTCACATCGCATCCCGGTGGGAGCCGCCACAGCTCCCAGCTGGCAGCGTAGTGGAGTCTGATGTGTCTGTGGACGTCACTCTGGCTGTGTGAGTGGGCTGGAGGAGAGCAGGGGACGGTGAGGTGTCCAGAGGATAGACGTGGCCTGGAGGGGGCGGGCTCACAGGACATGAGGCTTGCTGCTCTCAAATAGCCAAGTTCCTTATTTTTCCACAAAGTCTCCTGCTACTCTTTGTGGGTATGTGTGAGCGAGAGGGGAAAGAGAGCGCGAGAGAGGTATTCTTGTTAGTCTCACCCGTCCTGACCCTCCTGCCAGCCTCCTGCTAATGAGGCCCTGGAAGGTGAGCCCAGGAATCGAGCCGAGCCTCCATATGGCCTCGGGCCATGCAGTGACACTTTCCCACTTGCACCACCATGGTTGGGCCAGCTGTGACCTTGATGCAAATACAACTCAGAAAGATAAGACACCACAGTGCCCGCACACCCTCACACGCACCCCGGGTCCCAGAGTACTCGGCATGTCGAAGCGCTGGCCCCCTTGCTGTCTGAAAGCCTTTTCACCCCAAGTCTGCCTTTCGCCTGTGTTAAGCTACTTCATTGTGTTTAGGGCTAGGAGAAATTTTGAAACCATGTTAAATAAAACCTCATCTGTAGGGACCAGCAGGTGGTGGGTGGTTAAGGGTGCTGGGCTCCCACATAGCCAACTGTGGTTCGAGTCCTGGACCTGGCGACTTGTTCTCTCTCTCTCTGTCCCTCTCTGGTCAGATTGAAATAAATAAATGAATAAGTAAATAAAGTTAAATAAAATAATTTAAAAACAACCGCATCCATAAAGATAAGCTACTAAATCACACATTATTTTGCAGTAATATAAGCTTAAGTCATGTTAAATAAAACTTACATAAATACAACTTCTTTTTTAAAAACATTTCCAAGAAAGCATGTGTGCTCACCAGAGAGAAGGGAGGGGAAAAGCACCCAGTGGTCGCGCCATGCCCCCTCCGTCTGTCTGTTTACCCCATCAGGACGAGGGCACACATGGGCTGTGTTCCAGCTCTTAGGGTGGGATTCAGACCGTTGTGGGTCATGTGGGATCGGGCTGCCCTCACCGCCAGGCCAGGAAGATGGCCCAAATGAGACTTCTCCCGCATCCATATCGCCCCATCTCATGTCTGGGTGCAGTCCGTCCTCTCGAGCTGCTGTCCCCACTGTCCCTCTCCTGCGCCAGGTAGCACCCTGTCCCCCACATGGTGGAAGATGGCTTTTGTCAGCCACCTGCACTCGGTCAGCAGGCAGAGGCTGCAGTGGCTGTCACTGTCCCCCCCC
>NW_006159632.1:1921802-1933795 GCF_000334495.1 Tupaia belangeri chinensis
GGGAGGAGCCATCAGCTGACGGTGGCCCTCGGTGGCAGTGGTGTGCGGGGCTGGTAGCACAGGGTGCCAGCTTACACGAGCTCTCCCAGGACGTGTGACGGAGCTCACATCGCTTCCCGGTGGGAGCCGCCACAGCTCCCAGCTGGCAGCGTAGTGGAGTCTGATGTGTCTGTGGACGTCACTCTGGCTGTGTGAGTGGGCTGGAGGAGAGCAGGGGACGGTGAGGTGTCCAGAGGATAGACGTGGCCTGGAGGGGGCGGGCTCACAGGACATGAGGCTTGCTGCTCTCAAATAGCCAAGTTCCTTATTTTTCCACAAAGTCTCCTGCTACTCTTTGTGGGTATGTGTGAGCGAGAGGGGAAAGAGAGCGCGAGAGAGGTATTCTTGTTAGTCTCACCCGTCCTGACCCTCCTGCCAGCCTCCTGCTAATGAGGCCCTGGAAGGTGAGCCCAGGAATCGAGCCGAGCCTCCATATGGCCTCGGGCCATGCAGTGACACTTTCCCACTTGCACCACCATGGTTGGGCCAGCTGTGACCTTGATGCAAATACAACTCAGAAAGATAAGACACCACAGTGCCCGCACACCCTCACACGCACCCCGGGTCCCAGAGTACTCGGCATGTCGAAGCGCTGGCCCCCTTGCTGTCTGAAAGCCTTTTCACCCCAAGTCTGCCTTTCGCCTGTGTTAAGCTACTTCATTGTGTTTAGGGCTAGGAGAAATTTTGAAACCATGTTAAATAAAACCTCATCTGTAGGGACCAGCAGGTGGTGGGTGGTTAAGGGTGCTGGGCTCCCACATAGCCAACTGTGGTTCGAGTCCTGGACCTGGCGACTTGTTCTCTCTCTCTCTGTCCCTCTCTGGTCAGATTGAAATAAATAAATGAATAAGTAAATAAAGTTAAATAAAATAATTTAAAAACAACCGCATCCATAAAGATAAGCTACTAAATCACACATTATTTTGCAGTAATATAAGCTTAAGTCATGTTAAATAAAACTTACATAAATACAACTTCTTTTTTAAAAACATTTCCAAGAAAGCATGTGTGCTCACCAGAGAGAAGGGAGGGGAAAAGCACCCAGTGGTCGCGCCATGCCCCCTCCGTCTGTCTGTTTACCCCATCAGGACGAGGGCACACATGGGCTGTGTTCCAGCTCTTAGGGTGGGATTCAGACCGTTGTGGGTCATGTGGGATCGGGCTGCCCTCACCGCCAGGCCAGGAAGATGGCCCAAATGAGACTTCTCCCGCATCCATATCGCCCCATCTCATGTCTGGGTGCAGTCCGTCCTCTCGAGCTGCTGTCCCCACTGTCCCTCTCCTGCGCCAGGTAGCACCCTGTCCCCCACATGGTGGAAGATGGCTTTTGTCAGCCACCTGCACTCGGTCAGCAGGCAGAGGCTGCAGTGGCTGTCACTGTCCCCCCCGGGCGCTCCTGCACCTGGCCCGGCATACCAGTGACCAGCTTGTGCTGGCGGCTGGCGCCGACACAGGAGCTGTCCTGCGGTGTTCTGTTTGGTGCTGGATTTTCTTTTCTTTTCTTTGAAATGTATTTCCTTCATGAGAGAGGGAGAAGAAGAGAAAGAGACACCTCGACGGTGCCCTCACACCCCAGTCCTCTCCTACCTCCCTAGCCAGGATCTCCATGGCCGTGTCCTTGTGCTCAGGCAGCCCAGGACGTGAGCCCAGAGCCTCCCCCGTGGCCCCCAGCAGGGCTGCCGCCCACCACAGGGTCTGGTTTCGCCGAGTCTCTCCTCGCTCTCTAGGCACCCGCATCGTTAGTGCGTTGAGCCTCGCCCCGCACCGCGCTGAGCTGTGGGTGTGGCTTGCTGTTGGAGACATCTAATTTTTTTTATACTTTTAATCACTATATTGTTACAGCTTGCAAATGGATTTTCCCAGCACGAGTACACCGCATACTAGTCCCCTTAAAGATTTTTTTTTTGGAGAGGTTTTTGCTATAGGGCGTGTGCGCTCACCAGCAAGATAGGGACACAGAGACAGAAAGCGAGAAATTACCCCCCAGGGGAGATGGCCACACCACAATCCCTTCTCCTCCGTTCTCCTTTCAGGATCTTGGGCACACATGCACATGCGCCCAGCATGAGTTTAAGCTACTGGGACTCGAACTGCGATCGACTACATAGGAGTCCAGCGACATAGCCATTATGCCAACTGCTGGTCCCAAAGATATTATTATATCATACACGTTATCATCAGCAGATAGTGTTCCATTTTCATGTCCCTAAAATGTTTTGTGGAGTCATTTTAAAATAGATGATGAACTTGTAGCTACCTACTAGACCACGCGCTCTTTGTTTTCTGACTCCTCTGACTTCTTACCCTACTTGGGCTTATCTTCTTCACTCTAAGTGATTGCAGTTGTTATAAACCACCTGAGGGCTGCAGCATCCTACAGATGTTGAGCTTAACTAAACCCTATCACGGTCACGCATCCCCGCTGGGACCCTGCAGACCCACAGCGGCCTCGAGTCAGGGACGGCCACACACACAGCGTTGCAAGCTCCCCTGTCCCACCAAAGCTGCTCTTTCAGGACTCTTCTCTCGAGTCCGTCACAAAAATTCCTCCTGTTTTAAATACTGCCTTGCAAATGGCATGGAGGTTAAGTTGCTAGATCCCAGGTGGCCAGCTGCACAGTGTAAGTTCCAGACCTGGGACCAGCAGTTGGCGTAATGGCTATGTTGCTGGACTCCCATGTAGCCGACTGCGGTTCGAGTCCTGGACCCAGTGGCTTAGACTCACGCCAGGCACGTGTGCGTGCATGCCCAAGATCCCTAGAGGAGAAAGGAGGAGAAGGGATTGCGGCGTGGCCGCGTGGCGGGGGGTGATTTCTCACTGTCTGTCTCTCTCTGTGTGTCTCTCCAGTAAGCACATGCACCCTATAGCAAAAATCTCCCTCAGAAAAAAGAAAAAGAAAACGTGCTAGGTGCGAGTACATGTGTGCCCAAAATCTCGAGAGGAGAACAGAGGAGTAGGGATTTCGGGTTAAATGGAGAGCGATTTCTTACCCCTGCCCTGTCTCCCCCTCTCTCTGGCAAGCACACACTCCCTATAAGAAAACTACGGGGAACCAGCAGTTAGCGTAATGGCTATGTCGCTGGACTCCCACGTAGTCGACTGCGGTTTGCGTCCCAGACCTGGTGGCTTAAACTCATGCTGGGCGCGTGTGCATGCGTGCCCAAGATCCCGAGAGGAGAATGGAGGAGAAGGGATTGCGGCGTGACCATCCCCCCTGGGGGGTGATTTCTTGCTTTCTGTCTCTCTGTCTCTGTCTGTCTGGCGAGCACACGCACCCTATAGCGAAAAACCTCTCCAAAAAAAAAAAAAAGAAAAGAAAAACTACGTAAACACGTAGACACACATGCACGTGCTACCCGAGCAGACTCCACGGTGTGCAGCAGTGAGGCGGAGCACTCCTCAAAGCCGACCATAGAGGTCCCAGGTTCGTGTGGAGACCTGAGCACGCCGGGACGCGGTGCCCACCATCTGGGACTGCCGCCGCGGGGGTGGGTTCCAGCATGAAGACCCTGCTGGTGCCTCTGTCTCTTTGACTCGTGAAATAAAGAAACCGAGAAACTTAATTAAAAAAAGAAAACAAAAAAAATGAACTGGTTACTACTGGGCACTCTAAAATGCTATTGAGATACTTGAATATCTTGCCAGAATAGTCATTAAAACCTATTATCCTAATCTAGTCACGGTAAGTATTTTTTTGTAGAGGCTGTTGACGAACATTGATGTGTGTTTTCATGACTTAAAACGAAGGTTCAATTCCAGTGAAGGGCTCTGTTACCCCTCACCTGCCAAGACGGCATTTCGGTTCCTGTGGCCAGCTTCCGACGCCTCTGTCCTCCAGGGCAGTGAACCGAGACGCATCCCCTCGGTTTCGCTGGGAGGCGCGGCTTGGGTGGCTCCCCCTGGCACAGGTGTGGTCATGATGCAGGGGCGCTTCCCCACAGCCCGCCCTGCGTGCACGTGAGGCCGCCCCTCGGATGGGCACGGTGGACTGCACTCCCACGCTGCGTCCACCCACAGCGGCTGGGGCTCCCTTCGCCTCTCCAGTCTGCTGTCTTCATCCGACTGACCACACTTGTGCCGCTAGACACTTTCCGAAGCTGTTTCTCAAATGCATCGGTGACCTCCAGACACGGGAATGTTCTCACTGAAACAGCACGCTCTAAAGACCCGTTGACTTTGGAATCCAGAGAAGTGAGACAGTGTCTGAGCTACCTGTCAGGGCATTCTCAGCTCTGGGCCCATCCCTGCGCTTTCCGGAAGACTCGGCCCTGCCTAGTGGTCCTCGCCCCCCGAGCTGTGGCCGCTCTTCAGAGCTTCGGGGCCGAGGGTACTGTCGCATTTCTGTGCTCCTCTTTCTCTGAAGCACTCTCTTTCCTTTGTATAAATTAACTTTGTAGTAAATACGATTTTCTCATGGTCTGATAATCAAAAAATTACAGCAAGAATAGTTCCTTCGACCCTGTCAACACTGGCCGCTGACTCTTTAATGTGTGTACTTGAAGGGCCTCGGAAATTTCCGCTTGCTCAGACGGAATCGCTTCTGTTGAAAATGCGGTCCGTGGCAAGTGACGAGCTCCACGTGATGATGCAGCGGAGACTGAGCCAGGAGGGCCCCAGCCAGGCCACCGAGATGGAGCTCGTCCAGAGACTGCAGAGGCTCGTCGTCCTGGCAGTCAACAGGATCGTCTACCAAGGTGGGACTTCGCAGAGATGGTTCTTTCGATGTCAGATTAAAATAAATAGTGTAGACAAAGTGGTCACATTTCAAGGTTGAGACTTTTTTGCCATAGGGTGTGTGTATTTGCCAGAGAGAGATAGAAGGAGGGAAAGTGAGAAATCAACCCCCAGAGGGTGGCCATGCCACGATCCTTCTCCTCCATTCTCCTCTCAGGAATTTGGGCATGCACACACACGCTGCTGGTGTGAATTTCAAGCTGCCAGAACTGGGACTCAAACTGTGGTTAGCCTTACAAGAGCCCAGCACCTTAACCGCCGTGCCACCTGCTGGCCCCTGCACATTTCAGGTTCTTAAATGCCATCATTCTTCATTTCTTAACATCCAGTTGACTAAAAGTTCCTTCTTTGGAGCTGAGAGTCTGGCATGGAAGTCTGATAGTTGCTCCGTAAGTGCCAGGCTGTACCGACCACCGAGTTCAGACAGCTTTTCTAGTGACTTCCTTTGAGAGTCGCAGTTTCCTGGGCAACTGTCCAGAAGCAGGACAGACCAGGCCTCTGCCCGTCACCCAGCTCAGCTCGTCCGGCCTCATAAACCGTGGCCCCGTGCTGCTCCTGGGGGTGACATCATGGTCAGGAGCAGGCCGTGGCCACCACCATGGGAGCCCTCACATTGCCCTCTGCGGCCACATCCTAACCCTCCACCCCTTCCACCCTTCGTACTCATACTGTGAGTGGGGCCTCAGAACCCAGCCTCTCAGTGCTGTCTCTGCACCACTCAGCATCGTGACCTGGAGAGTCATCCTGGTTGTCGGGGCGTCCGAAGCTCGTAATGCCCTTTAAGCCCGTGGTAATCCGTGAGTGGGTGTGTGTGCCGCAACTGGACCCCCATTGTTGAGGCCACCTGGTAGTAGCTTCCCCTGTTTGACTCACAGGGCTGTGCACACTGGCATGCGGGTTCTGAGTGAGCGCAAGTCCTCCTTGTCTGGGTCAGTGCAGGAGTGTGGTGCTGGTCAGAGGCAGCAGCCTGTTCACTGGGCAGCAAACCGCAGACTCCAGCGTGGCCGCGCACCTCCCCTCTGCCAGCCGTGCGTGGGAGAGCCAGCATTTCTTCTGTCCTCCAGGGTCTGAGGTCTTACTGCTACTTAGCTCAGCCGTGTTGCTGGGTGTGTACTGATCATCTCCTTGTGGGTTAATCTGCATTTCCACTGCGGCTAGTTACCTTTCTCCGTGCACACATGCTCACACCGTGCACCGCGATACCTGAGCAAGCACAGAGATAGCGAGGCAAGGCACAGCACACACAGAGTTCTCGCTGTGCACGCAGCAGGCAGCCCGCAGCGGTCACTCCAGAATGCATAGTGTGTGAGACACCGTGTCACACAGCTCACACGTACAGTTTCTGCGTCGTCATACCTCGTGTGTGTGCGTGTGCGTGTGAATGCACGCACGTGTGTCTAAAGCACTGCAGGTAAGTCGGAGTGGAGAGCCGGCTGTGCAGCACAGTGGCTCGGCCTCGTGTGTAGAGAGCCAGACTCCACATGGCCGACGGGGTGTCGAGTCCAGTCCTGGCAGCGTGCACTTTGAAGCCAGGCACGTGTGCTCAGAATCCTGACGACGGAGAAGTGGAGGAAGGGACCGCCCCGAGACCACATCCCACTGGGGAGTGCCTTCTCTCCTTGCTCCTCTTTTGTCTCTCTGTGGTGAGCACATGCACCCTCTGGCAATTAAAAGGGGAAACAAAAAAGGAGAAGTCAAAAGGGGGTTCTGGAAAAAGTTCAGAGAAGCCCAAGGCAGGAAGAAGAGAACAGTTGCTGTTAATCGGTAGGAGACTTGATGAACCCAGATGTTCACTTTTACCATTTCTAACTTGCATCTGGAGCAGCAGCTTCCAGGACGAGCTCGGGAATGGCCGTGTCTCTCCCGCGCTCACATCTCACTGGCCGTGCGCCCAGTGGGACAGCTCTGTGGCTCCTTACTGTGAACATCACGGTGGACATGTGGCACATGCCACCATGGCATGCCACTCAGCAAAAGAGAACCGGCTTATTTTTTAAATTAAAAAATAATTTTTTAATTATTTTATTTAACTTTGTTTATTCATTCATTAATTTATTTCAGTTTGACCACAGAGGGATAGAATGAGAGAGAAAAAGAGAGAGAGAGAGAGAGAGAGAAAGCAGGCCGGGTCTGGGCCTCAAACCACAATCAGCCATGTGGGAGTTCAGCATCCTTAACCACCAAGCCACCTGCTGGCCCCCAAAAATAATTTTTAACACGCCTTATGTGTCTATTTGTTTTTAATTTGCCATAGGGCATGCGTGCTTGCTGGAGAGAAAGACAGCGAGAAAGAGGAAAGTGAAAAACTCGCTCACAGGAGTGGAGGGGTAATCACACCACAGTCCCATTTCCTTCACCCTCCTCTTAGGATGTTGGGTATACACGCACATGCAGAAGCCTGGTGTGTTTTTCAAGCTACCAGGTCCGAGACTTGAACCGTGCAGCCGGCCATGTTGGATCCAGCTACTTTTACCACCATGCCACCTGCTGGCCTCAGGAATGGGCTTTTGACACACCAAATGTGTTTGGTTTGCACAGAACTTCATGGTTTCGATATTTGCAGTTTAACTCATCTTCATTAGTAAATTATTCTTTTAATTTAGAATTGCATGACTAAGTGTTTTTAATTTCTAATTCACTTTCTCTAATACACTCTATGTGTTACTAGTACCAGCTACACATGTGCCCTGTGCTAACTGAAGGTAACCACGTAGCGCATTTTTACCAGCGTTGCTACCATGTCCAGGTACGAGTTATTTACCTGACTTTTTAAACTTCTTGTTTGTTTCAGAGTTTAATTCCGACATTTTTGATATTCTGAGTACTCCAGAAACTACAACGCAGGGCAAGCTGTCCGCTCCCCAGACTGACGTCGCTCAGGGAGGCACTCGTCGTCAGCAACCTTCTGTTTTCAATCCGTTTCAGAAAGAAATGTTCTCCTATCTGGTGGAAGGATGCAAAGTCTGCATTGTAAGTACCTCAGCGATGGGGACGTGTCGTTCGCGGGGGAGGACGGACTCGAAGTGGCTGTCCTCGGCCTTCCATGCCATGTCTTGGTGTTCTTTCAGAGAGCTTTGAAACCCAGACAACCTAGAGTTCAATCACAGAGGAGTACATAGTGCTGGCTCCGCTCCCCAGAGCCTAACTTCACGCAGCTCTGGTTTCCGGGCCTGCCCCTCAAAGCCGTAGCCTGTGTCACAGCTTAGGGAGTCAGCCAGGAGGGTGGGGAGGTCACACCGGCCGCCTGTTCGTACAGGACATTCCTCAGAGCTGCTTGTTCTTGACTTCCTGAATTGTTACCAAGTGTCGATCTTGGCTTAAATGTTTCACGGCACCTTCAAAAAATGAGGAGTGAGAGAGAATACTGAGACTCCTCCAGCTGCGTTTGTGACCGTCTCCCAGGGGTTTCTGGGGCCTGCTCATGCCTGGCGGTAGGGAACAAGTGGGGGTGCTCGCTCGGTCCAGTCTCAGCGGGGCTCACGCGTCGTGACTTGCCCGTCCACTCACCTAGGCTAGAGCATGGCATCTGTGTGGACAGTGAGACAAGCTGCATGTTCACTTAGAACTGAACCTCTCACACAGGGCTCTGGGCCCGGGAGTCACTGGAGAGTTGGTTCCAATCACAGCGTGAGCCCTGGAGTGAGCTGAGCCCGGTTCCACGCCGGAACCGGCCACCACACCACCGGTGCGAACGGGCCAGCCTTAGCGGGGCCGTGGTGGAGACGTTTTCAGCTGTTAGTTAGGAGCACTGATGGGCAACTTCAATGCACTTTTAACTTGTGGTACTAATTCTTTATTTAGGAATCTTTTCTCTTGTATATTGCAAAATCATGGCCTACCTATGTTCTTTGACAGTTTTTCAAATGTGTAATTTCTAAACCCTTGGTAATTTTTCTTCAAGGTTTTGGTTTTGGGGGTCATTCTGTTTGCCATAGGGTGCATGTGCTTGCCAGACAGAGACAGAGAGAGACGGGAGATGCCGTACCACTATCCCTTCTCCGCCATTTTCCTCCTGGGATTTCGGCAACACACACACACAGGCGCCTGGCATGAGTTTCAAGCCTCCAGGTCCGGAACTCAGACTATGGTCAGCCATGTGGGAGTCCGGCACCTTAACCACCTGCCACCAATTGACTCACCCTTGGTACATTTTTAAGTGGTTTAAGACTTGAGCTTTTTCATCCATCTCTTTTTCTTTTAATTATGGTAAAATATACTTAACATAAAATTTATCATTTTAAGCATTTTCAAGAGTACAATTTGGGGCTCGCAGGTGGCTTAGTGGTTAGGGTAATGTATTCCCACATGTCCAGTTGTGGTTCAAGTCCCAGACCCAGCAGTTTGAAAAGCACATTGGGTGCATGTACATACATGCCCTGAATCCCAAGAGAATAATGGAGGAGAAGGGATTATGAGGTGGCCATCCCCGCTAGGGGGTGATTTCTCACTTTCCCTCTCACTGTACTTCTCTGTCTATCTCTAGAGAGTGCAAGCACCTATGGCAAAAACCTTCATTTAAAAGGATTGGGAGGGGTGCAGCAGTTGGCTCCGTGGTGAGGTCACTGCACTTCCTCAGGGCCGACCGTGGTTTGGAGTCCTAGACCCAGTAACTTCAAAGTCACGCCGGTGCATGTCCATGCATGGCCAAGACCCCGGGAGGAGAATGGAGAAGGGATTGTGGTGTGGCCATCCCCCTGGGAGGTGATTTCTCACTCTGCCCACCTCGCTCGCTCGCTCGGGTGAGCGCACGTGCCCTAAAGCGAGACCTTGAAACCTGGAAGGTGCAGTTCTTTGGTGTTAAGCACACTTATACTGCTTGTCTCCAGGGCGGTTTCAGAGCCCCGAACCGACAGTCCACATTCACTAAACAGTGACCCCCGTAGCCCACCCCAGCCTGAGGACCCCATCTCTACAGGATTGGCTATTCCAGGTACCTTGTACACAGAGGAATTTGGCCATTCTACACCTACGGGAGGTAGGCAGGATCTGCCCTGTGTGTGGCTAATGGCGTTTGGCGTAATCTCTGAGGATTCATCCACGCTGAAGCATGTATGAGAACTAATTGGCTTTGGAGGATAAATAATACTGCATTGTATTTAGCTTCTCCATTCGAACAAACCCAGGATAAAACTTCCGTGACCTTCTCTGGGGCTCTGTAGAGGTTAGCATCCTATTCCTGAAAAAGTCTGATCCTAATTAACTCCTGTTTTGATTTAAGGCTTCAAGTAAAAGCAGTGGTTCTAAGCAGCAGTGGACTAAGATCCTGTGGTCCTGTAAGGAGACCTTCCGAATGCAGCTTGGGAGGCTATTAGTACATATTTTGTCACCAGCCCACACCACACAGGAGAGAAAGCAAATTTTTGAAATAATTCATGAACCGGATCATCAGGAAATACTGCGTGACTGTCTCAGCCCGTCCCTCCCAGTGAGTACCCACATCTCAAGGCTTCAGGGAAGACAGACTTTTACAAAGCAGGAACTGGAGTCAGACCAGACAGGGGCGCGACGGTAAAACGTGATGTTCTGTGAGGAATCCGAACTGCGGGGGGGTGGCCAGTTCACGTCCAGAGACCTCCCTGGCCACAGGAGGCACCCGCGAGCCTATGGTCCAGGGCTGGCAGGGGCTGCTGGTTGTCGTGGTGCCGAGACTCTGTTGACCTAATGTCTCTCTCTCTCCCTCATGGAAAAAATGAAAACACTTAAAAAGAAACTTTAAAAAATAATTGAAATGAAACTGTATTCTTTTTTCTTTTTTTTGGAGAGATTGTTTTTGGCTATAGGGCACGTGCGCCTACCAGAAAAAAAAGAGAGAGACAGAGAGACAGAGAGCGAGAAATCACCCCCCCCACTGGGGTGTGGCCACACCGCAATCCCTTCTCCTCCATTCTCCTCTCGGGATCTTGGGCACGCACGCACACGTGCCCAGCGTGAGTTTAAGCCACTGGGTCCAGGACTCAAACCGCAGTTGACTACGTGGGAGTCCAGCGACACAGCCATTATGCCAACTGCTGGTCCCATAAACTGTATTCTGATGCCTGATGCCTCGGATTTCCTTTTTTGGATTTATTGATTTATTATTTATTTATTTATTTATTATTTATCATTTAGCTTTGCCATAGAGCACTTGCGCTCACTGGAGACAGAGGAAAGAGAAACCCCACCATGACCCCATCACGGCCCGATCTCCGCTGCTCTCCTCTCCAGATTTTGGGCACGCACGCACGTGCGCCCGGCCTGATTTTCAGCACAGTGGCCACGTGGAGTCTCGTGCCTTAGCCACCAAACCATCTGCTGGCTCCACGTGCACTTTTCTTGTATTGTATCAAAACTCAGATTTTTCTTCAAAGCTTTATACAAATTTAATCGACACCTTTATTTCATAGTTCTTTTTCTAGTGCTTAAACGAAGACGTTCTCTGAGTTCCTATGTGAACTTAATCATCTATTACTAAATCCTGAAATTTGTTTAAAGAACTGTTTAGAGGCTTTTAACAACGCTGTATTATCCTGGGCTGACTGGTGGCATGGGCACAGGGGTTAAGGCAGCTGCATTCCACATGGCCAGCTGCACAGTTTGAGGCCCACCCAGAACTGGCACCTTGGGAAAAAGGAAGAGAAAACAAAACACCGGGCGTGTGTGCATCCGGCCCAAATCCCACCAGGGCAATGAAGGAGGCAGGGCTGTGGCGTGGCCAGTCCCTCGGGGGTGCTTTTTCACTTTACTTTTACCATTCTGTGTCTCTCTAGCAAGCACATGTGCTCTATGACAAAATTTTTAAATAGTTTTGCGTTGTCTGTGTAGCATGTATATTGAATAGCTCAGATATATATTGCAAAGCACATGTACAGTTATTTAAAATAGAAAAAAAATAAAGGTCCATCAGTTGGAATGATCCAAAAATACCTAGAGCCAGCTTTGTGTGGCCGAGGTCTTCAGGGGAGAGATGGAGGAGAACGGGTCTCGGCATGCCAGTCCCCGTGAGCGGGACGCTGTGTCACGTTCTCTCTCTCCTCTTTCTGTCTCTTGGAGCATATGGCCAATTTTTTTTAAAAAACAAAGTATTTAAAATAGTTTTATTTGGTCATGCCATCAATTTCTACCAACTAGGATTTTTTTTTTTTTTCTGGAGAGGTTTTTGCTATAGGGCACATGCACTCACCAGAGAGCCAGAAAGCGAGAAATCACCCCCCGGGGAGGATGGCCATGCCACAAGCGCTTC
>NW_006159632.1:1933823-1957322 GCF_000334495.1 Tupaia belangeri chinensis
CACACGCGCCTGGTATGAGTTTAAGCCACTGGTTCCAAGACTTGAACTGCGGTCGACTACATGGGAGTTCAGCGACATAGCCATTACGCCAACTGCTGGTCCCTGCCAACTAACTAGAATTTCTGTGTTTGGGCTTTTGTATTTTGTTTTCTGTTTTTAAAGATGTCATTAGATTTTTGTTGGTTTAATTTTGTTTTTAATCACATAAAATGTCTACGTGGTTTCAAAATTGGAATTGTGAACCAGAGCACGTGCAGAGAGGCTCTAGCTTTATCCCCGCACCTCCTCCCTGTCGTCCCCTCTTCCTGTAGGTGACATCTTTCTGGGTTTTTTCTATTTCTATTGAAGACAAAGCAAAGCCGTGCACACACACGTGTGAATACTCTCCCACTTCTCACCTGTGGGAGGAGCAGCGTGCACGCCCTTGCACACCTCGCCGTCGCTCCAGCATCCCCAAGCTCTGTGCCGCAGCATGTGCAGGTGTCTGGGTGCGTTTTTCCGGCCGCACACACAGGCGGGTTCTGCTGGCAGCCCGTTCCCTCCTGCGCCAGCTCGGCTCTGATGCAGGTCCCAGTGCACAGCCTCTTCCTTCCCAGACTGTCCCCACCTCATCTGTGCAGCCTCCTCCACCCCTGCACCGCCCTGCCGTATACTCACCCGGATTGCCACCAGCACAGAATGGCCTCGCCCGTCTGTCTGTCCCCAGCCCGGCTCGCCCACCTTCTCCACAGTCATTCCTTCTGGATGTTTCTCACACAGAACTCCTCTTAGAACCTTCACTGAACCTTTTAAGTTTTATACTTTTTACATGTTATTGTTGTCTAAGGATTTGTGTTTAATAGATTCAGTCCCTAAATTGGGTTCTTGGGGCCACTAGGTGGTGTGGTGGTTAAGGATGCTGGACTCCCACATGGCTGACCACAGTTTGAGTCCTGGACCTGGTAGCTTGCTTTCTCACTTTCCCTCTTTCTCTCTCTGTCTCTGTCTCACTGGTGAGAGCATGTGCCCTATAGCAAATTGAAGGATGCAACTAAGTATAGATGTAAAATCCTTTGTTTTTAGCCTTAAAACAAACAAACAAACAAATTCCCCCTTACCTGTGTGGTCAGTAGCAGCCGTTTTCGGACTCATCCCCAGGGGGGATGGCCTCGCCGCAATCCCTTCTCCTCCATTCTCCTCTCGGGATCTTGGGCATGCACGCACATGCGCCTGACGTGAGTTTAAGCCACCAGGTCCGGGACTCGAACCGCGGTCGACTACATGGGAGTCCAGCGACATGGCCATTACGCTAACTGCTGGTCCTAACAATTGTTGATGTTTCTATAATGGTGTCATTTTTTTCCTTTTCTGAATTACTTAAAAGCATATTCTAGAAATCATGGCATTTTACATTGTTTTATATTATTTCTTCCACAAGAGAGAGAGAGAGACAGGGGCCATAGCACGGCGTCCCTCCATGGGACTCGTAGCCTCAGCCGTCCTGTGTCGTGGACACACACCCACACAGGCCGGGCCGGTCAGGGAGACCTCAGGACACTAACTCCAGACCTCCCCATGGCTTCCGCTCTGCGGGGCATTACTGCATTGCCGGTATACCACTGCAGCTGCCCTGTTGCATTTTAAAGAGATTTTCTCATGGAATCATAACATTTCCCCTCTAAACGAATCAGCATCAGTTCTCTCGTGCCCTCAGACACCCAGCGAGCATCAGCAAGCTTCGTGAGCATCCCCAGAGTGCCTTCTGTCGCTGGTTTATTCCTATCAGATCCAATCACATGGATCTAGCAATGTAACTTGCTTTAACTATTGCTAAAAAATTTAAATGTAAGAAATGAATTTCCTTTATTACTAAGCAAACTCCGTTCCTTTTGTTAAAGCACGGAGCCAAGTCGGTTTTGTACCTGTCAGAGCTGATGCACGTCCACCGGGACGAACTGTCGGCCGAGGAGCTGGAGGCGGGAGAGCTGCTGCTGGGTGCCCTGCGGCTGTGCGGCCACAAGTGCACCCTCCCCAGCGCGCCCTCAAAGCCAGACCTCGCCAAGGCCATCGAGGAGGTGAGGCGGCATGTGCCCCTGTGCCGGAGGTGGCCCCGTGGCATGCAGTGACAGTGGTAGAAGTCCCCGTTCTCACTGTCTCTGTGAACGGGAAGTGCGCGCGTTATCTGTAACCACACACTGTTCTTTACTGTGAGAGAGAAAGAGGCGCATTTCAGGAGTGTTCCGCTGTCTGTGGCCGTTCTCAGCCATTGTCAGTAACCTGGCTCAGGAAGATCACTAGGGAACAGGCAGTGGAAGGGCCTGAGTAAGAGTTCTTTCATGAAAAGGCAGCTGCGGGAGCAGGCAGCTGGGGAAAGCCTCAGCCGGGCGGCCCTGCTCGGCCTCTCCCGGCTCCTGGGCTCCGCTGGGCAGAGACAGGGCAGTGCTGGCAGCATTTACGTGAGTAGTCCCCCTACCGCTCGGCTCTTCTGGACACAGTATGTTTTCTGTACTTGGTTTTAAAGTCACTGATAGTTTGTTGAGCTCTGTGCTCTGTGAGAAAATCTGTAAGTTTTACTTAGTATTTTATTGCCTAAACCTTTCAGGATCTAAAGAAATGTGCAGCAGAAGAGAGTGTGAGTAAAGCCACCTGGCAGAAGACAGTGTCCAACAATCAACAAAGGTAAGCTCGATGTGTCCCAAGTGCATGTCTCTCCGGAATGCGTCATGTGGCCTCTGCACTTTTAATACCACGCCCTGACGCGTGTTTGTTCAGTCTTTTCCAGCGTCTTGATTCGAAATCAAAGGGTATATCCAAAATAGCTGCAGACATCACCCAGGTCGTGTCCCTGTCCCAGGGGCTGGAGAGGAAGAAGGTGATCCAGCACATCAGAGGGGCGTACCGGGTGAGCCTCAGCGCCAGCAGGCACTGGCAGGAGCTCATGCAGCAGCTGACCCACGACCGGTGAGCACCGAGGGCGCCGTGCGGCCGGCAGGAGCGTGCTGTGCACGGCCGTCAGGAGCTCCCCTGCCCCTGCCCCGAGTCCACGTCTGGGAAGCCATCTCCTTATTCAGGCAGCTCCCCTGCCCCTGCCCCGAGTTCTTGTCTGGAAATCCATCTCCTTAGCCCAAGCATTCCTCGTGTTTAATCATTTGTGATTTTTTTCATCTTGAAGAATTATATGAGATTTCCTTTTTGTAATTGGGGGAGGGATGGAAAATCTCATTTCATGTACTGTATTGATGTAGGTGAGTGACTAAACAATTGTGGGGGAGGAAAACGCATTAAAGAGGAGAGACATTAGCTTGTACAGATAATGAGGCTGGCTTTAACTTCACAAGATGGCCTTTGTACAAGGAAATCACCGAGACAGGGTGGTGAAGAAGAGCTAGCTTTCTCTAGCCAAGACTTGGTGAACATAATTAAGATACATTACAGATAGCGAAGAGAGGGAGATTGAATTATTCTTCTCTAAACTCGGCGAAGATAACTGGTGAATATGACTTCGGGTACTGCGCTGCATTCAACATACACAAATATAAATTTCAGGTGGATGAAAGAGTTAACAGTCAACCAAGTAGAAGAAAACGGGGTATTTGTCAGCTCTGTGGAGGGCAACGTTCTGAGCTCAAATAGAGCGGGAGAAACTGCAGAAAGATAATGAATGTGGATCTTGATCTTACGCCAGTGTATCTAACATCTCCTCCGCAACAGCTACACTGTTGGACTCCCACACGCTGATGTTGTTCGAGTTCTAGGCTTTGTGGCATAGAACTCACACTGGGCACACATACATTCCCGAAATTCTGAGAGGAGAATGAAGGAGAAAGGACTGTGACATGGCCATCCCCCTAGGGGGTGATTTCTTTTTTAAAAAGAAAAGAATTATTTTATTTAATTTTATTTATTCATTATTTTAATTTGATGAGAGAGAGAAGGAGTGAGAAAGCAAGCCACCAGGTCCACTCGAACCATAGTTGGCCATGTGGGAATGTCCAGTGCCTTAACCACCACGCCACCTACTGGTCTCCTCTGGGGGGGTGATTTCTTACTTTCTGTCTCTGTCTCTCCAGTGAGCGCACACGCCCTATAGTAAAAATCTCTCTTTAAAAAGAAATGGAAATTCATATTCAGCAAATATATGAAGATACTTCAAAAGGTCATGGAGAAATGAAATTAAAGTACAAGTTTATTTTAGTGCTAAACAACTTTGAAACGTATGCATAGTTTTTTCTAATATGCAGTTGTATGAACTTTCTGAAGACCCCTTATATGTATACATAATGATTATCATTACAAATTGAAAATTGATGCTTTTTTTTTTTAGAGAGAGAGATTTTTGCTATAGGACATATGCACTCACTGGAGAGACCAAGAGCAAAAGACACAAAAAATGAGAAATCACCCCCCCGGGGAGATGGCCACGCCATAATCCCTTCTTCTCCATTCTCCTCTAGTGTCTTTGGGTACCCCCACACACACACACAGCATGAGTTTTAAGCCACCGGGTCTAGGACTCGAAACGCAGCCGACCATGTGGGAGTCCGGCGACATAACTGTTACACCGTCTGCTGGTCCCCTGATGCATCTTTTTAAAAGTAAGTCAGCCTAGCTACAGCGGCATAGGTGGTAGGGCGGCAGCTGCAGGATCTAGAGCACGTGTGGGGCCCAGGTCAGGTCTGACCTAACTGGTTGCAGGCGGAGGTGAGGAGAGGTCAGACCCTGTCGGGGGTGCCTGTTTCTCTATGTCTCGTTCTCCTGCAATAAATAAACACGCTTTCAAGACGAGAAAGTACACTAAGTATTTTTGTATGTTTTTGATCATAAGATTAAGGATGATTATTTTCTTGTATATTTAAAAAAATATTAAATATAGTTTTACTATTTCTTTCTAAAATGTTTTTTTGAGGGGGGTTAGGCTCATGCATTCTGAAGAGAGACTCAGAGAGGAAAGTGAGAAATCCCCCCTGGGGGAATGCCCATGCCGCAATCCCTTCTCCTCCATTCTCCCTTGGAATTTTGGGCCCACACACACATGTGCTCCCCACTTGATTATTAAACTGCAGAGTCCTGGACGCCCGCTGCAGAGTTGCCATGTGGGATCCATCCTTCTTAGCCTCCATGCCACCTACTTGCCCAAAATGTAAATCCTTTTTGAACATGATGTATACCACAAAAGGAAGCAATTTTCTTACATTAGAATAGGGAAAATGGCAAATATGAGGAATCAATGTGAAAACGTTTTTCTTAGGAACCATGTTAAGCCCGGGTTGTTATTTTATGTCGTGACAACCCAACAGTCCTGGTGTATTTCCTTTAAATGTAGCAGGTACGAGAAACTGGAGGCTGACGCGAGTTCCTTCCCACAGCGGACCTCTGGGAGGAGCCCGGGGGACTGGCTTAGGGCCCGACCCGCACTCTCACTGGCGTCCCTTTGCTCTCTCATGTTCGTTCCCTGATTGAATGTGAGACTGAATAGCCTGCTTTAATCGAAAGATCAGCGGCCCTTCCTTCGACCACCTGGACCGTGGTGCTGCAGTCGCAGGTTCGGGACGGCCAGGCCAAGCCCCTGTCACTCTCACTTGCAGAGCAGTCTGGCATGACCCTCTCCACTGCCCAACCTCGTGGCAGCTGGACCCAACAGAAGGGCCGAATCGTGAGAGGAGGCGTCTGCAGAGATGTTACCTGACTATTCCGAATAAGTACCTCCTCAAGGACAGACAGAGGTCACAAGGTAAAGGCGGCTTCTGGACGCAACTTGCTGGCCCAGCCCGGAGCTGTGGCGGGTAAAGACAGTTCTGCTTTCCTCACAGGTGTGGTCAGACCGCCACTGTCCTACCTATTCGAAGACAGAACTCATTCTTCCTTCTCGTCTACTGTCAAGGACAAGGCTGCGAGTGAGTCTATAAGGTAAGTCCGAGCCCTTGGGTCTCTGCTCCTTTGTGACGTACAGTGGTTTATCGTACCGCTCCTTACGATGCTTATTCTAGACCGTGCTGCTGTTCTAAGGACTGCTCTAAGCAGGGAAGACTCAAGAGTCGTACTTCTCCCCTAGAATGTCCAGGAATGAGACTGTGTTTTCATATGGGTTTTGACGAGACACCCATGACGTTGAAACTGGTCCGCTTTGCTGAAATCCTCCATTGATAGAAGCAAAATAAAGCTTACACTCTAAGGTTGATCAAAATACGTAACCATAGTAACTTTAAATATGTTTTGACAGAGTCAACCGAAGATGTATCAGCGTTGCACCATCCAGAGAGACAGCTGGGGAACTCTTACTAGGTGAGTCAGGTTTTGAAGAAGTCCACACGCACTCATCCTGCCTGACTTTTCTTTAGATAATCAGAATGAGATGAACCGTCTCTACCGTCACAGCTGTTTGCTGTATTACCATGTGTACTGCACATGACACACGAATGCGAAGGATTACTTTTTCTGGAAAGCACATGAAGGCACTTTAATTTTTTTTTTAAGAGAGGTTTTTGCTGTAGGGCGCATGTATTCGCCACAAAGACAGAGAGACAGAAAGAGAGAAATCACCCCCCAGGGGTATGGCCACCGCAATCCCTTCTCCTCCGTTCTCCTCCAGGGATCTTGGGCACGCACGCACACGCGCCTGGTGTGAGTTTAAGCCGCCCAGTCCGGCTGACTGTGTGGGAGTCCAGCGACATAGACATTATGCCACCTGCTGGCCCCGGCACTTCAGTTTTTATCAAGACCTCCTTCGTGGGTACACTTTTTTCTTTTTCTTTTTTCCTTTTTTTAAGGTTTTTGCAATAGGCACATGTGCTCGCTGGAGAGAGAGAGAGGGAGAGGGAGAATCACCCCCGGGGTGGGTGACTGCACTGCAGCCCCTCCTCCCCCACCCTCCTTTCGGGATCTTGGGCACACCTGCCCGACCCATTCCCCCTCCAGTCCTCCAGGTCCAGGGCTCAAACCTGCTGGCCATCTCCTGCTTTAACAATACAGCTGTGCACGAGAAGTCATCCACCTCGAGACGTCTCACGGTGTGTCCCTCAGCACAGGGATGCCTACATGGGCATATTTGGCGGGTAGTTTTCCCTCCGGTTACAAAGGAATGAACTTATGCAATTTGATCTCCATTTCCTTAAGAACCAGCTTACTAAAAATAATAACAAAAAATGGGCCAGCAGGTGGCATGGTGGTTAAAGCGCTGGATTCTCACATGGCCGACTCACTCTGAGTCCCAGACCCAGAGGCTTGAAAATCACACTGGGCACATGTGCACGGGTGCCCCAAATTCTGAGAGGAAAATGGAGGAAAAAGAATTGTGGCAAGGCCATCCCGCCTAGGGAGTGATTTTTCACTTTCTTTCTGTCTCTGTCTCTGTCTCTCCAGTGAGCATATGAACCCTATAGCAAAACAAACAAAAAAAACTCTCTTAAAAAAAGTAAAGGAAGAAAAAAATATCCAGTCTTAGGGCCAGCAGGTGGTGTGGCTAAGGTGCTGGACTCCCACTTGGCCAGCTGTGGTTTGAGCCCCAGATATGGAGGCTTGCTTCCTCACACCGCTCCTCACCTCTAGTCAAATTAAAAAATCATAATAAATAAAATTAAATTAATAATTCTTTAAAAAAGAAAGACAGATACACATACTTTGGGGCCTTAGCCCAGGCCTACTGACTGCAGCTCGGCAGTGGGCAGGGTGTGTTCTTTTTTTTTTTTTTCCACTTATTTATTTTAACATGTTTCCACAAACATTTACTTTACATATCAAAAAATTTTGTTCATACTCCATAGTTCTTGACAGTTAATAAACGACTTTCAAAATTTCAAACTACCAAATTTTAAAGATAATGTTCAAAATATTTCTTATGATTTCACTTGTGACTTTATTACCACAGAGACAATATGGTTTTAAATATTTTTGAGAAAATATTTACATGTCAGCTACTCAAATTGTTGGAAAGCAAATGCCCAGCACACCAGTTAACCTTCAGGTCTGACATTCCAATCAAAGCCCTGTCCAATAATGAGTATTTCCAATTTCTGATTCAATGCAACAAGCATTATTGAACTTATGCAAATAACCCTTCTGCCAAAAAATAAGAATACTCCCAAATATTTCCAATTCCAGAGGGGTCAGGAAGGAAGAAAAGTTTATGTTTCCATTTAAAGAAACAAACAAGAAAAATATTTTAACAAATTGCTGGGCCTATCAACAAAAGGAACAAAGTAAGTGTCTCCATTGGGAGAACAGAGCACAGGGAAAGGAAGGGGTCAGTGATGTTTTACTCACACGCCGTAAAATTCTGTTTCGAGTTTCAGTCTTACGTTCAAACTCTCTTCTGTTGAATCTGCAGTGTCACTGTGGTCCACTCTCTCCGTTCGAATCCTGGGAGCCAACATTCAGCACTATTATCGATATTTCTTGTCCCTAGCATTACACTGGTCGTTTTCTTGGTTGCCTTTTGCTCTCTTATTTCTGTATGTCTTTATTTTCCTGGTCGAGCACTCCTTTCAGAACTTCTTGAAGAGTAGGTCTGCCATTGGCAAATTCTTTCAGGTCTTGTTTATCTGAGAATGTTTTTATCCGTTCTTTCCATATGAAAGATAATCATGCAGGGTTCAGTGTTCTTGGTTGAAACTGCTTTTCACTTAACACTTTGAATATATTTTCCCATTCTTTCCTTGCTCGCATTGTTTCTGATGAGAGGTCTGAGGTTAGCCTGATGGGATATCCTTTGTAGGTAACTTGCCGTTTTTCTCTTGCCAATCTTAGTATCTTGTCTTTGTAGATTTGGCCAGTCTGGCTGCAGGGTGCCTTGGAGAAGATCTTCTTGGGTTGATTCTACTAGGGGTCCTTTGTATTTCCTGGGTCTGGATATTTGAGTGCCTCTCTCTCTAGATTTGGAATGTTTTCTTCCAGGATTTCGTGGAATAGATGATCAGTGCCCTGATTAGTTCCCTCACCTTCTGGGATGCCGATTATCTGGATGTCTGGGTGCTTACTGCTGTCTAGTACCTCTCATATGTTTGGGTTAATTCTCAGTTTTTTTGGTTGTTTTTTTCTAGATCAGAGCGTTTGCTTTCAACATCTGAGATTCAACTTTCTGCATGAACTAACCTGCTTTTAATACTTTAGAGGGAGGTTTCGATTTCCTGAACGGCAGCCTTCCTCGTTCATAGCTCCATTTGATTCTTTTTTATGGTGTGTGTTTCCTCTTTCAGGTCATGGGAGAACTTCCTCACCTCCTGGAACTCGCTGTCTCTTTTCTCCTGTACCTTCTGCGGTTCATTACCCCTCAGCTCTTGCATCTCGTTTAGTGTTGTCACTGAGTATTCTGAATTCTCTGCAGACATTTCCATGAGTCCTACTGTGCTGTACTAGGTGATGAGGGAGCATTCTTTCCCTTAGGGGAGAGATATTTTCTTGATTTCTCGTGTTTCTTGTGCCTCTGCGGTTGTTTCTGGTCATTCTGTGACAAAATCTCTCCTCCACTGTGCTTCACAATGTGGTATCCACAGAAAGATTAGGAGTTCAGATTTATAAAAAAAAAAAAAAAATTATTAAAGCAGGAGGTTCAATAAGCAGTGAGGATTTCAATGACTCTAAAACTATTCAGATGCTTGGCTACTGTGCACCTAGGCCTGTCTAGACATTCAGTGTGTGGAGAGTGAAGCTTAGAGTGAGAAATTAAGGATTTTTTTAAAAGTAAGGATAAAGCAAAAAGCAAAAAAAAAGCTAGATAAATACTACCAAAAAAGAGGAAAAAAAAATTTACACGTAAAAATGAAAACTGCACAGTGCACTCGTGTGCCACGCTAGCACAGCAGGGCAGACCTCAGCTTTAAAATGGCTTCTGAAATTAGCAAGTGAGAGAGAAGGCCCAAGGTGAGAAGTGGTTGAAAAGTTCGAAGAAAAAAATTTAATTTAAAGACAGAGAGAGCAAGACAGAGAGGTAGCCAGAGACAGAGAAAAGATGACCGCCTTACCTTGTCTGCATGTTTCGGGAGTCTAGGAGATGGAGCCTAGAGCAGAGCTTCCCTGAGCACACCAGTTCACACCTCAGCCTTAAAATGGCTTCTTGTCTGAATATCAGGTGGAGTCTGTCCTTAGGGGGCCTCCTGGGAGTCCACCGTGCCCTCAAACTTGGGACTCACTGTGGGCCAGCGTCTGAAGCAAGAGCTTGGAGTGGGAGGTCTAGCCCCACAGTCCAGGAAGGAGATGTACTCCATGGCCCCAGCCCTCAGGGAGACCCGTATGCAGGTGGAGGTGCCTTGGGAAGCTCCTAGCACGATGCAGGGGTGTGTGTCAACAACAGCTATCGCGGGCCGGGGAGAACGGCAACCACTTCTAGGGCCTGCTCGGGTCTGTCGTGTCTCAGTCAGCAAAATGAAACACTTGGTTTACTGCTTAGTTTCAGTTACAGTGTGACAAAAAAGTAAAGCTAATTGGGTGGGCAGGTGGCATGGTAGTTAAGGTGCAGGACTTCCACATGGCCGACAGGAGTTCGAGTCCCAGATCTGGCAGCTTGCTTTCTCACTTCCCTTCTGTTTCTCTCTGTCTCTGGTTAGATTTTAAAATAATAATTAAGATTAAATAATTGTTCAAAAAATTAAAAAATGAAGTAAATCAATATGCTAATTGTAAAAGAATAATGATAATAACACCTAACAAGTGTTTATTTACATGCATTTTTAAACTCTTCTATTCAATTATTTTCTTCAGGCAAGTGTGGAATGTATTTTGTGGAAGATAATGCTTCTGAGACTGCTGAGAGCTCGGTGAGTAGAGGCCTGAGTTTGCACTCGCAGCATACCTGACAAATGGGAGGTGTCCAAGTTCAGCCTACCGAGAGCGTAGGGTTCAGCTGCCACAGTCAGTGTCTACTTTGGCCCGAGTTCCAGCTTTCATTGTTTTGCGGTTGTTTGTTTCCAGAGAGCATGTGCAGCCACCAGAGAGACAGAGAGAGGGAAAATGAGAAATTATCCCTCGGGGATGGCTATGGTGCAATCCATTCTCCTCGTGGGATTTTGGGCATGCGTGCACATGTGCCTGGCGTGATTTTCAAGCCGCCGGGGTTCAAACTGTGATCAGCCATCTGAGATCCACACCTCACCCGCCTCGCCAGCTGCTGGCCCACCTACTGTGTTTTAACGAGTGAAGTTTGGCTTTTGTTCACTGTTTTCTCTGCTGACGTGGTTCACGTGGTTCTCCTTCTCAGCCTGTCACGGTGCTGAGTTACTCTGACCTCTGACGTCAGACCGGCCTTCCGTGCCCAGAGTGAGTCGCAGTTCTTTTTAGACCTCCCAGTGTTTTTGGAAGATGATTTTTAAAAGAGGACTGTGCCACCCCTCTGGCTTACGCCCTGAGCCTCTCAGCAGTCGGTAGCCAGGTTAGGCGCTACCGCTCTCCCACCATGTCCATCTCTGCCCACGCGTCCTCACTGCTGCCCAGTTCCCACCCGGCTGCCTCTGCCTTCCAAGGGAGACGGACTCATCTGTGCAATTGGTAACTTACGTCACCTGATGCTCACGTGGCTTAGTGATGGTAACTTCTGTTCTTCTGGGAATACTGATAATAACCAGGAGCATTTTAGAAGACACTTGGCTCACATATTTTCCATAGTGACGTTTTTACTGGTTTGGTCGGCCTGTCCCATTGTAGCAGAAAGGGGGCTTTTACCTCAGGGACGTCCGAGCAGTGCTTGCTGAGGATGTCCTATGAAAGTGCATGCCGGTACGATGGTGGGTATATATTTGATTTTAAAGGTATTGATGCGTGAGAGCGTGAGATTTGGTTATAAAAACCTAATAAGAAGAGAGTCATGGAAATATTTAACATAGCTCAAAATCTTAGCAGGCGTTCTTTGGGATTTCTAGAGCAGTGAGCACTGGGTTGGTACCTGCTAGTTCAAGCACAGTCCGCGTTGCTCTCAGCATGTGTCTTTGTCACACAAGTTGACATATGAGACAGTCTTTTTCTGTGTCTGAAAGAGACTGGCTTCCTGGCTGTTCCCCGTCAGCGGTGGTGTATTTCTGTGATCTTGTACTGGGAACATGTCCCGTCACAGGTTTCAGCATTCTCAAAGACCCTCCGTTCCATTCCTGACCCCCTGAGGCCCGAGGCCACCTGACATGGGACATGAACTAGCTTCTTGTCTAAATGGGGCTGTGGGTATGCCACGTGCACACAGACACAGCTCATCAAGTGGCCCACGGCACCTCTTCCTCCTCGGGGTTGCACTCCTCCGCTTTCTGGCAAGCTCAGCTGTGCATTGAAGAGAGTACTTGCCCAGTAAGGGAGCCAGCCGGAAAGGCCAGTCCCGTGTGATTCAAACTACCTGGCCTTCTAGAAATGCAGCGCTGTGGAGACTGAGACCCATGGTTGCTGGATAGGCAGGCGAGGCGCGGCAGGGTATTCCATGTCTGAGTGAGCCGTCGGTGCCAAGTGAGACTGCGCAAACCCTGTGAGCTAGGGATTTAGGTAAGAGCATTGTACCAACACCTGGTCCGTCAGCCGTCATGAACGTCCCCACCAAACGCAAGACGGTAACAGGGAGGCCAGCCGGGGGCACATGGAACCTTCTGTACTATCTGCTCGGTTTCTGGTAAACCTAAAACTGGTGGAGAAGAGTCCATTAATTTTTCTGTTTAATTTCTAAATTGTATCTAGCACTTTGAAATGTTTTGTAGTGGAAAGGTTTTCAGGTAATCTCATCTGCCATTTTGCCACAAAAGGAACATTTTCTATGTCACTTTGATAGCTTTTTAAATCTAAAGTTAAGATGATAACTTATATTTATGAAAGGCAAATATTTCTGTCCATTTCCTTTGTCTCAGAGCCTTCAGGGAGAGCTGGAGCCAGCGTCGTTTTCCTGGACATACGAGGAGATCAAAGAGGTTCACAAGCGTTGGTGGCAGCTGCGGGACAACGCCGTGGAGGTCTTCCTGACGAACGGCAGGACGCTGCTGCTGGCCCTCGACAGCTCCAAGGTGTGCCCGCAGCCACCGCTCGGGCGTGGCCTCGCGTCGCCCCCCTTGCCCTCGTGCCACGGGAGGTCTAGCGCACTTACACTTCAGCTCGTTATTTCTGGAGTCAGGTGGAAAGCATCTTATTTTTCCCGAAGTCTATTTCTTCCAGAAGAGAGGGAGGGGGAGAGAGAGGCGCGCCTAGAGCCTCACGCGCAGCCCCAGGAGGACTCGCCGTTCGCGCCACTCGTGACTAAGTAGACTCTGCCTGAGGGTGACTTCTGCCCTCTGAGGTCGTGAGATCCCGAAGTGACCAAAGGAAGGAGCTGCAGCGCGGCCTGTGTAGTACGGGGTTCCTCCCGACATCCCTCCCTTGACCCCCCACGTCCATCCTCCAGCTGCCACTTCCCTGCTCTTCCATGTGGAGACCTCTTGGGGGCAGCTGCGGGTACCTGTGCGTCCAGCTCTCCTGAATCGCCCCGTCAGCCCTCCCTGGTCAGGGTCAAGCAGCGACCGCTGTGGGGTTGGGCCCCACGGTCATTTCTTGGTCCTCAGGGATCCTTCCCTGGCCCCTCGGCAGCCCTGGGCCTAGCCGACGAGCCTCCCCTTAAAGGCAGGAGCTGGGCACTCTGTGCCAGGTGCGGTGGTGGCACGATGCTCCCTGAGCCTGAGGCCACTTGGGAAAGCCCCAGACTCAGGCCCTGAGGGCGCCCTGAGCACGGCCAGCATGTGGCCTGGGCAGGCTGAGGCTGGGGTGGACTGCGGCAGGGGCCCGTCTGACGGTCTCTCTGTCTTCATTCAGAAAACATGAATGTAAAAGTTAAATAAACTTTTGGGGGGACCAGCAGATGGCATAATGGTTGAATCACTGGACTCCCAACATGGTCGAGTGTAGTTTGAGTCCCAGACCCGGCGACTTAAAACTCACACTTTGTGTGTGTGCGTGTGTACCCAAAATCCTGAGAGGAGAATGGAGGAAAAGCTGTTGCAGCGTGGCCATCCCCCCGGGGTGACTTCTTGCTTTCTGTCTCTGTCTTTCTCTCTGTCCCTCTGGCGAGCACACGCACCCTATAGCAAAAATCTGTCCAAAAAAGAAAAAAGTAAAATAGACCTTTTTTAAAAGGTGGGTGTTTCAAGTCTGCTTTTAGCAAAAGTGTGGCTTGTCAGTTGTTTATTTATTACCAATGATCATTTAAGTGCTTTAGAAGAATCAGACTTCTGTGACTCTTGTGAATCTCTCGGAAGTAAAGTTTATGTCTGCTTCAGTCATTCTGTGGCTCTTCATGACAGACGTGGTCACTGCCGCACGGGCCAAGCAGGAAGCAGCCCCACTCTAACTCCTGAGCTCAGGCTCTTTCCACCTTTGCGTTTATTTAGGCCCAAACTCTTCCGTATCTCTGTACTAGCGACTTTTTTCGTAGAAGTTTAGTGCTATAGGTCACTGGGAGAGCTGGGATGTATTTTACTGTTTTTCTATGCGAACACGTGTCATGGCTCTCCAGCAACCCAGCACCTTCTCTAGCAGCACAGCGTGGAAGTTAGAAGCCCAGCCTCGCAGCCTCGCTGGCTTTGGGCTGGCTCTCCAGTTCTATGGAACTTGCTTGGGAAAAGCATTTTCTTGGAGGACTTGAGGCTAGTATGGTGTCTAGTACACGAGTTCTCGGAGAGGAGTCTCCGTCAGCCTGGAAGCACTCAGCTGGGCTCTCGCTCCGTCCCTCCTAGGTCCGGGACGACGTCTACCACAGCATCCTCACGAACAGCCTGCCCAACCTCCTGGAGTACGGCAACCTCTCCGCCCTGACGGGCTTCTGGTACGCCGGCCAGATCACCAACTTCGAGTATCTGACTCACCTAAACAAGCACGCCGGCCGCTCCTTCAACGACCTCATGCAGTACCCCGTGTTCCCGTTCATCCTGGCCGACTACGTGAGCGAGACGCTGGACCTCGGTGACCCATCCATCTACAGGTCGGTGAGCAGCGCCGTCTGTCCCGCTGCGCGTCACGCTGGTCCCATTCACGCTTCTGTCAGGGACGATCACAGGCATGGAAGGATTGTAAGAGGAACACGTGCTCAGCACCCCCCCAGCAGTGCTGGGTCACAAAGACTTTTATCCCACTCGCGTTTTCTTTATCTTTTTTCAGGCCAATCACAGACATCTTGTGATGTCACCTTTGTACGGAATGCATCTCTTTAAAAAAGCAAAAAGGACACTTTCTAGCCAAGTGCAGTGCAGGGCCACACCTAGGGAGATGTTCATCATTAGATAGCCTCTAAGCCCAGCTCATTTCCAGGTGGAGCTGACTGGCTCTCATCGGGCCTATTGCCTTTCGTCGCTGGGTCTCAAACGTACCTCGAGAGCAGCCCTCCTCTCCCCAGTTTTCTAGCACCTGCTTTTCCTTTTCTTCTCACATTGACTTGTGGGGAACACAGGGTCCTTTACTCCACAGGATGTCCCCTGTTCTGTCGTCAGTCACTTCCTGTGGCGTTGTCGAGCTTGTTCCTCTGGCTTGTCTCTCTTAGAGACAGAGTCTCAATTCCAGAGTCTCGCATAGGTTCAAGCCCAGCTTTCTCCGTGAGCCCTTGGTGGCAGCGTGGGCATCCACTGCATCCCAGCAGCAGGCCGCGATGCCCACCCTCAGGGTGCTCACTCGTGCCTGCCGGCTTCGTCCTCGGTGATGAGTCAGCCCCTTCATTCGGGCTTACGAAGGGGTGACTTCCTGTTCTCGGTTCTTCCAAATGTGTTAGAAGGAAACGAACAAGAGGAGCCCGGACTAGCTACTGGATCAGGGAGCCAGGACGCCACTAGCCTTATCGAGAGGACCCAGGCCCTGCAGTGGCCCTCGCGGCCGAGGGGCAGTCTGGGAATCCAAACGAGTACTGACACCCAGCGCTTGAGACACAGCGAGATAAACGCAGAAGTTCGTAATGACACTTCTAAAAAGGAAAACCAAACAACAGAGAAAAAGGCAGCACAAAGCACTAATTCTTTGACATTTGGGAATTAAAGAAGAATGTGGCATTGACCCTGCCTTCCCTAATGGGCTGTATTTTACAGTAACCAAATAACCCTGGTGAACAGGTGTGTTGCTCATTGAAAGAGCAATTGACTTCATATGTTCTCCTTAAAATATTTCAGCTGTAACTGCCCCCAAAGTAGGCATAGTTTCAGTGGCTCTCAAGAAATCCAATTCAATTTAATGCATTTGTCAATTTAAAAAAGACCAAACGGAAGCCAGCAGGTGGCATGGTAGTTAAGGTGCTGGATTCTTGCATGACTGACCATGGTTCAAGTCCAGACCTGGACTTAAAATATCACAACAAATATGTAGATGAATAAATAAACAGACAGATTTTTTAAAAAGAGCAAATGCCACATCGTTTCTCTTTTAGGGGGTTATACACTGCCAGGGGACATTTAGACATTTTATACTTTGCTGCTATACATAGGTACAGTCTTTCTAGAAGGCAATTTGACTATACATATGTATGTCCAAACAACTGTTAAAATGTACATACTCTGGGGACCAGCAGATGGCGGAATGGTTACATCACTGGACCCCTACTTAGTCAACCTTGGTTTAAGGCCCAGGCCCAGTGTCTTAAAAACAGTGCCAGGTGCATGTGTGCAGCCAAAATCCCAAGAGAAGGATGGAGGAGAAGGGATTGCAGCGTGGCCATCCCCTCCGGGGGGGGGTGGTGACTTCTCGCTTTCTGTCTCTCTCCAGCAAGCGCACACATCCTATAGCAAAAATCTCTCCAAATAAATAAATAAAATGCACATACTCTGTTATATCAATTTGGCTTCTAGGAATTTATTCTTAGAGCATGCTTAAAGCTGATGACTCTCCCAGGAAGGGTCCTTCTAGATGTTTCATGAAGGCAGGAACAACATCTGCTTCAGCGTGTGCCTGGCACTCTATACAAAGATGTGGTCATCCCATAGCCCAGACCCAAAGTAGCTGCAGTTTAGAAATAACCTCAGCCCAGGCACTAGGTTTGAGTAAATTGTTGCGTGTGGAGCTATTAAAGTGATACTCCATAGCATAGCCTAGACAGAGGTTTGAAAGTAGCTACAGTTTAGAAATAACCTATAAGCCCCCACACTAGGTGTGAGTAAATCCTTACATGCTGTAACTGTTGAAATGATATTGTAAAAGTATATTATAGACTGAAAAGTTGTCTGTTTTGTATTTGAAATTGCATATGCTAGCAGATAAGCACGGAAACCCCTCCCCAACATGTCTATCTGTGAGGAGTACTGCTGTGGCCGATTTTTTTCTTTTTTACATTTTTCCACAGGGCGCATGCACTCACCAGAGAGAGACACAGAAAGAAAAAGTCAGAAATCACTCTCAGGGGAGATGGCCACGCTGCAATTCCTTCTCCATTATTCTTTTGGGATTTGGGGCACATACACACATGTCCAGCACCTGGGTCCAGGACTCTCACAGTTGGCCATGTGGGGACCCAGCATTTTAACTAAAATGCTACTTGCTGGCCTCTCGTGGCTGATTTTTAATTTATTCTGTTTACCCTACCGTAATTTCTGATTTTTAAACCACACCAATACAATTTGAGCCCAGAAAATCTGGTTTACACTGTCTGTTAAAAATCGCATGCTAATGGGGCCAGCAGGTGGCATGGTGGTTAAGGCCCTGGACTCCCACCTGGCTGACCACTAGTTAAGTCCCAGACCTGGTGGCTTGCTTTCTCATTTTCCCTCCCTCTCTCTTTCTCTGGTGAGTGTACATGCCCTATAGCAAGCTAAAAGAAAATAATAATATATAAAATTAAACAAATAACTTTTTAACTTACATGTGAAGATCTTCAACATGATTTCTTCTAGTTTCAGGCTATGAATTCTTTATTATTATTATTATTATTTTAAAAAGAGAGAGAGACAGAAAGTGAGAAATCATCCCCCGGGGGGATGGCCACGCCGCAATCCCTTCTCCTCTGTTCTCCTCTCGGGATCTTGGGCACACACACACACACACAAACACACATACACACACACCAGGCGTGAGTTTAAGCCACTGGGTCTGGGACTCGAACTGCGGTCGACTACATGGGAGTCCAGCGACATAGCCATTATGCTAACTGCTGGTCCCTCAGGTTGTAAATTCTTACCTGTTATGTAAAGCTGCTCTTTTTAACAAAGTTTTTAGGATTAAAAAGTCTCAAGAACAAAATTAGTGTTTAATATCACTCATTTCAATCCCTAGGAGATGGTTTATTGGGGAAAATAGGTATATAAACAGCTGCCTAAACAGGTCTGGCTTGATTACTGGCGTCTGGGCAAACTTGTCATTGGCCTAAGTCAAGGTGCCAGAGGTCAAGGGTCCAGGCGTCCCTGTCCCTGTGCCGGAGCCAGGCTGCCGGCCTGCCCTTCCTCCTTGGGCCTTTTTCTTGCTCTTTGGGGAGCCGCGGGGGCACCACCGGGTTCCGTGGCTTGTGGAAGCGAGGCCGCAGGCCCTCAGTCTGTTTCCTCAGAGAGCGGTGGCGTGTGGTGTCTGCAGTGTGAGCACAGATAGACGTGCCCGTGTGCTCTGCACGTGTACCGGGGCAGTGCTCCGTGTCCGCTAGGCAGCTGGTAAGGTGGCCACGTCCGTGCTCACACCCCGGGAGCCCCACTAGCCATCTTCCAGAAGTGCGCGCCATTCCTCCCATTTTACTAACTCGGATAAGTCACATTGCGTCTCCACGTGATCCAGTTTCTGTCAGATCTCTCACTCTGCCCTGCCTGACTGGACTTGGGATCTTCAAAATGGGGACAAGAGCACCCAGGACTTGGTGGCAATAAGCGGCCAGGGCAGTCCCAGCCATAGTTCTGGGGGCACTGCAGAAGCAAGGAGGAGGGGCAGCAGTTTCCATCGGGCCCCTCGTGTGTGGGAAGCCCTAACACGGAGGGTCTGCGGGGAACCCTACGTCACCAGGGCTTGGAGCCCTAACTTTGGGTGGTGACTGCTAGCTGTGTGGGCAGTCGGAGCCCGAGCACTTCCTGGGTCACCTGTTCTCTCACAGGGTGTGGACACTTAAGCAGCTTAGTTTGGCAGTATGAAAATATTTCACAGGCCGTTCTCCTTCCCTCTGCAGAAATCTGGCCAAGCCTATAGCCGTGCAGTACAAGGAGAAAGAAGACCGCTACGTGGACACGTACAAGGTAGCCTAGCTCACACCGGCTCTGCAGCGAGAGACGATGTTCCATCTTACAGCCTGGCTGCCGACGCCTACATTTATAGTCGAGTTTTCCGTTTGTATTTCCTTGTCCTTTGGCAGATGACTAGAAATCATATGAAATTAAGTGTTCTTTTGTCTGAATTCTTTAATAACACTTTGCCAAGGGACCAGCAGTTAGCGTAATGGCTATATCGCTGGACTCCCACATAGCCGACTGCGGTTCGTGTCTTGGACTCGGTGGCTTAAAACTCATGCCGGGCATGTGTGCGTGCGTGCCCAAGATCCCAAGAGGAGTATGGAGGACAAGGGATTGCGGCATGGCCATCCCCCCTGGGGGGTGATTTCTCGCTTTCTGTCTCTCTGTCTCTCTCTGTCTGTCTGGCGAGCGCACGCACCCTATAGCACAAACCTCTCCAAAAAAAAAAAAAACACTTTGCCGAAAAAAAAAGAATATACTTATTTTGACATAGGTTGAAAGCTGATAACCCATTGTTGGTTCAAACATGTAGTAACTATGTATCTTACACAATCACAGGTTTCCAGGATCTGCTGTTCATATCCCTGGTGTTATTTGTGTACATAACCCTTTTTAGTCATATTTAGGAGATTATGCATTGGTTTATTAAGCAGGAGTTTACCAGATTTTAAATTTAAAAAATAGAAATAAAGGGGCCAGCAGGTGACGAAGTGGTTAAGATGCTGGGTTCCCACGTGGCCAGCTGCAGTTCAAGTCCCAGACCTGGCAGCTTGAAAATCACACCATGCACATGTGCATGCCCAGAATCCTGAGAGGAGGGGTTGCAGTGTGGCCATCTCCCCAGGGGGCGATTTCTCACTTTCCCCCCGTCTCTCTTTAGTGAGCACGCACACCCTATTATAAAAACTTAAAAAAAGAGAAAAAGGAAAGAAAAGAAGTGAATTACCTGCTTCTGTGAATTAATGCCAGTGCAGTTCTGTTGAAACTTAGAAAAGCTCCCTAGCTACACTTTGCATCTTGTTAGCCGAGGACACCTGGAGCGGTGTTCCCATTCCCACGCTATTTCATGTCGCATGCCAGGGAGGTCGGCCAAGCATCTGTGCCGTCACTGTCTGACCCCCTGCAGCTGAGCATGGCACAGTGCTGAGGGTCGGAGCAGTGACTGGCAGTCCCCTCCCCTGACTATGTTAGCAGAGCCAGGCGAGCGCCATGGCCCACGAGGTGGTGGCAGGTTTTAAGCTGCCTCCCGTGAAGGGAAGCCGGGAGCAGTGGGGAAGTCAGTGTCCCTCTCCTGCTCTCGGTGTAACTGTATCTCCCATCCGCCGAGAGCTGCGCCAGCCGTCATGCAATGCTGGTTACATCTCTACTGCATTTCTCCTTTTAGAGAAGCACCTCTAAATAACCACATTGCATCTCGACACTCTGCTTTAAAATGCGTTCATCTCTAGTGACTGAGTAGCTCCCACCTTTGGGTGCTCACGCAGCTCGGACATGAGCCTGTACTGGGAGTTAGGGTGCAGGATGGTCAACTTCCTAGGGGAATGAGGATGTGAGGGTGCAGAATGTTAGTAGCCCACCCTAAGGAGGAGGCTTCCTGATTCTCAGGGTGAAGAAAGTCAGGGGGGCACCAGAGAAAGGTCACCGAGAGCCGTTCAGTGTTTTCCGGCACAGGCTGGAGCAGCGTCCAAGACCGTTATGACTCCTCCCCGCTCTCCTCTTCTTTCAGTACTTGGAGGATGAGTACCGCAAAGGGTCCAGGGAAGATGACCCCATGCCTCCCGTGCAGCCCTACCACTACGGCTCCCACTACTCCAACAGCGGCACTGTACTGCACTTCCTGGTGAGGATGCCACCTTTCACCAAGATGTTCCTTGCCTATCAAGGTAAGGCCCTTGTTCACACTCACCTGAAAGGTCAGGAGGGCCTCAGCACGAAGCAAGCTGCCTGGCCTTCTGAGGACTTCCAGGACCAGTCAGGCCACAGGAACAAGTCTTCTATTTAGTTCTTCACCAGACTTCTCAAAAAAAGTTGTAGTCAGCTCAATCATCTTGCTAATGTCTCAAATTTTAGCTTCAAATTAAACATGTCTAGGTTTATAAAACTGTAGTTCACCTTTTAAAAATTAAGACATAATTCAAAAACCATAAAATTTACCATTAAATATGTATATGCAGTTCACTTTTTAAACATTCAAACTAATAATTATTTCAAATCACCGATTACCTTTGGAGCCTACATATGGTATTTGTACATGGGGTTCATCATAGTTTATTAAATGAGAGGATGCTGTTGTACAATAATTACAACTACTGTTAGGTTGTTGGAAAAGTCATATTTTTTCTATGCAAAATGTGTCATGGCTTTCCCAACTACCAATAGTTACCAGGAGAACCACGCTGGTACTTCACGGTAGTAACTTTCTGGTTAATAATCTTCTGCCTTGGCATTTTACGAGCAGCCTGCAGGACGATGACTTAAAATGGAGTGAATTCGCTGATGTGAATGGGGAGCTTACCTATTCATTCTAATGAGAACTGTGCTGTTAGCTCTGTAGTTGTTTCTCATGCATCCAGAATCCTCTGTGGAACCATTATCCATTCACTCAGTCCCTCTTGAACTTCTTGATGTTTTCACCCTCATACAACTTCTTAGAGGAACAAATTTTGTATTCCCTCTACTTGGTCTATAAGAGGAGCTTCGTTGGATTTATCACTCTGCAGCTACACACAGCAAATGTCTCACAGGACAGCTGTTCAGATATTAAGAGAGTATTGCCGTGCCCACTTTCCCCTCTCCATCTTGTCTGGCCCTGGCTGATTAGCTAATCTGACATCAGGTCAAGGGTCTCCTCTGGATGCGATCCTTTCCCAGCCCATGTGGTAAGACATTCTATTCTGAACAAGAATTTCAGACTCTCATTTAGGCCATTCTTGTTTGCTGTGGCCTCCAAATCTGCTGCTGTTCTGAAGACCTTCCTAGTTCTGTTCTGATCTGTGAATGCCCTTTTAAAATGACCGTCAGGCTCAGCAGGTGGCATAGTGGTTAAAGCTGGACTCAGCTCTAGACACTGACCTTAACCAGGGCCTCATGGAATTGCCTTGGTTTTTCTGAATTCCATGTAGATATCTACTTGTTCTCCGGAGGGAGTTATATGTATCTCTTTAAATAGCTCCTGACTTTCGGAGAAGAAATAAGTATTCACAAGCCTTATTCCCTCCCAGGTGTTGTTTTTGGTACAGCCAGTGCTTTCTCAGCAGGATAGATGAGAAAGTTAGCACAGTAATGGAAAGCAGGGCCCAGCGGAACACCTGAGGCTCCGCAGGGAACTTCTGCCTCCTTTTGACACTGTGCTCTGCTAGGTGGTGACACTAGTTTGTGACCATCTCCAAGAGAAAAGATGCGATCGAGTGGCAGCAAGCTTGAGGACTTCCAGACAAAGTTTTCTGGGGCCAGCCTTTGGATGTCATTTCATATTCTAGGCTGGCTCAGCGGCTACAGATCGAGTCGTCATCGACAAGAAGAGACAGGGTCAAACCTCAACCCTTGATTAATAATCTACAGCAGGAAAAAATGGAGAACGGCTGTGCTTGATCTCATTCTCATTCAAATTTTACTTTTTCTTCTTTTTGAGAGGTTTTCACCTTAGGACATGTATGATCACTGGAGAAACAGACACAGTGAAAGAGAGAGTGAGAAATCACTCCCCAGGGGGATGGCTTCTCCATTCTCCTCCCTGGATCTTGGGCACACACACAGTATGAGTCCGGGACTCAAAGCACGGTCAGCCATGTGGAAGTCCAGTAATGTACCTGCTTTGCCATCTGCTGGCCCCCAAATGTTACTCAATTTTTTAGCTCAGTTGAAACATCTAAGAAGCAACGGCATACCCCTGCCACCCCTAGATAAAAAGAAAAGTTAAAAAGAGAAGATAAAAAGAGAAAATTTAATTTTAATAGTTAGAGATGAAGGAATTATTTTGCGTTCTGATGAGAAAAAGACTACAAGGCTGTTTCTCCCCTTGAACTTTAATTCTCCTTCTTCATTATTCACAATTAAGTAGATCATGGCTGAGTCCCAGTTACAGGCTGGACTCAGATGATACCCAGATCCCACCTCAGGGGGTTTGATTCTGTTTGGGTCGACACAGTAATCAGTTACACAAATAAATGAGGTAAGTTTAGGGACCAGCAGTTAGCGTAGTGGCTATGTCGCTGGACTCCCATGTAGTTGACCGCAGTTCGAGTCCCGGACCCAGTGGCTTAAAATCACGCTGGGCGCTTGTGTGTGCATGCCCACCCAAGATCCTGAGAGGAGAATGGAGGAGAAGGGATTGCGGCATGACCATCCCCCCTAGGGGGGTGATTTCTCGCTTTCTGTCTCTATGTCTCTCTCTGTCTGTCTGGCAAGCGCATGCGCCCTATAGCGG
>NW_006159632.1:1957411-1975192 GCF_000334495.1 Tupaia belangeri chinensis
GACCCAGTGGCTTAAACTCACGCTGGGCGCTTGTGTGTGCATGCCCACCCAAGATCCTGAGAGGAGAATGGAGGAGAAGGGATTGCGGCATGACCATCCCCCCTAGGGGGGTGATTTCTCTCATTCTGTCTCTCTGTCTCTGTCCTTCTGGCAAGTACATGCGCCCTATAGCAAAAACCTCTCCCCCCAAAAAAATGAGTTAAGTTTATCTGTTTGCATGTATTATGAAAGCATAATAAAAATGAAAAATAATATCATATGATTCTATTATTTATAGAAATACATATTTTGCAGAATATTATTGCTAAACAAAATATCTTTTTGAAACAGCAAAATTGATTATGACAGGCCTCAAAGGGAATTAGATCTTGTGTCTTAATTTTATTTTTTATATCACCTTGTAGATCAAAGTTTTGACATTCCGGACAGAACTTTTCATTCCACCAACACCACCTGGCGGCTCTCGTCTTTCGAGTCCATGACCGACGTGAAGGAGCTCATCCCGGAGTTTTTCTATCTTCCGGAGTTCTTGGTCAACCGCGAAGGTACAGCAGTAAATCGTTTCTAGCATACGTTTGTGAAAGCCTGTCATTTGATGATGTTTCAAAGATAAAAGTAGCCCCTGTAGGGCCAGCCCATGGCCTTGTGGTTATGCCAGCGGATCCCACATGGCCAGCTGTACAGCGTGAGTCCCAGCCCTGGCACCTTGAGAAACAGGCAGGGCGTGTGCGTGCGCGAGCATGCCCCAGATCCTGAACATGCTGGCCCCAAGGGGATTTAGGATGGGCTGCCTGAGCACCTGCAGAACCGTGTGCTCCTCAGGAGGGAGAGATGAAGACAGGACTGCAGCATTACCATTCCCCAGGGGGTACTTTTCCACTTCCCCTGTCTGTGGGCCTCTCTCCAGTGAGCACGGGCACATGCACCCTCTGGCAAAATTAAACAAAGAAATACATGCTCGTCTAAGTCATAGAACTTGAGTCCCCAATTAAGAAAAATTCCTTTATTTAGTAAGTAGAGAGTTTTGTTCCCAAGCAAGCTTGAGGATTTTACATACTTTATAGGACTAAATATATTTGGGAGACTGTAACTTTTAATATTAAAGTTATCTGTAAACATGTATTTCTCTTTTTTTTACAGAAATTGTGTTATTCCTTTTAGGATTATAAAGTTGACAATATGTTCATTATAAGAAAACTAAGAGTCATGACTATTGAAAGCAAAATGTAAATTAACCAAAATGTCAGTTATTTCATGAGGAATGGCAGGATAGGAGTAAAACACTCTGACTAGAATAATCCAGTCACCGAAAGGAGTAAGAGAGGGTGCTCCCGACCAACAGCCTCGGCCACCGTGGCTGCTCTGAAATGAAAGATCAGTCACCCTCTAAGGGTGTCCTTGGCTCATTTTCCTGCTTTGGAGAAGTGCATCTTCAGGGAGGTTAGTATTGGACAGGATACTTTAGAACTCGGTCCTGTCCTGACCGGCCTCTCTGAGGTGCCGTAGAGAACGTCAGTAAGTCTCCATTGCTAGCAACCCTGTGGCATGTCTTGTTGGTTGCCCTGTGTGAGCACCTACCCGTGGCTTTCCACATGGACTGAACATCTCATGGGTGAATAACAACCCCCACATTTAGTGGCTAAGCAACAATAAATGTATTATCTGTCCGTTTTTGCAAGTCAGAAATTCAGGAACAGATCAGACAAGGTTTTGGCTCGGGGTCACGTTGGCAGCTGCGTCCAGATTGTCTGAAGCCGGAGCAGGCAGGGGTGGGGTGGCAGGTCGCCGTGGACATCTCTGTCCTCCATGTAGTGCCAGTGCTGTCCTACGTGGTCTGTCCAGATAGCTAGTTGGGCTTCCTAACAGCATGGCAGCTCCTCATGTCCCACATGGCTGCTCAGGGCTCCAAAGACGAAGGTCCCAAGAGGCCTGCAGAAGCTGCCTGGTCTTCCCAGACTAGCTGTGGTGGATTATTTATATAATTTCGTGTAAATTCACAGCGTCATCTCCATTGCACTCTGTTGACTGTGGCGGTCACAAAGCCTGCCCAGTTCAAGAACGGAAGATAGCCTTTGCCTCTTTTTTTTTTTTCCAGCCTTTGCCTCTTGATCAGGGAGGGGCAAGCTCTGGAAAAGCAAGCCAGAGAGGCAGCTCCTGTGGCCACTTGGTGACACGCCGTGTCGTGTCCTATCAAGGACACATCCCTCCAACCCTCTCACGGTACTTCCATTGTCTGCTCCACTGGAGTGGCCTCCCAGGGAAGTGTCCAGGGCACCAGAACGTTGGGGGTGACTGAGCGTGTAGCGGCGCTGCTGGCCAGCACCTCCTAGTCCAGCTCTTAGATGGCTCATGCGCTGGGCCGACTGAGCAAGCCGGTCTCTGAAGAGGCGCTGCAGGGTTCGCAGGTGCCCAGGCTGACCGTCTATCCAGCCTCGCTCAGCGCTGGGCTGGTCTGTGCGGCGTCTGCTGGGACCTTTGAGATGTCCCACCCTGCCCCATCGGGATACTGTCTAAGTCTGTGACTTACATTTTGTGTCATTTCCAAATACTCCAGAGTCAGTGAAGATCTTCTGCTTTCAAAAGATCAAGAAGTAGACAAACAGCAACTTAATTTTATTGGGAGGTCAGAAAAGTCAGGGCGCATTTTTGCACAGGACAGAAGATGCATCCTGACTGTCCGAGCAGCCCAGTGTGCGGAGCTGAGTCTACCTTAAGAGGCCCTTTTGAGTTTACTCCGCTAGTGCTCAGTGGGCCATAAAATGTAGCATGAGAATTCTACTCAAAGGTAGCATTTCTTGAAGACAGTTTTTTAAAAGAAACACTTTGGAGGGTTTGACGTGAGCTGGCCGACTAACCCGTCAGATCCTAGGTCGTCTCTGTCACTGGAGAAGCCTCTTACTTGATCTGTGGGGACCAAGCTGTTGTCTGGGACAACGGCTAGACGGAAGCCAGGGCTGACAGTGGACTCAGACGGAGTTAACAGGCAGCTTCATCCTCGGAATGTGCATCTTCGTATCAGTTCAATTCTTTCAACTATGGAATGCTCATATTTACCAAATCCAAGTAGTCTTAAAGATTGTTTTTAGGGACCGGCAGGCAGTGCGGTGGTTAAGGCACTCAACTGCCACATGGCCAACTGCAGTTTGAGGGCCAGACCTGGCCGCTTGCTTTCTGATTTGCCCTTCCTCTCTGTCTCTGGTCGAATTCAAATTAATTAATTAATCAACTCTTCTAAAAGTGTTTTTAAGTTTTAATACCAATAATTCAGAGATGCCATACAAAGTCTTAGTTTGATTTTTTAAACTATTTAATTCTATTTATTGTCATTATTTTTAATTTGTTATAGGGCACATGTACTTACCAGAGAGAGAAAAGGAAAGCGAGAGAGCTATCTGCTGGGTCCAGGGACCGAACCGTGGTGAGCCATGCGGGAATCCAGTGCTTTAGCCACCACACCGCTGCTGGCCCTGGCCTTACTGATTTCAGTCATATGTGCAGCTAAGATAGCTAAGCACTTGTGCCATTTGAGGACATGTTTGGTGGGAGTATGGGAACTAGCGGCTAATGGTCTCCTTGCTTTTCTTCAGTATGTTGGTGTATAAAGTGGTGGCAGAGAAGAGTGGACAGTGGGACCAGCAGGTGGTGTGATGATTAGGTCGAGAAACTCCCACGTAGTTGACTATGGTTCGAGTCCCAGACACGTGGCTTAAAACTCATGCCAGGCGCGTGTGCGTGCGTGCCCAAGATCCTGAGAGGAGAATGGAGGAGAAGGGATTGCAATGTGGCAATCCCCCCAGGGGATGACTTCTCACTTTCTGTCTCTCTCTCTCTCTCTCTGGCAAGTGCACGCACCCTATAGCGGAAATCTCTCAAGAAGAAGAAGAGTGGGAGCCTCAGACTTAATTTGGCAGGGGCTGTAGCTGGGTAGGGCACCGAGGGCTGAGCACTGGACTTCCTGTGAGAAAGCCGAGCCTTCCCGGGGCAGCCAGCCTTGCTGCCCACACCCACCCGCCCTGGGGGCTGAGGGAGCCCGCTCTGGGGGAGTGCACCGTGAATGCCCGTCTTCTCTTCCAGGCTTCGACTTCGGTGTGCGTCAGAATGGCGAAAGGGTCAATCACGTCAACCTCCCGCCCTGGGCACGTAACGACCCCCGCCTCTTCATCCTCATCCACCGGCAGGCCCTGGAGTCCGACTACGTGTCCCAGAACATCTGTCAGTGGATTGACCTGGTGTTCGGGTACAAGCAGAAGGGGAAGGCATCTATCCAGGCCATCAACGTTTTCCACCCTGCTGTAAGTGACGGGATAGCCTGCATTTCCGGCACGTAGAACCCGAGCTGGGGTTAGCCATCAGGCCGCTCCTCTGAAAGGTTATGACCAGCGAGAACCGGCGGACACTACACTGTTACCCGAGTGTTTCCAGGTTTTCTGTTTCATCTCTTTAGAACACTTGCGACACAGTCCGTGTCAGGCCTCCCCAGACCCCCCGGGGTCCAGTGATTCGCGTGGTGGGTGCGGGGCTGGCGCAGCAGCTCTTCCTGCAGCTCGGGTGTCCCTCCTGGAGGACATGAGGCAGCATCAGTCACGAGGAGAAGACGGGAGCCAGCCCCAGGCTGGAGCTCCCCGGGGCTCCACTCAGTGAAGCCTGGGGTGAGGGCTCTCTCCCTCCAGCCCCACGGGGCTGGGACGCATGTGGGGTGCCGGCTGCAGGGGGTGCACTAGAGACTCAGTACCCAGGTCTGCGAGGGCTGGCCGTCAGCACCTCTGCCTCACACGTCCGAGGGAGGGCAGAGCTCAGCACGCACCCCTGCCTGACACACGGTCGAAGCAGAGAGTGGGGTGCCTGCAGACAGCCATGTTCCCAGGTGCCAGCCAAGGGTCCTTTGCGGGGACTTCCCAGGACAGCAGTCAGGCTGTGTGGAAACCCCTTTCCGCATGCCGGCCTGTGTTACACTTGGCCTGACAGTGTCGTCACTGCTCATAGCAGAGAAAGTACTTGTGCCATGTCAGGACTGTAAGGTGCAGACTGCCAGAGGAGGAGTCTGGAGATCAGACATCGCCGTCCAGAGATAATGCCAGACCCGCCTTCCAGAGCTCTCTCTAGCTGTGTATGTCGTTCCTTCAATGTAGCTACTGCGTTCACACTTCCGGTAGCCTGTCCTCCGAGCAGCAGAGCCCTCGTTGATTCGTGATGTTGGGTGTGACTTCTTTAGCCACTCACCATCCCGAGTGCGGCTGTGCGGCTGCGCGGCTGCGCCCTGCTTATTCTACCACTCTCCCACTCCCGGATATTTAATTAAGATCTGTTTGCTATTAAAATAAATATTCCTCAAAATTCTTTATGTACAACAGCATTTCTTTTCTTTTCTTTCTTTTCTTTTCTTTTTTTCTTTTAGGCTTTACCATAGGGCACGTGCACTTGCCAGAGAGAGGGGAAGTGAGAAATCACACACCCAGAGGGGTGGCCACCCTGCAGTCCCTTTTCCTCCATTCTCCTCTTGAAATTTTGGGTACACATGCATGTGTGCCCAGGGTAATTTTCAAGCTGCCAGGTCCAGGACTAACCAGGAATCTAGCCGCCTTCACCAGCACCACCTCCTGGCTCTTATTTTCCTATTTCCTGGCCCTGTGCATCATTATTACTTTAAGATCAATCCCTAGGGGCCAGTAGATGGCATGAAGGTTAAGGTGGCTGAATCTTACTTGGCCGACCCTCCCTGCAATTCAAGTCTCAGATCCAGCAGCTAGAAAATCATCACACCAAGTGTGTTTGGTGCATGTGAAAAGTCCGACAGGAGAATGGAAAAGAAGGGATTGCAGCATGGTCACCCTCTCTAAGCAGGTGACTTCTCACTCTCTTTCTCTCTGTCTCTCTGGTGAGTGCATACAGCCTATGGCAAAAATCTAAAAATAAATAAATAAGCTTTATAGCATTAGATGGATTGCTCTTACATAGCGGTGGACAGTCACATTTAAGGGTCGTGTCTGTCTGAAACACCAGTGCACAGAGAGTGAGACAGACTGCTGTCTGCCCGTGGAGTCATGGCTGGGTCTCCCTGCTCAGCACTCCTTATTCTTGAACCTCTCACTCTGCAGACCTACTTCGGAATGGATGTCTCCGCAGTTGAAGATCCAGTTCAGAGACGAGCGCTGGAGACAATGATCAAGACCTATGGGCAGACGCCCCGCCAGCTGTTCCACACAGCCCATGCCAGCAGACCTGGAGCCAAGCTGAGCCTTGAGGGAGAGCTCCCGGCTGCCGTGGGCTTGCTGGTGCAGTTCGCCTTCAGGGAGAGCCGAGAACAGGTCAAGGAAGTTACCTACCCGGTATGTCAGGGCTTCAGCAGAATCCAGCACAGCCTGGCCGTGCGCCAACAACGGCAGGCCTCTCCAGCTCCCGGGCATGGACGGAGTAGCATGGCCCTGCCTACCAGCACGTGGGCAGTGCAGAGGGCGGGCAGACAGGGCAGATGCAGCAGCAGACTGCTGTGGGCAGTCTGAGTCAGGGCGCTGCCCACTTCGGGAGCACAGAGGAAAGGGAGTCCATCGTAGCAGACAGTAAAGGGGGAAGCGTTACTGAGGGCGGGCCTCCCAGGGCGGTGACGTCAGAGAGTGCGCAGACAGGGGAGGGACTGTCTGGACAGAGGGCAGTGGGAGTGGGGTCTTACTGCCTCCAAAGATGGGAAGTAGATTTAAGTTTTGCTTCAGAATAAAAAAATAAAGTAAGCAAGCCCTGAAAGTAATCCCAGAGAATGCGAAGGACAGGAGAAGGTTCGGGAGGAGCCCTGGATGTTAATGGCAGGGCCTGTGAGTGTCTGGGAAAAGGTGTCCCAGGCTTCAGATTTTCCCATCATGACGCCACTTTGTGTCAGAACGCCACATGTGAAGTCTGCACTCATAGCATACGGATGTCAGTGCGTGTCAAAGACAAAACTTGTCCAACCAGCAAAACTCAGGTCTGGGACATGAATGTGATGGACAGTGTTGCTTTGCCGGAACCAGGCCCAGAGCTGTGTCTCCCAGTAGACAAGTGTGCTGTCCTGTGCTTTGAAGCCTCCTGAGCCCTTCTGGCCTTGCCCAGCTCCAGGGCCACTCCATGTCAGAGTAATTTGGCGGGATGCCCTGAGCAGGAGTCGGCGCCGTTCACTCTCTCCCCCTCTCGGTCACCGCGGCATGCAAAGGGCCTTGGCTGCGAGGCCGCGGTGGTGGGACAGCCAGCCATCACGCCCACCACCAGCCCCACACAGACCGACCCTCTTTCTGGGACTCCGACCTCATCAGAGCTCTGCGTAGACCCCTTCCCACCTAGTGTCCCCTCAGCCCCATGCACCGCTGTGGCTGTGTCCATGTCGGACACCTGGTGCCCCTCACACAGCAGCTCGTCCCACTCAGCCCTCTGCCTCATGGCGCTTTCACTGCCCGACAAACTGCATACGTAGCTGATTGTCCCCTTGCTCCAACTAAGATGTCACTCCGTGGGGACAAGGACTTTGTCTTGCTCATCACTGCATGTCCTGCTCCCAGGACAGGGCACTTAGGCCTCACCTGCAGTACACTCTTGTCCTCTTAAACACAACTTCTCAGGGACAGGGCCTTCCATGTCTGGCTCGCTCCGCCTCTGGGTGGTGTGTAAACACACTGGTGACATTTATGCCACTACTTTGCTTTGTTCGAAGTGCCCCGAGGCTCCCCACAGGACTGCTGCCTGTGCTGTCACTTGGCATCTGCACACGTGTGAACACAAGCCCGACGCCCAGCCCGGCCACCCTTCTAGGTCAAAGCTGTCAGTGCCCCTCTCCCCTCAGCACAGCGCAGTGGAGACCAGGGCCGGAAGCCTTGTGTGTAACTGAAACTCTGCAGCGCCTAGAACAGGAGCCCTATGGCGAGGACCTGGCACAGAATTTTCTCAATGTCACTGTTGACAGAGTGGCGCTTTCAGAACAAACTTGCTTACAGGTGTTTGCTCCGGACAGCTCCGTTCCGCCTGAGTGTCCTCCAGCACGTCCAGAGAGACTCCTGTTCCCAGGTCACTGTGGAAGCACTTCCAACGGTGGCTTAGGGTTCCTGAACCACCCGATGGAGTTATCAGAGCCCTAAAGGGGCACGCTTTTCTCTAAGAAATCGTGTAGGTCAACCATGTCTGTCCTCATTCACTTGGAAAATGACATCATCACATGAAAACCATTCCTTTTTTATGTGAATAACAAAATTGCTTCGTATATTAATTTTATCAGATTTATATGACATTTCCTCTTAGAAATTGAAAATACGATAATTGTTAGATGTCTAAAGGGAGAAAATCTATTAAAGAGATCGATAGCGATTAAAACAGTCAAAAGAGAACAAAAAGCTGTTGGGAGAAAGCGTTTAAAAGGACGTGGCTTCTGCCTTCCCAATGCCGCTTTTCCCAGGGTTAGAGGGCGCGGTCCCATTTCTGTGGAAGGCCCCAAGCGCTCGCTGGCCGTCCTCGGAGGACGCGGGCCTGTTACCAGGGCACCTGTTCTTGCTCTTCACTGACCACTCTTCTTCCCGGGCTTTCTAGACCATCACATGTCTGAGCCCGTCAGCGCGCTCCGCAGAGTCGGCACTGCCCGTCCGTCCAGCAGACGTCCACCAGACGCCAACCACACCCGGGCATAGTGGGTCTGGCTGTGCCATCTAGGAGCCCCAGCTGCTCACTGCCACAGTGCACATGCCTTGGCCTGCTGCCGACCGCAGCCCTCCCAAGGGTGTCTGCCCAGCGTAGCTACTGCAGCTAGGCTGAAAAGACTACTTGAATTTTTTTCTCTACTCAAATGTCAAGGCAGCTCTTTTTAAGTTTATTTCCTTGATGAGGCAAGCAGGCAGGCAGACAGGTACCCTTGAAAAGGTCTTCACTGTAATCCTTCCCACAGCCCTGTACCCCACACAGGGTCACAGGGTGGGCCTGACCTTCAGCCACGCACAGAGGAGGTCCCATGTGTTGGCTGCCCACTGTCCTCTGTCGGTGTCGGCAGGCCCAGGACTTGAACCCATATGACCTCCAGTACCAGAGTAGCACCCTACTGCCTGCGCCATCACAGCTTGGCCTCAGGGGTTTGAATTAGGACTAACCAGGCATTTCCAGGCAAGTTAGGCCAGAGCCAGAGCACAAACGTCAAATAGAGAACGCACACTCACGTGTGCTGGCCCTGGGCGAACACACACTTATGTGCTGGCTTTGGGGCGTGCCGAGCGCGGTACTCTCCCGCGAGCAGAAGGGCTTCTTCTCAGAGGACCTGCTCTTACTTTGCTTGGGATTTGAGTTGTAGGTTGTTGGGCATTTGCTGCCTTTTTAAAGCCTGCGTTCTTCTTTCCTTGGTCTAGAGCCCTCTGTCGTGGATAAAAGGCTTGAAGTGGGGGGGGTACGTCGGCTCCCCCAGCGCCCCGGTCCCTGTGGTGTGCTTCAGCCAGCCCCACGGGGAGAGCTTTGGCTCTCTGCAGGCCCTGCCCACCAGGGCCATCTGTGGCCTGTCCCGGAACTTCTGCCTGCTGATGACGTACAGCAAGGAGCAAGGTGAGTGAGGGCGGAGGGCCAGTGTCTCCAGCCCGTCCGCGCTAGCTTGCTTTACCTCCCGGGTTCTCTGGGTCCAGGCGGACAACTGTTCGGAGTCGTGGTGCTTTAGTGCAAGTGGGAATTAAGGCCTCGAGCACTAGGAAAGCGGGAGTAGGATGTGGCCTGTGTCTCTAGCTGTGAGAGGAGCACTGGAAGGAGACAAATGATACGCCCGCCAGGGCAGCAGCTTCCTCAGTCTCAAGTGTACCCTGGAGGCTTGCGAATCCCAGAACAGCGAGTCCAGTCAGCACCTCGGAAGATACAGCTGTGGGTCCAGACAAAGCAGGAGTCCGCGTAGCCTTGGCAAGAGGACTCATGGCAAATCTGCCTGAAGAGCAGTCCTCTGGGTCACGCTGCCCTGCTAAAGCAGACCAGGACCAGTGGCCTCGCCGTTGCCAGAACCCTGAGCCGTGCCACTTCAGCCATTCCACTGGGTGTGGAACTCTCCCTCCTGCTTGGAACGGCCCTCGGGCACCGAAACCAGTGGCTGGGGCCCCTGTCTGTGCTCTCGGCTCTCCTGCAGTTTGCCTGACAGCAGCACGTGGCCAGGAGTTCCCGGGCAGCCCTGGCCAATTTCCGTCACCACAGTGTGCTGTGCTCAGGTGCGCAGCCAGCCTCCCAGCTCCGCCCGTGCTGTTCGCAGAGCACGCTGCCTGGGGCCCTGGGGACACGGCACACCGGCGTCTCGGCCTCGAGTCCAGGCCTCACGTGCTAGGAACCAGGTCACTCCATTCCCGTTTAAGGCCCACTGCCCTAGTCAGTAAAGGGGGGTTTCTTTTCCTAAATGAAAGAAGAAAAACTCGTGCCTCTTGTAACCCTGGAGTGAAGGCGTGCTGTGTTGAGCAGCAGCTGTGTCCAGGCTTTCTGGTCGACCTCGCATTCTCCAGGCCCCCTCCCCTCGCAGCCGCCGCTGCAGAGCTGGTGCAGTCCGAGGCTATCTGATGCCTTATTGCAAAACCACCGTCAACATTTGGTATTATACTCAACAGAAGGAGATCTGCGGATCCCGCTTCCAGTGTGTCTTTTCGTTCACGAAGCGCTTATCTGTCATACTCATCTGTGCCCTGGGTGTTCCGCGAGGGGAGGCACAGACAAGCCCATGAATGCACTGACAGCATGGAGCAGGCAGTGCTAGGTGTGGGTCAGCGTCTCTGAACTTGTGCCAGGAGGACATGATGCCCGTCATGCAGGAGACAGGACAGGGCCTCCTGACAGCTGACCTGGCCACGCCTTCCACGGTGGGCACATCGAAGTGCCCCTCACAGAGCTGTCATCTCCACCCCTGCAGCTTCCCAGGATTCTACCCGTCCTTCCGGATTACACAGCCCTGGACAGCTAGAAAGTTATGTAAACAATATTTAGTTAACTTTTTTTAAACTTTATTTATTTTTAATTTGCTGTGATGCACTTGTGCTCACCAGAGAGAAAGTGAGAAAGCAAGCCGCCAAGTCCAGGACTCGAACCACAGTAAGCCATGTGGGCGTCCAGCACCTTAGCCACCACGCCATTTGCTGACCCTAATGTATTTTTTTTATTTCTTAATTTTTATTATTTTAAATTATTTTGCATGCTTTTTACATATATTTTATTTTTATTATTTTTACATTTTTCTACAAACATTTCATATTTTTTTAAAGCAAAGTTTCTCAGAATGTGAGTAGCCAAAGCTTGACTTAACAGAGATTTCAGTTCTAAGTCAAATAAGTCCCAGCCAAAACTAGACAATAAAGAGTACAGTTCCCTGAGGATTGTCTTAGCCTTGAAGGAGTAAGCTGACGGAAGTTTTAGCTCAGGTGCGTAAAACTGATTTTGACCAGATGCCATGTCCTCCCGTGTACACGTCCGCGTCTCGTGCCTGTTGGGGCTGTCACAGACTAACCTGGAACTGCGTTCTCCTTCCCCTCGAGGCGTGAGGAGCATGAACAGCACCGACATCCAGTGGTCGGCCATCCTGAGCTGGGGGTACGCGGATAACATCCTGAGGCTGAAGAGCAAGCAGAGCGAGCCCCCGGTGAACTTCATCCAGAGCTCGCAGCAGTACCAGGTCAGTGCACGGACGCTCCTCACAGGGTTCCGCGGGGCGTACAGGGCAGAGCAGCTGGGCTCTGCACCCCACAGCGGAGCACAGTCAGGGTGCACATGGGGCAGAGCCTGGACTCCCCCACGGTGCCAGCCCACTGAGTCCCCTGCACTGGCCGACTGTGTGTCTCCTCCCCCTCGCATCGACCAAGGACCCACATCTGAGATTCGGCACTGCTCTTCTCAGCGCCACTGCCTGGGTCCGGGTCACTGTAGCCGTCGTGCCGCCTTCTACACCTGGTTTTCCTTGGCGGGCCCGGCACACAGGCTGGGGCTGCAGAGAGCAGAGAGCACTGGCCAGGAGGCGTAGGGCATGTGTGATGAGAGACGAGAGAGACGGCGGGGGGAACAAGAAATCAGCCCCCAGAGGGGATGGCCATCCTCCTGGGCACACTCTCCCAGCTCGACTTGTAAGTAACAGGTCCAGCACTCAGAGCGGCCAGCCGAGTAGGAGTTTGGCATGTCTAACACCACAACAGGACCCAGAACGGCGGGTTTCTCACGTTTCTAGTTTCGTGTGTATTCCTTTCCCAGCTTGATTTGGGTATAACTGATGGATAATTGTGTGTGAGAGATGTGTGACGTGATGCTTGGACAGATGTGTGCATCGGCGTGTGCACCACCTCCTGGTTGCGTGGTTCTGTCTGTGGTAAGACCTCACCACCCGCCCTCGCAACTGACCTCCGGAAGGCACCGGTAGTGCCGTGTCCACTGGGTCCCCAGCCCTTCCCTGGCATGGCACAGCTCTCGTGCCCTGTCAGCCCTCCCTGCACTCCACCGCCCCCACTACTCCCCACTGGGCCAGTGCGTTTGATGGTCAGACCCCACACCTGGGAGGACCGGGCAGCATCTGTCTTCCTGTGCCTCCTGGTTTTCACTCAGGTGTCCTCAAGGTCCAACCACGTTGTCACAATGGCAGGCCGCCCACCATTTTTAAGCCGGACGATATTCTACTGTGTGCGAGCGAGCGCAATGCGCATGGGAATGTAAACATTGCAAAGATACTTCTATTAATACCAAGAGGTCAGGAACAGGCTTAGATGTCTGTTTGAGCACAACAACGTGGGCCAGATTTTTGTAGCAAAGTATGAAATATTGTAGCCAAACCCTGAGTAAAGGAGACATGGTCCACGCTCCCCCGGGTACAGTGTTTATTCTTGTTCTTTCCCTTAGTTCACTCCAGGGCACGCACACTCGCCAGAGAGGGGGAAGGAAGAAAGCACCCCAGGGAGAAGCTCACCCACCACCCCTTCTCCTGCACTCTCCTCTCAGGATGTTAGGCACACGTGCACACACCTGGTGTGATTTTTCAAGCCGTCGGATCCAGGGCTCAAACCACGCAGCCGGCCATGTGAGATACAGGCACCTTGACCTCTGCACTGTGAACCTGGTCCTATTTATTAGCTCTTTTTTTTTTTTTTTTTTTGGAGAGGTTTTTGCTATAGGGCGCGTGCGCTCGCCAGACAGACAGAGAGATAGAAAGCAGGAAATCCCCCCCCAGGGGGGATGGCCACGCCGCAATCCCTTCTCCTCCATTCTCCTCGCGGGATCTTGGGCACGCACGCACACGCGCCCGGCGTGAGTTTAAGCCACCGGGTCCGGGACTCGAACCGCGGTCGCCTACGTGGGAGTCCAGCGACATAGCCATTACGCTAACTGCTGGTCCCCTATTTATTAGCTCTTTAAACTGGGGAAGCGTGTCTGCGATGTCACCCATGAGGACTCACGCTGAGACCCAGTGCCCATGCCACTTTCCTCAGCTGTGGAGCCCGAGTCCTGCCCCGCCTCTGTCTGCAGCCGGCACCCGCGCCGTGAGCACCTTGTCACGTGAGCACCTTGTCACGTGAGTGCTGGATGATCGGCTGCGTCCAGTGACGGCAGAAAGCAGGCTACAGAAGTGGTGTCTACGGCCTCTTTTACGCTAGTTTAAAAGATGGCTCCGTACTTGGGACAGTGCAGGAAACCGAAAGGCCACCCTTCCCGGAGGTCCCCTCACTCGCTATTCTACGTGGCTCTTTGTTTGTTTGCATAGTTGAGAATTATGGATGAGAAATGATGAAATAATTCCTCAAAAGATGAAGTATTTCAAGATACTGGAAAAATAAGATGATTAAAACCTTGTAGCGTGGGGCCAGCAGGTGATGTGGCACTGAGGATGCTGGGCTGTCACTTGGCCAACCATGATTCGAGGCCCGTACCCAGAGGCCTGAAAACCATGCTGGGTGTGTGTGTGTCCAAAATTCCGAGAGGAGAATGGAAGGAAAGGGACTGTGGGGTGGCCCTCTCCTGGGGGCGATTCTCACTCACCCTCTCTCTGCCTCTCCAGTAAGTGCACACACTCCATGCAAAACCTGTGAAAAACCTTAGGACAGCTTTTCACGGCTTACGCTCTACAGCCGTCCAGTGGGTCACTGTGGCAACGGCCGACAGTAGGATGAATTTTATTTTAAATGTAAAGGTCACGTGCACTTTCTCTTCGTGTTTTGGAAGACCTCTCAGAAAGAATAAAAGTTATGAAATATAAATTCTTACAAATAGAACTGCTCGAGAAAAACGTAAACAATAAAATTGAATCCAGTGGACTCTGGTGAAATAAGAGTTAAAAAGAATCCTGATCAAAGACAGTCGTTTTCTGAGCCAGAGACAAGAGCACATTCCAGTCTGTGAAGAAGCCAGCCGGAGACAGCTCGAGCTCTGAGACGAGGACAAGGTCCCGAGGAGCCTGGGAAGTCAGGCAGGACTCGGAACCCGGACACTCCTGTGGGGAGCAGAGCTCGGGGCTGTGGCCCCCCGCACCCGAGGTAGCACGGTGTGGGGGGGCCCCACTGTGGTGTGGAGGAGGCGTTAGCTGGGAGCCTCCCACGCTGTCCCGCTCCTCCTGCGGGCGGTCCGCAGAGCTGTTGGGGCAGTAACTCCACGCCCATGTGCCTGGTTCTGGTTGACCGGCTGCGTCCAGTGACGGCAGAAAGCAGGCTACAGAAGTGGTGTCTACGGCCTCTTTTACGCTAGTTTAAAAGATGGCTCCGTACTTGGGACAGTGCAGGAAACCGAAAGGCCACCCTTCCCGGAGGTCCCCTCACTCGCTATTCTACGTGGCTCTTTGTTTGTTTGCATAGTTGAGAATTATGGATGAGAAATGATGAAATAATTCCTCAAAAGATGAAGTATTTCAAGATACTGGAAAAATAAGATGATTAAAACCTTGTAGCGTGGGGCCAGCAGGTGATGTGGCACTGAGGATGCTGGGCTGTCACTTGGCCAACCATGATTCGAGGCCCGTACCCAGAGGCCTGAAAACCATGCTGGGTGTGTGTGTGTCCAAAATTCCGAGAGGAGAATGGAAGGAAAGGGACTGTGGGGTGGCCCTCTCCTGGGGGCGATTCTCACTCACCCTCTCTCTGCCTCTCCAGTAAGTGCACACACTCCATGCAAAACCTGTGAAAAACCTTAGGACAGCTTTTCACGGCTTACGCTCTACAGCCGTCCAGTGGGTCACTGTGGCAACGGCCGACAGTAGGATGAATTTTATTTTAAATGTAAAGGTCACGTGCACTTTCTCTTCGTGTTTTGGAAGACCTCTCAGAAAGAATAAAAGTTATGAAATATAAATTCTTACAAATAGAACTGCTCGAGAAAAACGTAAACAATAAAATTGAATCCAGTGGACTCTGGTGAAATAAGAGTTAAAAAGAATCCTGATCAAAGACAGTCGTTTTCTGAGCCAGAGACAAGAGCACATTCCAGTCTGTGAAGAAGCCAGCCGGAGACAGCTCGAGCTCTGAGACGAGGACAAGGTCCCGAGGAGCCTGGGAAGTCAGGCAGGCCTCGGAACCCGGACACTCCTGTGGGGAGCAGAGCTCGGGGCTGTGGCCCCCCGCACCCGAGGTAGCACGGTGTGGGGGGGCCCCACTGTGGTGTGGAGGAGGCGTTAGCTGGGAGCCTCCCACGCTGTCCCGCTCCTCCTGCGGGCGGTCCGCAGAGCTGTTGGGGCAGTAACTCCACGCCCATGTGCCTGGTTTCCCCACCAAGGCGCGAGACGAGGAGAAGACTCAGAAGTCAAAATGGAGAGCCTCGCTCTCAGCAAGGATCCAGTCAATCCTGGTTAAATTTGTTCTCTTTTTTTATAAAAACATATTTTATTTAACTTTATTATTTACTAATTTATTTTAATTTGACCAGAGAGGAACAGAGTGAAAGAGGGAGGGAGGGAGAGAGGGAAAGTGAGAAAGCAAGCTGCCAGGTCCAGGACTCAAACCATGGTTGGCCACGTGGGAGTCCAGTGCCCTTAACCACCATGCCACCTGCCAGCCCCTATCCTGGTTAAATTTCTGAGAAATAGTAGATATCTGTATTTACAAACCTACCGTCTGACTGTGCATCGTGATACATTTTCATCTGGAAACGGGCTTTAGGGATTTGGTGTCAAATTCCCGAGCATTACTGTGCCTGGCATGACTGTAGAAGGTTCACTTGAAAACTCGAGATCACATGTTTTTAGTAGTTTCAGAAAAGTCAAAGCATTTCTGTGCTTCTGAGATGGGATGACCTGTGCTTCACGTAGGTGACCAGCTGTGCTTGGGTGCCGGACAGCTGCCAGCTGTTCACCGGGAGCAGGTGCGGCGTCATCACCGTCTACACGAACAGGCTCACCAGCGGCACGGTAGGTTCCGAGCTGGCCGGCGGGCAGTCTGGGCGTGGGCTTGCGGGGGAGGCCCTGTGACCTCCGGCTCGTTTCCTGGGAGACGACTCACAGCCCTCGTGCTCTGGTTGCCCCTCCTTTGCTCTTGGCATGCGGAAGGTATTGTCAGCTCCCAGGATTATTAGGGTCGCGAAAAGCTCTCAAATAGCTGCACAGGCCCAGTTTCTGGCTTCGGAGACGGTGCTCAGTTCCCGCCTGTCCTGGTTCGGGCGTCCCACCAGCTGACCGACCTGGAAGCTCAGAAACGCCGAGGTCTGACATCATCGCACCCTGGGGGGAGTTCAACGGTGGCAGGTTCCGAGGAGCCTGCCCCGATTTCTCCCGCTCCCTGGCAGAAGGTGTTTCTGCCTCGGCACCAGCAGATACCACAAATAGCAAGTTCGTGAACACGAAGAATAGTGCGGTGCTTATCTGTGGGTATAGTAACTTGGTACAAGTTTATTCTTAAAAGAATGAAAGCGTCCGTGGGGACGTGAGTGGACAGTGCGGAGCAGCAGTCACTGTCACGCAGGCGGGAGGCAGGGCAGAGAGCAGCTCGCGAGCCCGTGACGGCCAGTACTATGTTCAGGGACAATCTGGAAACACGACGCCGGCCTTGCGTACCTGGGCGTCAGCGGCCGCTCTTCACGGTGCCTGCTCCTTGTACTCTCCCATGTGGTTTGAAAGGGACGTATTTGAGTTACGATAAAAAAATAAAAACACCTCATAAAAAAAAGAGACCGCGTGGGCGTCTGGCGTCTGAGTCAGTGAGGCCTCGGAGCACCCACTGGGGCCTTGATTTGAAGTGGGCCATAGCTGCGGGCAGGACACTGGCACGTCCCTGCAGGCTGCATCGCGCCTCGGGGTCACGCCTTCGAGAAACACACCGCTGAGGACTGGCCAGTCACGACGCCCACCCGCCCACCCACCGGTGGTTTCCAAGAAATAGTTCACTGGAAGAAGAAGTCGACATTTGTATGCGTTCATGGCACCACCTATAACTTGAAAAAATCGGAAGTGGTTTCAGATGCCTCCGGGTAAGGGTGCTCAAGTAAATCGCAGCGGACTAACCGCACTGGGGCCTGTGACGCCGGCGCCTCGGGGACAGCACCAACTGGAAGGTGCTCGTGCGGAGTGCGTGAAGGCCAAAAGCATCGCTATAGCGGTCTTACAGCGATAAAAATCAGTGAGTTAAAGCATCGCTATAGCGGTCTCACAGCGATAAAAATCAGTGAGTTTTCAAACCAAGACTGGACAAAAATTGACAAAAATTAAAAGCATTTTAAGTTGAGGGGCCAGTAATTAGCATAATGGCTATGTCGCTGGACTCCCATGTAGTTGACTGTGGTTCAAGTCCCAAACCTGGTGGCTTAAACTCACGCCAGTGCGTGTGCGTGCGTGCCCAAGATCCTGAGAGGAGAGTGGAGAAGAAGGGATTGCGGCGTGGCCAT
>NW_006159632.1:1975270-1980236 GCF_000334495.1 Tupaia belangeri chinensis
TATAGCAAAAATCTCTCAAAAAAAAAAAAAAAAGGATATAAGTTGACAAAATAGTGTGCAATTAAAAAATTTTTAACTGGGACCAGCAGTTGGCGTAATGGGTATGTCACTGGACTCCCACGTAGTCAACTGTGGTTCGGGTCTTAGACCCAGTGGCTTCAACTCACATCGGGCGCATGTGTGTACATGCCCAAGATCCCAAGAGAAGAATGGAGGAGAAGGGATTGCGGTGTGGCCATCCCCCCTGGGGGGTGATTTCTCGCTTTCTGTCTCCCTGTCTGTCTCTGTCTCCCTGACAAGCGCATATGCCGTATAGCAAAAACCTCTCAAAAAAAAAAAAAAAAAAAGAAAAAGAAAATTTAAATGTACGGGATCAGTAGATGGCGTAGTGGTTACATCACTGGACTCCCACATAGTAGACCACAGTTCAAGTCCCTGACCCTGCAGCTTAGAACTCACGCTGGGTGCGTGTGCCTGCATGTGCGCCCAAGATCCCGAGAGGAGATAGAGGAGAAGGGATTGCAGTGTGGCCCTCCCCCTGGGGGGTGATTTCTCACTTTCTGTCTCTCTGGCAAGGGCATATGCCTTATAGCAAAATTCTCTCTCAGAAAAGAAAAATTTCATTTGCTACCATTTTTTTTAAGTTGATGTGGGTGAGCAGATGGCATGGTGGTTACGGCACTGGATTCCCACGTGGCCAACCGTGGTTCTAGTCCTGGACTCAGCGGCTTGAAAATCATGCCAGGAGCATGTGCGTGCGTGCCCAAGGTCCTGAGGGAAGACGGAGAAGGGATTGCGGCGTGGCCCTCCTCCCTGGGGGGTGGTTTCTCACTTTCCTTCTTTCTCTCTCTTTCTCTCCAGTGAGTGCACATGCCCTGCAGCAAGGAGCTAAAAACCTTCTTACGTTGGCATGGACAAATGGGGAGCTGGTCGAGGGAGGAGCATATCCGCTGCTGTTGGTTCTGAGCCAACGGCACTTCCTGCTATGTGGGTCTTACTGAGTCTCTGCTTCAGCCCGCAGAGATCGAGGTGGAGGCCCAGACGCACCTGTACGGGCACACGGAGGAGGTGACCGGCCTGTGCGTCTGCAAGCCGTACAGCGTGGTGGTCAGCGTGAGCAGAGACGGCACCTGCATCATTTGGGACCTCAACAGGTACGTGGGCCCCCGGAGGTAGAGCCCCTGAAGTACGTCCTCGGGTCGGAGTAGCTGCCCTTCACCGCGGCCAGGTGTGTGCACACTGGAGAGCCAGGGGAAAGAGAGAGCCCTGCGGGGCCTGCACCCCACGCCCCTCCTCCGCCATCTCTCCTGCGGTGCGGGCACACACGCACACGTGCCCGGCCTGTTTCTCAGGCCACAGGGCCTGGGGCTCCAGCCGTGCCGTCTGCCACGTGGGGCCCAGCCACCGCACCTGCCAGGTCAGAGGCTGGCCTCGCACTGCAGCGGTTTAGTCAGGACACACGCTTAAGGGTTGGTGGCTTCGCCGTGGCTTTGGTGACCTTATGGAGATCAGAGAGGGCAGACAGAAAGCCGTGCCGTGGGGATGACAGCGCCGCATGGGGAGAAGAGCACAGCCGTCTCAACGGCCCCACACCACCCTTCTTTCAGGCTGTGCTACGTACAGAGTCTGACGGGACACAAGAGCCCTGTCACGGCTGTCTCTGCCAGCGAGACGTCAGGGGACATCGCGACGGTGTGTGATTCAGGTGAGCCCCGCCCCACCCCTGCACACCGTGTTCCCGCAGTCCTCGGTGCTCGGCCGTGGGGCCGTGTTCTCAGGCCCCCGGCGACCGCGGTAGCGAAGGCACGTCTGCACATTAAACTGCAGGGCGGCTCGAGACCACACCGGGCAGCAGGCTGTGCGGAAGCACACGGGGTGCTCCAGGACCTCCCCCAGGTGCCCGAAAGCACAGGCGGTGCCGGCCGACCTGCACTGCTGCCCATCCACGCACACTAGGAGAACGCTAATCTATCACCGAGGCGCAGCGACAGGTTATCAGTAGCAACCGGTGAAGAGCGACCGTGACCACGTGGTGCTAGAGAGCTGCCAGCGTGGCCTGTCTCCAGCTACTCACTGCTCTCAGTGCGCTCCGCGCTGTACTTGTGTTCTGGGCGAAGCGTTTGGTTGACTGGCGGTAACTGTAGACAGCAAGACTGTGGAACGGGGGAGTGCGCTGTCAGTCTGACTCTTCCCGACACATGTGAAACCGCATCTGAGCACAGGTCACTAAGCGAATTGTTTTCACACAATTACCTGAATTTTTTTCCAGAGGTTTTTACTTTAGGGCATGTACACTGGCCAGAGAGAGACAGTGAGAGGGAGGGTGAGAAATCACCCCCTAGAGGGATGGCCACACCACAACCCCTTCTCCTCCATTCTCCTCCCAGGATCTTGGGCACGCACGCACGCCTGGTATGATTTTCAAGCCATTGGGTCCGAGACTTGAACCACAGTTGGCCATGTGGTAGCCCAGCGTAACCACTATGCCATCTGCTGGCCCCATTATCTGAATTTTCATGGCTTTTTTTTTTGGGGGGGGGGAGGTGAGGTTTTTGCTATAGGGCATGTGCATTCACCAGAAAGACAGAGAGAGACAGAGAAACAGAAAGCAAAAAATCCCCCCCGAGGGGGGTTGGCCATGCCTCAATCCCTTCTCCTCCATTCTCCTCCCGAGATCTTGGGCACGCACGCACACATGCCAGGTGTGAGTTTAAGCCACCAGGTCTGGGACTCGAACCACGTTTGACTACATGGGAGCCCAGCGACATAGCTATTACGCTAACTGCTGGTCCCATGGGTTTTGTTTTTCCATCCCTTTTTGCTCCTGTTTTTAACTATAAACTCTGTTACCTTTCTCCTGTCAGAGAACACAATTTCAGGGCATCCTTTGAGCCTAGTGGTTAAGGATCCAGACCCTGCATGCTGTCTTCACAGTTTGAATCCCAGCCTTGGGGCCTTAAAAACACGTGAGGCATATGTGTGCATACATGTGTGCGTGTGCATGTGTGCACGTGCATGCATGCCCAGAAACCCAGCAGAGTAAGAGATGGAGGAGAAGGGAGATTGTGGCGTGACCATGACCCACTGGGGTGCCTTCTCCCTGTTCCCTCTCTGGCTCGGTCTCTCTGGCAACTAAAACAAGGACCGATGCCTCCCATGGGAAGGAGCAGTAGGGACACGTGGCTGTTGCCAAGGGTTTGGACATCGACCAGACCCTTTGAAGCCCTGCTCCCCGTCAGTCCTGTGTGGAGTGCCCTTGGCGCATCCCGAGCGGGGGGCCTCCATACTCGGCGTTTGTGGCGTTGGTTTTCTCCGACAGCAAACGTGTACTGTCTCCCCAAACGACGCAGCTCAGCTCTGACACCGCTGAGTTCCGGCCGCCTGGAGTCCACACTTCGGGAGGTTGCCAGACCCCCCGAGCTCAGTACAATGCTGGACTTACTGCTGTGTGGGTTATTACAAAGGGTAGATGCAAACGGCCAGCAGGTAGCATGGTGGTTAAGGCACTGGATGCCCACCTAGCTGACCACGGTTCAAGTCCCAGAGCTGGTAGCTTGCTTACTCACTTTGTCTCTCTCTCTTTTTCCCTCTCTCTCTCGTGAGTGCACGTGACCGGTAACAAATTTAAAATAATAAAGAAGGGTAAATTAAAATAATTATCTAAACAAACAAACAGAAAAAGAAGTGAGCAGCCAGATGAGACACAGGAGAGGTTGGCTGGGCCCCAAGCTCAGGAGTCTCTTCCCTGGAGTCAGGGCTGTGTGCGTGTGGGTGGGCTGGCCCCTGGCCCGTGGGTGAGCACACCAGCTCAGGAGCGCTCCTACCCTTGCTGCTGGGGGTTATGGAGGGCCATCACACAGGCACTGGTGACTGAATCATGGCCGCACCCCCCAGGTGGGCAGGGAAGGGTGTGTGTGAGCCCCTGGAGCCTGGGGTTGGTTCTGCTCTGACCAGCCCCATGCAGGAGCTGCCTAGCCTCCCCAGGAGTAAGCATGAGCATACAACAGATTCTGAGGGTTTAGGTGCTCTGTCAGGGACCGGACACACGCCAGTATTTAGCTCCCCTGTACCACAGAGAACTCTGAGGTTTCGCTGTCACTGCTGCTCCTTTTACAAATCACCCTTTACTCTTGTATGCAAGAAAAGTACTGTCTGCTCCGGCCACACCGAAGGCCACAGGTGTTCAAGGGCTTCTGCCAGTCTTTACCCCAGCTATCAGATAATGTCATAAAAAGCATTATTTCCTGATGACCATAACTAAGGCGAAACGCAGGTGTGAGCAGGGGGCTGAGGGCTTGCTCGCTGCTCTCCCACGAAATGCTCAAGTTCCTAGTGTTTAGTTGAGGTAGTCAGTGCACACAGGCACTCTGGTCTCGCAGCCATCTCGCCTGCCAACACGCCGGGTCTCAGGCAGGCGGTCTTCTTCCTCTGGAGCTGCATGGCATGCTGGGTAAACTGCAAGGACCACTCCGGGTCTGCTAAGTTCCCGGCGCATTCAGAATCCAGGCCAGGTGAAGGTGTTGTGTTTGGAGGAGCGAAGACGCAGCAGCCAGCGCTGGGTTACCGGTGGCCAGCCTGCATCAGGGCCTTCTGTGGGATAGATCCAGTGACTTCAGAACCTTCGCAGCCTTGCTGGGCGCTTCTGTTACGTGTACTCACCAGAGAGCAAGCGGTCACCCCCCCCCGGGGGGCATGGCTGTGCTGGATCCCTTCTCCTCTGTTCTCCTCTTGGGATTTTGGCACACACGCACACACACCCAACATGAGTTTTAAGCTGCCAGGTCTAGGATTCGAACCACAGACGACTACATGAGAGTCTAGCAACGATCTGCTGGTCCCCCTATCTTTTGTAAGAAATCTCTTAGCAGACAGAGTGAAATGCCCACTCTAGAAAGAGACGATTTCACCAGCCCCACCTTGTCTCTCAGCTGCCACGTGGCCTGCGTCTCACACCCCGGGAGCGGCG
>NW_006159632.1:1981621-1990124 GCF_000334495.1 Tupaia belangeri chinensis
GTGGTGCCGTGCCCCCGGGGGGCCCGGTGCTGGGGGGAGCCGGGGGACCACCCTCCGGCCCAGCCACCTCTCCTACCCAGGGACAGCAGAAGTGTGGCTATCCTGTAGAAAAGGAAAATCGAGGTCTGGGAGGTGTCGCCCTGGGAGAGTGGGCATTAGACATTGAGGAGCACAATTTATCACTTTTAAGAATTAGCTTTTACTTGGATAATTTTCACTGCAACTTATTTTTTTTATATGTATTTTTTTGGAGAGGTTTTTGCTATAGGGCGCGTGCGCTTGCCAGACAGACAGAGAGAGACAGAGAGACAGAAAGTGAGAAATCACCCCCCAGGGGGGATGGCCATGCCGCAATCCCTTCTCCTCCATTCTCCTCCCGAGATCTTGGGCACACATGCACACGCGCCTGGCATGAATTTAAGCCACTGGGTCCGGGACTCGAACCGCAGTCGACTACATGGGAGTCCAGCGACATAGCCAATACTGCTGGTCCCACTGCAACTTGTTTTTTCTCTAAAAAAGTTACATAAGTCACTTCTTATAGATGGTCCCACAGAGTCTATATCCCCTTCTCCCTTCGGAGACTTGAGCCAACCGGGAACCCGCAATTAGCAGATGTGATTCGGGCACGCTGGCACCCAGCCTCGCAGTCCACACGGCGGAATGGTCACTTGCCTGCTCTCCGGCCACTGCTCTGGACGAGTGCGTAGGCACAGGCCGTGTGGCGCTGTCTGTGACCTCGCTGGCCAGATGAGCCAGCCCTGGCTGTGGCCCCAGGTGTGGAGACGCCCACAGCCTGGTCACCAGGGGCGGTTTGTGTGTTTCAGCTGGCGGTGGCAGTGACCTCAGACTCTGGACGGTGAACGGGGACCTGGTGGGACACGTGCACTGCAGGGAGACCATCTGCTCCGTGGCCTTCTCCAACCAGCCCGAGGGCGTGTCTGTCAACGTGATCGCCGGGGGCTTGGAGAATGGGGTCGTCAGGTACGGGGGTGCGGCCGCTCACTCACCTCCGTCTGTAGACGGTTCTGAGACCGGTTCCCAGTGTCTAGGCCTGCTGACAGGTACTTAGAAGGTTGAGATCGCCTTTGGACTCCTGTTTATTTCTGAATGTAGACAATTCCAGGGTGGCTTAAAAATTTCATGTTAACTCTAAAAAACTGTGAATGTACAGAAAGTTGAGTCCCCCTTCCTACCTTCACCCCTGCAGACTCCCTGGGGTCACTGTGCTGCTTTTTAGACGACTTTCCAGATGACTTTAGCAGCAGGCAGCCGGGGGGCTAGCGAGCTAGTCCGGGTGCGGAGCTAACTGGTGCCACCTTCCAGGCTGTGGAGCACGTGGGACCTGAAGCCTGTGCGAGAGATCACCTTCCCCAAGTCCAGCCAGCCCATCGTGAGGTAAGCCACCGTCCCTCGCGGTGTGGCGTGGACTGCGTGTGGCCGCTGGCAGCATGCCCAGGAAGCCATGGGGTGGCAGACACTGCTTCTCCTCTGTCACGGAAAAAGGCTACAGCGGTCACCTGTAGACACACACAGCAGTCACCCTTTACTTCGTTAAACAGGCTTGGCTTTAAAGACTCAATAGGAGCCCAGCGATTTAAATTTTACTTTATTAAAATAGATTTATTTTCAGGGCCAGCAGTTGGCATAATGGCTATGTCGCTGGACTCCCACATAGTCAACCGTGGTTCACGTCCTGGACCTGGTGGCTTAAACTCACACCAGGCACATGTATGTGCGTGCCCAAGATCCTGAGAGGAGAATGGAGGAGAAGGGATTGTGGCGTGGCCATCCACCCCCCGGGGGGGGTGATTTCTCGCTTTCTGTCTCTCTGTCCCTCTCTTTCCGGCATGTGCACGTGCGCTATAGCAAAAACCTTTCCCCAAAAAAAGAAAGAAAAAGTAGATTTATTTTCAGCATCAGAGGGTGCTCTTTTTCTCTTTGGCAAGCACACACATGCCTTCTGGCAATTCAAGTCTTACCAAGCCCACGTTTATCTTTTTTGTATTAATCTTTTTTTTCACCCTTTTCTCTTTCAGAGAAATTAAATATACCCATAAAATAGTCATCATTTATTTCTGTGAGGAGAAAATGTAGTAGTTATGTTTTTCAAGTTTCCTACCCCTAGGTATTTGTCATGTGGGTAACAACGCAGGAACAAGGAGAGAGACCGCAGAGGGGAGAGGTCCGCCTGGCCCGGGAGCCGTGCCCGTCCTCCGGCACAGCCCTGACACCCTTCCACTCACTTCAGTCTGAGGACCAAGACATTAACAAGGTTGTAAGAAATACGAGGTACAGGACCAGCAGATGGCATAGTGGTTACATTGCTGGACTCCCACAGGGCCAGCCGTGGTTCGAGTCCCGGACCTGGCGGCTTCAAATTCATACCATTGCGTGTTCACGTGTACTCAAAATCCCAACAGGAGAATGGAGAAGGGAGTGTAGCACGGCTGTGCCCCCTGCGGGGTGACTTCTCGCTTCCTGGCTGTCTCTCTGTCTCTCTGGCCACATGCACACCCGGTAGTAAAAATCTGTCCGAAGGAGAGACAGGTGCAGGTGAGGTGTTTGCCTTGCAGCCTGACGTTCTCCTGTGACGGCCACCATCTGTACACCGCCAACAGCGAGGGGACCGTGATCGCCTGGTGTCGGAAGGACCAGCAGCGCCTGAAGCAGCCCATGTTCTATTCCTTCCTCAGCAGCTACGCAGCCGGGTGAGCGAGAGGACGCCACACCCTTCAAGGCAGTCACTGTGACCCGGAAGTGCAGGCTTGTCCATGCAGGGGTTGAACCTGAGGACACGGGATGGCCCCACCACTGTTCAGATAATGATCAGGCCCGTCCATGGCACACGGCTGTGCAGCCTCAGGCCTCACCGTGGTGCCTGGGGGGCCGTGGCACTGGCACTGAGCAGCCCGTGGAAGTCGGACACGGTCAGTGACATCATGGTTCTTCACGGTTTCCCCACAAAGGCGTCCCAACGAGAAGATCAGGGTCTCCCTTTTCTCTGTTGTTCCAAAAGGGCCCATGGTGTGGAGCTGGTGAGCCACTTCCCTACAGCAAATACTCTAAAATGTGTATTTAAACCATTTCTGCCACGAAATACTCTCCCTGTAAAAAAAACAAAGAGAAAGAAGGAAAGAATTTTCAGGACTCAGCTTTCTTTGGGAAGCAGATTATACATTGGGCCTCTGCGTTGGACATTCTGTGGCACATCTGAGCCCTAAGAGCACAGACTACCAGAGTCTCCCATCAGATAGTTCTTGCCAGTCGCCTTCTTAGCTCAAAAGAGAACCAGATTTTTGACAGCTACAGACAAGAGTACGGGTGTCTTTTATTGGAAACACAATTTGCATCTTTTTTTCCTTTAGAGAGGTTTTTGTTATAGGGCACATGCGCTCGCCAGAAAGACAGAGACAGACAGAGACAGAAAGCGAGAAATCACCCCCCAGGGTGATGGCCACGCCGCAGTCCCTTCTCCCGCATTCTCCTCTCAGGATCTTGGGCACGCATGCATACGCGCCTGGCATGAGTTTAAGCCACCGGGTCCAGGACTCGAACCACAGTTGGCTGCATGGGAGTCCAGCGACATAGCCATTATGCTAACTGCTGGTCCCACAATTTGCATCTTAACAGTTTTACTTAACACCCATAACACTAGATACTGAATATCCTTTCTTGAGTCACTAAGTTTGAAACTTGATAAGTCTCCCCACCTCTGCCATTTACAGAACACTGAATACCTAGCCAATTTTCAGGGAAAGGCCTCCAGTGTGCAAGGGCAGATACGTGACCTACATAAAGTATTTAATCTGATCGGCGGGAAGAAGTTTCTTCCCCAGAAACAGAATTACAAAGAGAAGAAGACAGGCTTTGTCTAAGCAGAGGCAGAGTCCTCCTCGAGGAGACGAACTCGGTCTCTGCTCCCTGTACCTCTTGAGGTCCCAGGGCACCCCACAGCAGGCTTCCGCCCCAGCCAGACCGAATCCTGATGTTAGGCCGTGGGACGATCAGTCCCACCATGACGCCACGCTGTCCTCGCTGGGTGCTGCTTCCCCGGCTTCGGAAACACTGCAGAATAAGCTCAGTAATGCATTACCATGGATCGAGACGTGGACTCCTGCCTAAGCATAGCTTCATATTCGTTACGAAGATTTCATTCATAAGGTGTTTACAGAACTGCTTTTGTAACTTCCAGACTTTCTAAAACATTCTGGTTAAAAACTATAAAAATACAGCTCCGAAGTCTGTGTGGCCCAGAGGTCCGAAAGCACGGTGGCTGGAGAGCCCCGGCCTCCACCGGCCCTTCCTCCACCCTGCAGCCCACGTGGGTGCAGAGACGAGACATTCCTATTCACGTTGAAGTGATTTGCTTTGTTTTTTTTTTTTTTTAATGCAGCTATTGTCTAGCTTTCATTTTTTTACTGAAAAGTTTAAATTAGTTTCCTATGAGAATAGGGACTGCTACTAGTCTTTTTTTTTTTTTTTTAAAGGCCGGATTTCATCATTTATCTAAATGGAAAATATGCAAAATAACTGTTCTTGGTAAGAGTGCAATATTATATTTTTATGTAAAAATAAAAGGTACCGTGGGGTTATTTATCCAGCATGGCCCTGACGTGTGTGAGTCCCTTGCGATGTGCACCCCTGCGCTCACGGCCTGTTACCTTTCACACTGTCACCCGGTTTCGGAATAAACGTCATGAAAGCAGCGGCCTGTGCCTTTCCTTTGTCCAGCCTCCATGTCACGGCCAGTCTCGGGCCGCTTCCGGATATCAGCCACACGGGCGGCTCTGGCTCTCCGTGAACCTCGTCACTGGGAGATAGTCCGTGTCTCCGTGTGACTTCTGTACCAGAAGCCTATCTTCCAGCTCCTCCTCTTACATGAGGCTTGGACGTCAGCTCCAAACTCAGCTCACTTATTCCCAGGAAAGCCTGTCCCGCCACCGCAGGCCTGCATGGGGCCTTCTGTGCCAGGGCACACCACGTGTGAGACGTGTGGCACCAGGTGGGGTCGTGGCTGCACTCAGGCACCTCCCTCATCAGCCAAGGAGGCCTGCCGCCCAGGTGTCAGCAGGCTTCCCAGGTGAGGGCCTGCCTCCCAGGTGAGGGCCCGCCTCCCAGGCAGAGCCCGCCTCACAGTTAGAGCCCACCTCCCAGGTGAGGGCCCACCTCCCAGATAGAGCCTGCCTCCCAGGTGAGGGCCCGCCTCCCAGGTAGAGCCTGTAGCCCAGGTGAGGGCCCGCCTCCCAGGTGAGAGCCTGTCTCCCTGGTAAGAGCCTGTAGCCCAGGTGAGGGCCCGCCTCCCAGGTGAGAGCCTGTCTCCCAGGTAGAGCCTGTAGCCCAGGTGAGGGCCCGCAGCCCAGGTGTTCTCTCTTTACCTGGAGGCCCGAGTCTGGTCCTTCCACTGGGTTCACTGAACACCAGGCCTGGGTGAGTCCTGGGCAGCTGGTGGGGTGGGCAGTGGGGATTCGGACTCGCAGCCTCAGCTCGTCCCATGGTCTTGCTCACCACTGTGGAGGGCTTGCTTGTGTGCCAAGGCAAAGAGGAACTACAAGGCCAATGCTTAGGAAAGCAAATGGGGCCAGCCCGTGGCACAGCAGCTCAGCCCTGTGCAGAGAAGCCAGGTCCCACATGGCCACCCACAGTTCAAATCCTGATCCTAGTGGCCTGAGGAAGTTTGAGCATGTTCCCACCTGCCCAGGAGCCCAGCGTGCCCAGGATGGAAATGGAGGCAGTGGCAGCTGTGATGTGGGCAGGCCTCGGCTGGGCGCCTTCTCTAGCTCTCGGCCCTCTCCTCCTCCTCTGCTGTGTGTGTGCACCTCCTGGTGGAAACAAGAGGAAGAGGAAGGAAACGGGCCAGGAGGGAAGGAAGCCCAGGGCCAGGTGGACTTTCTCGGCCATCCCGGAGAGGTATTTGATGGCTGGGGTGGAAGCCTGGGCTTGCCTGTGTCCCCAGGTCACGCCTCCCTTGTCCCAGTGGCTGACTGTCCCACCTCCTGCACATGTTAGACATTTACATCCCAGCAGCAGGTGGCGTGGTGGTTAAGGGCACTGGACTCCCACGTGGCTGAGCATGGTTCGAGGTCTGGACCTGGTGGCTTGCTTTCTCACTTTCTCTCTCTGTCCTCTCTCTCTCCCTCTCCCTCTCTGGTCAAATTTAAATAAATAAAGTTAAATAAAAATCTTAAAATATATATATAACATGTTGTGAAACCAAAGCACACTGATTAAAGAGGCTCAAACTGAACCAAAAAGACCAGGGGAGGCCCCATGGGTCGGGGCAGAGCAGAGGGCAGGGACAGACCACAGAAGTGCCCTGGGAAGAACAGCTTCAAACTGAGGTCAGGAAACAGGGTTCTAGCCTCAGCACGAGCCGGTATTCAGGAGAGTCCCACGGGGGAGCCACGTCACACGCAGAGTGATGTTTTCCCCAGGGCGACGGCGTTTTAAACTCCACAATTAGAGTAGCTACATTCGCCAAAGCAAGCGCACCCTACACCGTACTGAGGCGGGAGGTGCCGCGGCCTAACCGTGTGAGACACGTGGCCAGAAGGATGTGTCCCGCCACTGTGGGGACACTGCGTTGCTGCTGCCACGTGAGGGGCGTCCACGTCCACGGAGTCGGCTGATGACCCGGGCCAGCTGCGGCCTCGGGCTCGAGCTCCGGCTTGATCCGTCCTCTATGAGCAAAGCTCATGAAAAGATTGTTCCATGGCCAAGTTCGATTCATTTCCCAGTGAGTGACCCTGGTCTTAACCCAAACCTCCGAACACAGAAACCACAGGCCGCTCTTGGATTCTGACGGTCCATTCGTTAAGCTAATTTGCCTTCCTGGTGAATGTAAATACACAGCAAGCACTTAGGAGGGCTAAACTCAAAGTACTCATAAATGAAGCTCTTGGATTGTGGGACACGTGATCCTAGTTTATTAAAAGTGGGTTTTCTGGGGGCCAGCAGGTGGCGCAGTAGTTAAGACACTGGACTCCCATGTTGGACAACCAAGTCTCAGCTTGAAACACACTGGGTATGTGTGCGTGCATGCCAAAAATCCCTGGAGGAGAATGGAGGGGATGCCATCTGTCTGGGGAGTGGTGCCTCAGTTTCTGTCTTTCTGTCTCTTGTCTCTTGGCAAGTACACACTCCCTAATAGCAAAAAACTCAATAAAAAAAAAAAAGGACTACGTGAATTCAGCAAAACCTTCCTTGCTAATATAAACATTATTTTAACTTTTTTTTAAAAAGTTGCTTTGGGCCCAGCAGGTGGCGTGGTGGTGAAGGCATCTGGAATCCACATGGCCAACCGCGACTTGAGTCCCAGACTCAGCAGCTAGAGAATCAGGCCAAGCACATGTGCATGTCCCCAGAATCCAGGAGCAGGGACTACAGCATGGCCATCCCCTCGGGGAGGTTCTTTTCCTCTCTCTCTTTCTCTGTCTCTGTCTGTCTCTGGCAAATGCACACATTCTTAGGCAAATCCTTAAAAACAAAAACAAAAAAGCTTTAAAATCCTTGGACTCTAGTCCCAAGAGTGCAAGAAAAAAGCTTTTTCTGTGGTTCTTAGTAAAAATTCAGCTATGTCTCTCACGCTATGACCTAAGTACTGTGATGATCTAACCCGTTATAGTCTCTCTCCTTAATCTCTCACGGAGCAGTGTTTTACTATAACCCAGGGGAGCCTGCCCATGCGTGCACCTACACAGGTCAGGGCCGGACATCTGTTTTACTTTCTAGAGTGACCTGGGCCCCACGGCTAAGAAAAGTGTGCGTCGAATGCGTGCGTCGAATTCCGAGCGACCTGCGTTGGAGTCCCCGCTGCCCTTCCCTGGGTGCATATTTATTTTGCACACTTTATTTTAATGCCAGGGCCTTGTGCATGACGCAGGGGGCAAGCAGGAACACTTGTGAGCACCCACACGGGCCCCAAGGCCTGGCACGCTGCAGTCCTCTCTCCTCCACTCTCTGTTGTCACAACCCCAGGCGCCAGCACACGCTGGGGCATGTGTTCCAGGACACCAGGCCAGGAGGGCGCTGGCACTGGGGGGACCAGGGATAGCCCAGACCCACAGGCTGGTCCTAGCTGGATGGGAGGCTGCGGCAGGAGGGTCGCCTCCTGGTGGCGGTCCCCTTCCCTGTGTTAGGAAGGTCGCCCTGTCAGGAATACCGAGCTGGTGTCTCACCTCACGGCCCTGAGCGTCCCCCACACACCAGATGGGAGACTCCGCAGGCAGAGAGCCCAAGGGACTGGGGACTGGGGCTTCTGAAGAACCTGACAGCCGCGGGTCCGAGGAACGGCGGGCACGGGTCAGGCTGGGCTCCCAGAGACCGGGGAGTCAGTGCGTACTAAGACTGATGCCGGCGAGGTCGCCAGCGAGGCCCAGCTGCCCACGAAGGGGCGGGAAGCGGGCAGCGGTTGGGAGGGGATGAAGGCGGAGGGGCGGCCAGCGTGTGGGGATGGGGGTGAAGGCAGAGGGGCGGCCAGCATGAAGGCTGGGGGGAAGAAAAA
>NW_006159632.1:1991362-1993722 GCF_000334495.1 Tupaia belangeri chinensis
AAAGGGGCGGGAAGCGGGCAGCGGTTGGGAGGGGATGAAGGCGGAGGGGCGGCCAGCGTGTGGGGATGGGGGTGAAGGCAGAGGGGCGGCCAGCATGAAGGCTGGGGTGAAGAAACAGTTAAAATACCGGGGCATGGCTGCGGGCAGGCTGAGGCCACACGGGAGCCAGGCCCCCAGGGCCACCCTAAGGCACTGGGCATGGGCACCTCCCTGGCCTGGGTGACACATGGTGTGACCCTGTCTAATGAAAAGCAACCACCACAATGAACACACAGGCGCACGCGCACATGGGACAGGGGTGGGGACTTCTGTCCCCAGGAGGAGTAGGGTCAGACTTAGTGGGCACTCAGCCATTGGGTGACTGGCCCCAGGGGTGCTCTGTGGAAGGTGGCTGAGGGCAGAAACCACAGCCACAGCAAGCCCGCCACCGCTGCAGCTTCCTGTGGGAGGGCATGGGCCAAGGCGGAGGAGCCCTACTGACTGAGAGGCCGAGGCCCTGCAGCCTGCTGCACCAGGTAGCAGAGCTGCCGCACACAGACCAGGCGGCCCCTGGCGGTCCCCGGGAGGCCCCGGAGAACGAGCCCGGAGCTGGGGGCCGAATGCTGAGCCTTCACAGGGCACGTGCAGCTGGAGCCATTTGGCTTCCAGCCAAGCAGAGGGGACGTCTCTGGGCACGGAGGTGCTTGGGCCCCAGCGGGCCACGGTGCAGAGGGAAGGCTGAGCTGGGTGCCCTGAACCAGCCCTGCCATGCAGGCTCCACACCGAGCCCCACCGAAAGGAGCAAACTGACGCTTACGTGCCTCCAGCTGCCGGCAAAACCAAATCCCTGGTCTGTAGAAGACAGCAGGGCCAGTGAGGGCATGGTTGTGAGCGCGCTGGACCCGACGTGGTGACGGCGCGGTTCACGTCCCAGACCCGCGGCCTGAGAAACGCGGCCCAGTGCATGTGCACGTGTGCCCGAAATCCCAACAGGAGGGTGGAGAAGGACTGTGGTGTGACCGTCCCCCAGGGGGTGATTTCTCACTCTCCCTTCTCTCCCTCTCTCTGCATCTCTCCAGCAAGCATGCAGGCCTTCTGGGAAATTTAAAAATTAAAAGAAGTCAATGAACTCAAGGGACAGAGCATGCATTTTAGTATCTAGGATCTAATAAAAAATGACTAGATGACTAGGTATGCCGGGAGGGAGGACCCCTGAGCCCACGTGGGAGAAGACAGCCGACTCGCAGGCACCGCGCCACGGCCGCCCCCACCTGCCTGATGTGCTCGAGGGCTTCGGGGAACCACGAGTCTAGGTTGGGAGCGCTCATGGAACCCTCTGAGCTGAGGACCGCGCTGGACAGGCAGGGCAGCGGCTCGACGCCTCAGACACAGGGACAGTGATGACAGTGACGTAGAACAGGAATGGCCCAAACAGGCTGAATGGAGAACTCTCTTTCTTTCTCTTTCTCTCTTTCTTCTTTCTTTCTTTCTTTCTTTCTTTTCTTTCTTTCTTTCTTTCTTTCTTTCTTTCTTTCTTTCTTTCTTTCTTTCAAAAAACTCTTTCTCTCTTTCTTTCTTTCTTTCTTTCTTTCTTTCTTTCTTTCTTTCTTTCTTTCTTTCTTTCTTTCTTTCCTTTCTTTCGCTATAGGGCACATGCACTTGCCGGAGACAGAGGGGACAGACAGACCGTGAGAAATCGACCCCCCGCCCAGTGCAGGGGAGCTGGCCGCACCACAGTCTCTTCTCTAGTCTCCTCTTGGGACTTTAGGCACTCATACACACGCTCCCGGCACGAGTTTTAAGCCGGGAGTCTAGGACTCAAACCATGGTCTACCCGGGAGTGCAGTAAGGTAACCATTAAGCCACCTGCTGGCCCCTAAATAAGAAACTCTTTAAACGAGCAGAGCTTCGGGGACTGTGGTACGGTACCAGCTGGTCTGTCATGCGATGCGATCCCACGAGGAGAGCAGGAAGGGGCCCAGAAAGAGAAGTAAGGGGTGGCAGGCTGGCCTGGCACGCCTGGCACGTGGCGATCCACTGCAACCACACACCAGGCCAAGTACAGCCTGCCCAAAACCCTGCCGGGAGGGCGGATACAGGAAACTGCTGCATGACCGTGGCCCCGGGGGGTGCTCTCACCCAGGACGGGGCAGGAGAAAGGAGACCAGGAACGGCACAGACAGAAACAAACAGGGAGACGGTCGGTTCAAACCCAGCCACCCCCCGCCCCCACCAGGAAACAGCCGATGAAAAGACACAGATTGTCCAGCTGGATTTCAAAAGCGAGACTAGCACTATGCCGTCTACACTTCAAGACCAGATTTCTTTTTTTTTTTTTTTTTAAGAGGGTTTTTCTATAAGGCGCGTGTGTTCCGCGCACC
>NW_006159632.1:1994195-1996773 GCF_000334495.1 Tupaia belangeri chinensis
GGAACCCCTCTGAGCTGAGGACCGCGCTGGACAGGCAGGGCAGCGGCTCGACGCCTCAGACACAGGGACAGTGATGACAGTGACGTAGAACAGGAATGGCCCAAACAGGCTGAATGGAGAACTCTCTTTCTTTCTCTTTCTCTCTTTCTTCTTTCTTTCTTTCTTTCTTTCTTTTCTTTCTTTCTTTCTTTCTTTCTTTCTTTCTTTCTTTCTTTCTTTCTTTCTTTCTTTCTTCTCTCTTTCTCTCTTTCTTTCTTTCTTTCTTTCTTTCTTTCTTTCTTTCTTTCTTTCCTTTCTTTCGCTATAGGGCACATGCACTTGCCGGAGACAGAGGGGACAGACAGACCGTGAGAAATCGACCCCCCGCCCAGTGCAGGGGAGCTGGCCGCACCACAGTCTCTTCTCTAGTCTCCTCTTGGGCCTTTAGGCACTCATACACACGCTCCCGGCACGAGTTTTAAGCCCGGAGTCTCTACCCGGGAGTGCAGTAAGGTAACCATTAAGCCACCTGCTGGCCCCTAAATAAGAAACTCTTTAAACGAGCAGAGCTTCGGGGACTGTGGTACGGTACCAGCTGGTCTGTCATGCGATGCGATCCCACGAGGAGAGCAGGAAGGGGCCCAGAAAGAGAAGTAAGGGGTGGCAGGCTGGCCTGGCACGCCTGGCACGTGGCGATCCACTGCAACCACACACCAGGCCAAGTACAGCCTGCCCAAAACCCTGCCGGGAGGGCGGATACAGGAAACTGCTGCATGACCATGGCCCCGGGGGGTGCTCTCACCCAGGACGGGGCAGGAGAAAGGAGACCAGGAACGGCACAGACAGAAACAAACAGGGAGACGGTCGGTTCAAACCCAGCCGCACCACGGCCACACCAGGAAACAGCCGATGAAAAGACACAGATTGTCCAGCTGGATTTCAAAAGCGAGACTAGCACTATGCCGTCTACACTTCAAGACCAGATTTCTTTTTTTTTTTTTTTTTAAGAGGTTTTTACTATAGGGCGCGTGTGTTCGCCAGACAGACAGTGAGAGAGATAGAAAGCGAGAAATCACCCCCCAGGGGGGATGGCCACGCCGCAATCCCTTCTCCTCCATTCTCCTCTCAGGATCTTGGGCACGCACACACACGCGCCCGGAGTGAGTTTAAGCCACTGGGTCCGGGATGCGAACCGCGGTCGACTACGTGGGAGTCCAGCAACATAGCCATTATGCTAACTGCTGGTCCCAAGACCAGATTGCGAAGGAAATGGAGAGAGACGAGTGTCATGCGAACGCCGAGGCCCTCCACCTGCAGGACTGCATGCCGTCAGCGATCACCCCAGAACAGGAGCAGTCTAGGCTCCATGAGGAACGCTAAGTTCGGCCTGGAGCTGGTCACCTCGTTCTGGGGCCTGCCGGGTGCTGTCGGAGATGGCAGAGCAAACCACCGAGGGCTTCCCAACACGCACTGCCAGGTTCCACCCAGAGCCGGCAGGCAGCAGGCCTGGCTCCCACCTGTCCAGGCAGGCGCAGCTGCTCATCTGGGTCCACTCTGGGCTGCTGCCCTTCTCCAGCCGGACGCTAGAGGGGCAGGAAGGGCACTGAAGTGCAGGGACTGGTTCTCAGGAGGTGGGTCCACTGGGAGTAAAATTGGGATTTGAGGTCAAAGGACATCTACGATCTGTCTCAGCTGACCGGGTGTTTTTGTTTTTGTTTGGGGGGGGCAGGAAATTAGAAGAAATCTGGTGTGAAAACAAGCCCCATTTAGCTTAAACCTGAAGCACAGCCCCACACACATGCCGGGCTTGGTCTCAGCTGCAGGACTTGGGGTGTGTGGGCACCGGGAGGCATCTGGCCAGGCTCCTTGTCCTGAAAGGAGCCCTGAAGACAGCCTTGGGGCCAGATCAGTGCAGTTGGGATCTGAGAGCAGGGAGCTTCCCGGTGGCGGTGGGAAAGGCGCCCACGCTGGGCACCTCCTCCGGCGTGGACAGGGCTTTACGGGGATCCCCACCTCCTCTCTGCATCCTGCTCTTGGTTCTAACTCCAAGGTTCCGCTAGACCAAGAGCTGGAACACGGAAGAGGCCCACGGTAGTGGGTGTTTAAGCATCCCGCCGGCAGAACGCTGCGGGTCGTGTGGCCCGGGTGGGCGGCTCCCTGAACCTGCGAGTCCCACGGACCCTGTGGACAGATTCCTGACCTCCACGCCGAGGGTTCGAGGGTTCGCGGCCAGCGCCGCCCGCTCGGGCATGTGCTGCTGCCGGGCGGCCCCAGCGCCCGGTTCCTGGCAACGCCGCGGCCAGCGGGTGGCTGCAGGTACCAACGCCTCTCCGCGGCCGGCCGAGTGCAGGTGTGGCCCTCCTTCTCCGCGCCCCGCCTCACTCGTCCCAAGGACTAACGCCCGGGTAAGGACGGGGCTCCGGGCGGCCCGCAAGGTGGGGCGAGGGCCGGGCAGGGCGGGGGCCCTGGGGGAGCCGACGCTGGGGTCGGACGAGCGGATCCGGCAAGGGGCGCAGGGCTGGTGTCGCCCATGGCTGGGCCGGGGCAGGGACACAGGGGCTGGAAAAACCCAAGGCCTGGCGGGGGCCAGGGACGCACG
>NW_006159632.1:1997349-2009352 GCF_000334495.1 Tupaia belangeri chinensis
AGCCCCGGCAGGGAGGGCCCCGGGAGAGGACTGCGTGGAGGAGGTGGCGTGGCGAGCTGTCGTCCGACGCGGGAGCCCTGCCCGCCCCCTGCTCCCGGGGCACGCGACGAGGCGAGCTGGGGATCCTCCCGGGCCGCCCCGGGTGCTGGCGCGCTCCCCGCAGCGTCGCGGAGCTTTGGCTGAGCTGAATTGCCTCGGAGAGGACGGGAGGCCTGGGCGGGACCGAGTGCGTCCGGAAAGACCCGAATTCAGGAGCTGCTCCATTCCGGGTGTCGGGTATCGGGGACCAAGGCTTTGGGGGCCCCATGCTGGAGTTTGAAGTGATGGCGTGGACCGCGCCGGCCTCTCCAGGGAAGGCCCGCCCTGCCCCCTGCGCCCTGCGCCTCCCCCCCTTCCTGCCCAGGGAGGCGTGACGCCCTCGGCGGGACGGGAAAAGCCGCGGCCGCGGATCGGGCTGGGCGGCCGTCTCCACCGCGCGGAGGGGAGGCGCGGCGCGCTCTGCAGGCCCTGGCGCCGTGGGAGGCCCCTGTGGGCAGCCGGGGAGGAGCCCCGCCCAGCTCAGCCCTGGGACGCAGCCCCGGGTGGTGGCTGTCGGGCCGGGGTGGCCCGGCGGTCAGCGGGTACAGATGGCGTGGGGCCCCCTGCACATCAGGTGTGCGCGGAGGAGCGGGCTGTGGTCCGCTCTGCTGGGCACTGCTGGCCTCGGCAGGGGCTGGTTATTTAGGCTGAAGTGACGACTGGAACGGGATTCCTGCCGGCCGAGCTGTACCCGCGGAGGGCCTGCCTGGAACCCTTGGGCTGGCAGAGTCACCTGGGTCAGCAGCCGGAAACCGAAAACCGCTTTTCTTGTATTCATTTTACAGGCTTTAAAGCCAAAATGACAGTCCCCAGAGACACACCCCCCCCCATCTCAACCCATTTGAAGGGGTAGGACGGGGCGGAGGAGCAAGTGCCCAGAGCTGCCTGGGGGCGGAGACCCCAGGAAGTGTGCTGAGCCGCTCACTGGCTCACACCACTGCTTAGAGAGGAGCCCCGAGGGGGGAGAGCGCCTGCCCACTAGTGTGGGAGCGCCCTCCCTAGGAAGCCCGTCCTCAGAGCGCCCCTGCGCCCTCTGCCCTGCTCTCACCCCTGTGTTCCCGCAGAGCAGGCTCAGGGCCTTCATTGCCCAGATGTGTTGTTTTCTTCAACCAGAAGCTCCGATTTAAGTCTTTACCAGAAGTACTTCCAGACTGTCTCATGACTGGCCGGCAAGGGTACCTTAGCTGGAAGTCGGAAAGGCTAAATGAAAAAAGAAAGAAAAGAAAAGCTAAATGAATATTAGCAAAGAAGGACGAGGGGCTGCCCCATGGCCTAGTGGTTAAGAGAGCCAGGTGCAACTCAGTCAACCAGTTCAAGCCCTGGCCCCGTGCTGGCAGAGCACACTGGGTGTGCCCCCAACCCAGAGGGATGCAGACGGGAGGGGGCGCCCTCCCACGCAGTGCTGGCCTTTGCTGCGCACACGAGCCCTCGGGGAGTAGGAATGGTACACACAGGGTCGGTTCTAGGACAGTGCGACCGGAGGCTCCGAGGAGCAGCCCGAGACCATCTGAGCCAGACCCGACACGTGACCGGAAGTGCAAACACAGGCGAGATTTCCATTTAGGGAAGGACCAGGCGGCAAGGAAAGCCACTGAGGAAAACACCGCAGAGAAAACGGGTGTTAACGAGATGGTTGGGCCAGGCTGGCGCCATCCAGATGCCGTGACTTCCAGGGCCTGGGCTCCACAGTGGCCCCGTGGCGGTGCGTGCCCTGCTCACTGGCGGGACGTGGGGCTGGCCCTGGCGCCTGGGAGCTCGTCCTCCTGCGGCCCGGAGTCCTGGGGTCTCTGCATAAAAGTCACCAGAGGCCCAGCTAAAAGGACAGAGGGCTGGGGCGCCGGTCAGCGGGGCCGGAGGGGCCGGACATACCCTGTGCACGTCTTGTGTCCTCCCCACGTGGCGTGCAAGTGGCAAATCCAACAGTGGGTGCTGGAGTGCTCCCCAGGGAGTGTCGCGGTGGGGCTTTGGGGGCGAAGGGACCCTTCGAACTAAGGAGGAGTGTGGTCAGGTGGTGGGCGTGCCGTTGGGAGCTGGAGGGAGGGTAGAGAGCTGTGGACGCCAGTCCCGGCCTGCGGGGACACATGCCCTCCTGCGCAGACCTCGGGCCAGGTTTCCCGCAGCCTGCAGTTGGCTGTCCCTCCAGGGAGCCGTGTACCCCGAGCTGTGGAAGGCCCTAGCGGGGAGAAAGCTGCCACAGCTCTGAGTTGCCCCAGCCCCCTGTGCTCCGGGGCTTCGCTACCCCTACCCACCGCTACCGAGGAGGGCAGGCAGCCAGCATGGGAGGGAGGGACACGTTTCTGGTTCACCTGCAAGCTCTCACTCAGGCGCCTCCCAGCACACGGGAAGGTGTTAACATGGGGAACACGCCAGCCCTGGGCACTTCCGGTGGCCTGGCACGCATCTGTGTACAGGGGAGTACACTTTCTCCCAGAATGGCCCCCGGTTGAAAGTCTGGGCTTGAGAAGGGCTGAAATTGGCGGATGTGGGGGCTCTCAGGTGGGAGTGGGCCATTCTCCCAGGCGGCCAGAGCCAGCCCTGTGGCTTGGACACATGAGGACAGCAGTGTCCGGGCTGGGACACCGTCTTCCATGGGGCCAGGCTCTGCCAGGGTCGGGGCGAGCAGTCCGGCCGTGGCTCAGGGAGCCTGCGTCTGCTGACCCCTGCATGCCGGCCTGCCACCCGTGCCTGGTGGCTGTACCTGTGGCCTGTCTGTCCGGGTTTGGCGCACCGCCCTCCACCCCTCCGGGGCTCTGTCCCGTCCCTGCCTTCTCAGAGCCGTCCTTCAGAAAGGGCTGGATGGAGACCACCCCAAGCTTGCCCACGGAGAGGTCCCTGACCAGTCCCGGCAGGACAAGGATGGGACGTGGGCTTGACCCTGCCTGGCTGCCGCCCCAACTACCCAGCTCTGGGGCACCCCCTGCCCCTTCCTCAGAGTCTCATCTCGGGAGCCTGAGTCAGGTCAGAGGCTGTGGCACCCTCACCTTGTCCCTGAGCAGGGCTTTCAGATCGTGTCCCAAGAACTTGTCTGTCCTGCCATCACTGTCCTCGCTCCCGGAGGCCAAGGGCCCCGGGTGGCCAGAGCAGGGCAGGGAGCAGCGTGAGGAAGGCGGGGCCCCATGTGCAGAACCTCTTGCCCTCCCGGCTGGGCTCACCTCGCCAGGGGGAGGCAGGCAGCTTCAGGGCCCTGGGGGAGGCAGAGCAACTGCCCAGTGTCCCCTGGCAGTGTGGTGATGTAGCTTCCCGACACCACCGGGCTGGCGACGGAGAAAGTTACTGCCCATCTTCCCACTCCAGCACAGAGCTCAGCATCGCTGCAGGGGCGTCCGAGCCCATGTCTGCACCAGGGAATGCTGTGTAGACCACCGTGGATGGCCCGTGTTCATCTACAGGTGTCTGTGTGTGCAGATGCCTCTGGAACTGTCGGATAGCATGACTAGAGTGCATTACGGAGCTAGCCCGGCGTCTCTGTGCCCTGCTGTCCCTGAGTCCACAGACAGGCGACGTCAGAGCGCTGCTGGGAAGGGCTGCATGTTTTAAATTAGTTTTAGGGGACCAGCAGTTAGCATAATGGCTATGTCGCCGGACTCCCACGTAGTCGACTGCGGTTCGAGTCCCGGACCCGGTGGCTTAAACTCACACTGGGCGCGTGTGTGTGCGTGCCCAAGATCCCGAGAGGGATTGCGGCGTGGTCATCCCCCCTGGGGGGTGATTTCTCGCTTTCTGTCTGTCTCTGTCTGGCAAGCGCACACACCCTATAGCAAAAAGCTCTAAAAAATAAATTAAATTAAATTAAAAATAAATAAATAAAACAAATTAGTTTTAGAAGAGCCCCAACTTGTAAAAGCTTAAAGCGTCATGTTCTAGTGGTTAGGCGCCTGCCCTGGGAGCCTGAGCCCACACGGGCAACTGAGATTCAAATCTGGATCTCAACAGCTTGAAAAACACACTGGGTACGTGTGCATGCATGCCCGACCCCGACAGGATGGGAGGGGCTGCCTGTGCACTCGTGCCTGGACCCCGACAGGATGGGGGAGGGAGAAGGGGTCGCAGCAGGTCCATGCTCTGTCGGGAGTTACTCTCCCCCTCTGTCTCTGGTGCACACACACCGCCTGGCAATGATAAAAAAATCTTAAGAAAAGTTTTGTGCTTTAAACGCCTCAGAATGGTCGTCTCAAGTCCTGTTCCTAGTACGTGTCCAGGACTGGGTCATTAGCTGACGGCTCTGCTGCGGTCCCAGCTGCGCGTACCACCCTGCGGCTTCCCTCAGCTCTGGCTTCGGCAGGAGGCGCCTCCCAGAAACCTGTCCCCCCACCCCCAGCAGGGTGGGAGGTGTGGGGGATGGCTTTGAGGGACAGTGAGGACTAGTTCGTGACCCGTGGAACTGGTGCAGCACACACAGGGCCAGCTCTCTGGTTGCAGATCCGCCCCGTCCTTGGGCCAGGGTTCGTTTCACTGGGTGCAGACATGCCTTCACGGCCCTCCCCTTCTGCTTACACTCTTGATGAGTCAGACGTGAGGATGCATGCCTTGCTCTTCACAGCCTTGTCCTCGTTAGATTTTTCCCATCCCAGGGGCTTCTCCATCTGGTTGAGGGGGAAATAACCCTGAGCAGCAGGTGGCCAGATCCCACATGGCCGACCGTGAGATTAGAGCCCCGTATTCAGCCACTTGAAAAGCACGCCGCCTGCACGTGGGCGCCCAGAATCCGCTCGGGAGAGAGACGGAGAAGGGGTGTGATGTGGCCGCCCACCGTTGGGCCAGGGGTGCTTTCTTGCTTTTTCTCTTTCTCTTTAGTGGGGGGGCTTATCCTATAACAAAAAACTTTTTAAAGTTCTTTAGGAAAATGATTTCCAAGAGCTCGCCACTCCATGGCCTAGTGGCTAAGGGAGATGGATTCCACATGGCCAACCACAGTTTGAGTCCTGGAGCCAGCAGTGGACATGTGTGCATGCATGCCCAAAATCTCGCCAGGGTAGGGAAGCGAGAAGGGTGCAGTGTGACCACGGCCCTGTGGGAGCTCGCACCTGCCCCATGCTCTCTCTGGTGAGTGCACACCCTCTAGCAATTTAAAAGAAAAGTCCCAAGAATCTATTTGAGCAGAGGGACATTCATGAATCCCATAACATCGGCGCGCGGCCCAGGACCTCCCAGGGGTGCCCGGCAGGTTCCCAGCCCCTCCTGAACTCTCGCGTTCCTCTTCGCAGTCAGCGTGAAAAGCCCAGGCCCAGCAAGGTCAGGCTTCTTCCTCAAAGTCATGCTGCAAAGTGTCAGGCCTTTCCTCCAAGGCGCTGCTGGGACGAGTGCTCTGTCAATGGCTGTCTCTGGGTTCCGGATCATTTTCCACGCGGATGCCGTCTGCATGGGCAGTTAAGGGGAAGGCCCTGTCAGGCAGGGAGAAGTCTTGGTGACCCTGGACTCTGGCCCGGCAGGGTGACCATTGTCCCAGGTGTCCATGGAGCCAGGTGACCGTGGACTCCAGGTGTCTGTCGGCCTAGGTGACCGTGGAGCCAGGTGACTGTGGACCCGGTGACTAGGGACCCCAGGCGGGTCCTGATATTTACCAAGGAGGGAGGGGCCGGCAGGCAGGTCTGACTGCGAGTGGCGGGGTCTGCACACGTGCCAGGCCAGCGTGAGTGGAACACGGGCATGTGCCAGGCGGCGTCATGCACTCAGCCTCGGGAGTAAGTGCCTCTGAGCCTCACCCGTCGTCCCTGAGGGCTGGCCCTCCAGTGAGGTCTGGGAAGGGGGCGGGGTGAAGAGATGGGACAAGCCGCAGACAGAAAGGACATGTTTGGTTTGCCAGGCGTAGCTGCCAAAGAGCTGTCGGACATGAGCACATCGTAAAGCCCGACTGCGGGGAAATGAGCAGCCCTGTTAAAAATGAGCAAGGGACGGCCCAGCAGATGGTGTAATGGTTAGGTCTGGGCCATGGTCCAAGCACCAGACCCAGAGGCTTAAAATTCACATCAGGCACGTGTGCGCGCGTGCGCAAGATCCCGAGAGGACAATGGAGGAGAAGAGATTGTGGTGTGGCCATCCCCCCTGGGGGTGATTTCTCTCTTTCTGCCTCTCTCTCTCTCGCTCTCTCTCGTGAGTGCACATGCCCCAGAGCAAATCTCTCTCTAAATAAATCAACAAACAAGAGGGCCAGTCCCGTTCCTGGTGTTAAAGGGAGCCAGATGCCAAATGGCTGGCCATGGTTCAAGTCCTGGCCCCAGTGACTTGAAAACACACCAGGTACGTGTGCACAGGTGCCCCAGATCTCAACAGGACGGAGCAGTGGAGGAGAGGCGTGGTGTGGCCTCACTCCACAGGGAGCGCTTTCCCCTCTCCTCTCGCTCTCTGTGTCTCTTTGGCAAGTGTATGGACCCTCTGGCAAAAAAAATATATATAGATAGATAGATAGATATAGATATATCTATATATATATATATCCACAGCATATGCCATTAGGGAAATGCGAATTAAAACAGCAGTGTGGGTCCACCACACACCTCTGGAGTGGCCAAAATCCAGAACCCGGAGAGCACTGAACCTGGCCAGGCTGAGGAGACGGAGCGCCCATCCCGCGACAGAGCAGCTGCTTTGGAAGGCGGTTTCCCAGCAAACCGCACATCGCTTACCGTAAAGCCCAGCGACTGTGCTCTTTGGTGCTTGCCCCAGTGAGTTGAAAACATGTCCACACCAACACCTGCACGTGACGTCAGCAGCTTTAGTCTTGGAAACCACCAAGGTGTCCCTCGGTGGGTGGACGGGTAAACTGCGGTACGCCGAGACAGGCGAACGTACTCGGCACCAGGAAGAAACGGTATTCAGCCGTGGAAAGATGCAAGGCACCTTGGGTGTCATCACGGAGTGGGAGGAGCCAGTCTGAGGAGGCCACACCCTACCGTTGGCAGCTACTGGCACTGGAGAGCAACGGGCCAGGCCGGAGGGGTGACCAGTCGGAGCCCCGAGGTGGCCAGGGCTGTGGGACTGCTGTGCGGTGCTGGGATGGTAGAGACATGTCACCGTGTGTGACATTCACAGAGCACGCAGCACAAGAGGACCCTGAAACAACCAGACTTCTCCAGATAATTGGACCTCGAGTCGCACTAGCTTGAGTGCTGGCAGGACACCATGAACAGGTAGCTTTTAAACGGCATTTCCTTCTCACGGTCCTGGAGGCTGGGAACTCCAAGGTCAGGGTGAGAGCGTGGCCGGGTTCTCAGCTACCCTCTCCCAAAGCCAGCAGAACCTGCACGAGAGCCGCAGGGCAGTACTCGCTAGCGCAGACACGGACGTGGTCGACAGCGTACCGACGAGCTGGACTCCGCTGTCTGCAGGAGGGAGGGGGCTCCGTGGCGAGCGAGGGTTGTCTTAGAGATGGAAGGTCAAGAAATAGGGGGCGTGTGAGTTTGGGGTGCAGCGTTGTCCAGCGTGTCTGGAATGGGGTGGGAGGCAGGCAGGGCCAGCGGCAAGGTTGGAGAGGGAGCCCGCGTGGTCTGTGTGCCCGACAAGGTTGGAGGGCTCGCCCAGCCCCTGCTGCCTGAGAGTCCAGCCTTACTAGCCCCTGGCCCTGACCCGGTGGTGACCAGGCAGCACCAGCCCACTGTGTTACAGAGCCGGAGGTCAGAGGTCAGAGATGGAGGCAGTGGCCTGGCCTGGAGGCACTGCAGGGCTGTCCCTCCTGGGCGTTCCTCCAGGTCTCCGTCACCTTCCCCAGCGTCTCGAGGTGCCTGCCTTCCTGCGAGGCCCTGCTGCCTGCATGGCCTCCCCTCCCTCTGGCTCTGGCGCTCTGCTCCTGCCTCCATCTTTCACCCACGGAGGTGCTGACCCGTGATCGGCCACATTGTTTTCTCTGGGAAAAGGCATGAGATCTGGCCCCTGCTGTTCTCGTGTAACTGCCTACAGGCTCCATCTGTGTCCAGTGGATGTGACCGTCTACAGGGAAGATGCGTGGGCCACTTGTGTTGGGCAGAGGTGTGGCTGGGCACTGGGAGGGAAGGCTTGTCTGGGGAGGCTCATGGCCTGGGCCTTGGCGGTGGGCCCCGTCTTCCCTACGTGGGCCCAGGGTTCTGATCACTGTCTCCCGAGGCCCAGCATGAGTCCCTGGGCGGGTGGAGACACCAAGGGCCGAGGAGAGGAGAGCCGGGCTGCCCATAGACAGGTCTCTTGTGCTTGCAGGTGAGCCCCAATCGGAAGCCCAGGATCAGCCTCTCTGAGCATTGAGCGTCACCGCCAGCCTCTGTCCCTGCCCCAGCCTCTCACTGCCACTTCTCGGCAGGTAAGGGACTGACTTCCCCATCCAAGGGCAGGTCCCTGTGAACAGGGGTCTCTGCCAGGTGTGAGGGCTGGCCGGAACCTGTGTGCTGGTCTCCACCACCAGCTCCCGGCAGGCGTCCCTGTCCCACCCTCCTGCCTCCGGAGCCGGCGTGGCCCCTGCACAGCCTGCCCTTCCCAACTCACAGGTGTGCTCTTGGGGCAGGGCGTCCCGAGCCCTTCTGCAGGTCCTGGGCCTCGTCCAGGGAATGGCTATGCCCCAGGAGGAGACTCAGGACCACGCCTGCTCAGCTCGCTGGGGGGGCTGCTCCGTCCCTCTGTCCTCTGGGCAGCCCCCCTGCAGCTGTCCTCCTCCCTGTCCCATCTAGGGGACACTGGGAAGGCCCCCTGGCACCCATCCTTCCCGATTCTCAGGCTGCTCCGAAGCCAGGAGGCCAGAACCCGGCCTGGGCTCCTCACCCTGGTCCCGGCCTGGCCTTGCCTGTGCGGCTGAAGAGCAGCTCTGCCCACAGCCTCCAGAGACGTGGGTGTGCCCAGAGGCTGGCCCGGGCAGAAGGTGCTTCCAGGGGGCCGAGAGCCCAGTCGGACCCCTTGGCAGGCCCCTGCATGTGACTTTGTTGCGTCTCCACTTTGTCCCTGCTCCCATGTCCCACTTCAGTCAAGGGACATGTGCGGGGAAGACACGGAAGCCCATGCAGCAACGTGGCACCTGGGTCACCTTGCAAAGGCATTTAGGGCAGGGAGGGGCTGGAGTCTGGGCCAGGCCTGGCTCTGGGTGGACCCAGTGGCACAGGCCTGGATGCAGGAGGGTGGGTGCGCAGAGAGCCCCATGCACCAGCAGAACAGGGCGCCCGAAAGCTGTAGCGACTGAGTCTCCGTCTCCTGCTGACGGAAGTTCCCAGGCAAGGCAGGCTGGCCAGGTGGCACGCCGATGTCACTGGCTGACCTGTCTTGGTACGAGAACCTTTGTGTCGCCTTTGACCACCCGAGTAGCCCTGTGCACACCTGGCCAGTTCAGCACGCATGTAAGTGCTGCTCACGCCGGGCACCACCCGATGCTCGTCCCTGGCACCGAGAGCGTCTGTCCAGGCTGAGGTGCTGGCTTGTCCCCTCTCTGGAGAGCAGCTCCCTGCTTACCCCAGGGGGCGACTCCCAGACACCCTGGCTGGGGCAGGTGCTCTCAGTGGCAGATCCCTGCAGAGGGGGACTGCCACCCTCTGGCTGTGGTCGCTTCCAGGGCAGCAGCATGAGAGAGACCGTGGCCAACCATAGCACCGCCAGCATCTCCCAGGCCAGGAAGGCCGTGGAGCAGCTGAAGATGGAAGCCTGCATGGACCGGGTCAAGGTGAGCGCCGAGCGGCCGGGAGTCAGCGTCGCCCTGGGCCAGCCCGGGCCACCGTCGTTTACAGGCAGGGCTCTGGGGGCGTGGGCACGGTGCACGGCCGCGGGCGGTGCTGGCGTGGACACCTGTGCTGCTGGCCACTGAGCTCTGCTGTCTTGTCAGCGGGCAGGGAGGCAGGCTCAAGGACGACGTCAGGCCCCGCAGCTGTGCCTGGGACGGGAACTTCAGGGTTACGCAGCATCGGGCGTCATCCAGGGCGCCGTTGGGGGAAGCGCAGACCCCTGCCTGCTTGCCCGGAGCCCCTTTGGGGAGAGTGAGGATGGGCCGGCCTCCGCCGTGCTGCTGAGGGCAGCAGGCTCCAGAGCGAGGGATTCGGGACTCTGACAGCAGGAGGCAAGCCACAGGCTGCGTCTGTGGTCTCTGGGGACTCACCGGGGGCTTGCCTGGCCATCTGGGACTCAAACGAGACCGAGTCCAGGCAGAGCGAGCCGTCCGCCCTGGGCTGGCAGTACCGGCCCGGTCTCCGGGAGGAGCAGCCCTGCAAGGGCAGTGAGGGCGCAGTGCCAGACAATGGGCCACACCCTTCCCTGGAGTGGCACCTGTCACCTGCCATGTTCCTGGGTCTGCAGGCCACCAGGTAACCACCCGAACTCCAGGCAGCCCCAGTATGGCCGGAATTGAAGCCAGTGCCCCGGCCGGCAGGCACCCCGGTGACGGCCAGCACAGTGGGTCTCCGAGCTCAGGGCTCTGTGGAGTGACTGGTGGGCCGGGGCGGGCTCTAGTCTGTCGTCTGTCTTCCTAACTTCTTCAGCTCACGGCTTTGGAGGTCCTCGAGGGTCATGATGAGGGCCTTCCGACTGGTGGGGGCTCTCTGCAGGGCCTGAGGCGCAGGAATCGCATGGCGTCCCACTTTTCGGGCCCCCTCTTCTGTTCTAAGGGTTCCGACAGTGGCAGCAAGCCCCACAAGCGAGACGGTTCTGGGTATCCACTTCTGGCATTCAAAGCCTTTTCCTTTTCTTTCCTTTTTCTTTTTTTTTTTAAGAATTGTTTTATTTACCTTTATTTATTGTTATTATTTTCCAATTTGACCAGATAGAGACGGGGGGTGGGGAAGTGAGAAAGTGAGCCACCATGTCCAAGACTTGAACCAAGTGGGACAGTGTGAGTCCAGTGCCTTTAACCACCATGCCACCTACCGGTTCCGAGAGAATTTTGCTATGTGGCGCATGTTCGCCAGAGAGACAGGAAGCAAGAAATCACCGCCTGGAGGGATGGCCACCCGCAATCCCTCCTCTTCTTGGGATTTTAGGCATGCACGCGCACGGGCCCAGTGAAGCCACTGGGTCTGGGCTGAACCTCGGTTGACTACGTGGGAGTCCAATGACGTAACTATTCCGCCATCTGCTGGTCCCTCGAAGCCTTTCTCATTAGCTCGGGCGGGCTAGCTGCTGTCAGAAATCAGAAAATGGGGCTATCCTGGTGGCACAAGCTGCAGCCCTGCTGCACAAGCTGGGCCCGCAGAGAGGCCCGGGTCCCGCTCGTGTACCGCTCGTGTACCAGTCTTCCCTGGAAATGAGGTCGGCGGGGTCGTCTGGGCGTCTGCCTGGAAGGGTAGAAAGTTGCCTCTAAGCGAGGTTGCACACCCACGCTCACAGCAGCTTATCACAGCGGCAGGCGTGGAAGCAGCCCAGTGTCCCCACGGGAGAGTAGGCACACAGGGCGTGGGTGGGCGCGGCGCGGAACACCACTCAGCCTGGAAAGGAGGCGAATTCTAGCTTGTGCTGCAACATGAGCGAACCTTGAGGACGTCGAGCTAAGTGAAATGAGCCACGAAAAGACAGGACACCGTGTGGTTTTGCTTGTACGAGGTTCCTGCAGCAGTCACGCGTGGAGACAGGAAGTTGAACGGCAGTGGCAGGGTTGGGGAGGGAGGGTGGCGCGTTCTGTTCAGACAGTTTTGTAAGATAGGAGAGGTCTAGAGAGAGGGGGTGAGGGCCACGCGACCACGTGGATGAATCTGGCTCCACTGAGCTGTGTTCCTGTGGGTCTCAGACGGCATATTCTGTGTTAGGTTCATTTACCGACAGACACATTTGCTTACACGAGCACGCACATCTGTAGGAACGTGTAGGTACCATCACGTGTCTTACAGAAGTGTTTTCTGTACACGGGTCGCAATACGTGCACCCGGTCGCTGTGGGCCTGTCCTGCCCGAGGAGTCCGTGCCCTCTGGTCCATGTCAGCATAGGCCCAAGCGCTCCCAGCACTGTGGAAGCCCCTCCGTCCAGCCTCGGCCCTGCTGGCCCCCTTCCTCTCCCCGC
>NW_006159632.1:2012750-2018826 GCF_000334495.1 Tupaia belangeri chinensis
TTTCCTTTTCCTTTTTTTTTTTAAGAATTGTTTTATTTACCTTTATTTATTGTTATTATTTTCCAATTTGACCAGATAGAGACGGGGGGTGGGGAAGTGAGAAAGTGAGCCACCATGTCCAAGACTTGAACCAAGTGGGACAGTGTGAGTCCAGTGCCTTTAACCACCATGCCACCTACCGGTTCCGAGAGAATTTTGCTATGTGGCGCATGTTCGCCAGAGAGACAGGAAGCAAGAAATCACCGCCTGGAGGGATGGCCACCCGCAATCCCTCCTCTTCTTGGGATTTTAGGCATGCACGCGCACGGGCCCAGTGAAGCCACTGGGTCTGGGCTGAACCTCGGTTGACTACGTGGGAGTCCAATGACGTAACTATTCCGCCATCTGCTGGTCCCTCGAAGCCTTTCTCATTAGCTCGGGCGGGCTAGCTGCTGTCAGAAATCAGAAAATGGGGCTATCCTGGTGGCACAAGCTGCAGCCCTGCTGCACAAGCTGGGCCCGCAGAGAGGCCCGGGTCCCGCTCGTGTACCGCTCGTGTACCAGTCTTCCCTGGAAATGAGGTCGGCGGGGTCGTCTGGGCGTCTGCCTGGAAGGGTAGAAAGTTGCCTCTAAGCGAGGTTGCACACCCACGCTCACAGCAGCTTATCACAGCGGCAGGCGTGGAAGCAGCCCAGTGTCCCCACGGGAGAGTAGGCACACAGGGCGTGGGTGGGCGCGGCGCGGAACACCACTCAGCCTGGAAAGGAGGCGAATTCTAGCTTGTGCTGCAACATGAGCGAACCTTGAGGACGTCGAGCTAAGTGAAATGAGCCACGAAAAGACAGGACACCGTGTGGTTTTGCTTGTACGAGGTTCCTGCAGCAGTCACGCGTGGAGACAGGAAGTTGAACGGCAGTGGCAGGGTTGGGGAGGGAGGGTGGCGCGTTCTGTTCAGACAGTTTTGTAAGATAGGAGAGGTCTAGAGAGAGGGGGTGAGGGCCACGCGACCACGTGGATGAATCTGGCTCCACTGAGCTGTGTTCCTGTGGGTCTCAGACGGCATATTCTGTGTTAGGTTCATTTACCGACAGACACATTTGCTTACACGAGCACTCACATCTGTAGGAACGTGTAGGTACCATCACGTGTCTTACAGAAGTGTTTTCTGTACACGGGTCGCAATATGTGCACCCGGTCGCTGTGGGCCTGTCCTGCCCGAGGAGTCCGTGCCCTCTGGTCCACGTCAGCATAGGCCCAAGCGCTCCCAGCACTGTGGAAGCCCCTCCGTACAGCCTCGGCCCTGCTGGCCACTTTCCTCTCTCAGTAGCACCCCTCTATGCACCCCCAGGGAGCCGGCCACCATACTCCTCGCTCTGGCCACCTCTGCCTGGGTGCTCTCTCGGGTCCGAGCGGCCTGCCGGTCCCAGTTTCTGGTTCCGTAGTCAGGCCTGGAGCTCTGCTTAGTTCCTTATTGGGGCGGCCAGCCAGTCTTCTCTGTTCTCGCTGTTTAAGCCTTCGGCTGTGGGTCTCGGGTGGCCTTTCTGTCCCTCCACCGCGGCTCCCACGGGGTTGCGGACTGCTATACGCCTGGGTCAGCTCATGGAATGTGTGGACGAGACCATTGTGGGCAGAGTGGAGGGCATGTCATTGGTGAGGCGGCAGTTGGACTCCCTGCAGGCGTAGCCCCGGGGTCTTTGGCCCTGCCTGCTCCGAAGGCCGCCCTGGTCTGGCTATCTCGGGACCTTGGGCGTTCTAGAGCCAAACCTTCATCGTTATTTTCATGCTCCTACTTTATAGGAAGTGAACCATTCTGGGGGCCAGCCAGGGGCGTGGTAGTTAAGGTGGCTGGATCTCACGTGGTTGGTAGTGCGTTTGGGTCCCAGACCTGGTGGTTTGAAAAACACACCCAGTCCATGTGCACACATGCCTAAACTCCGAGAGAATGGAGAAAGGATTGTGATGTGGCCGTCCCCCGTGGGGTACTTTATCACTTCCTTCCCTCTCTCTGTCTCTCTTCAGCAAGCTCACATGCCCTATGCCAGGTTTTTCTTTTAAGAATTACTTACTTAACTTTATTTATTAATTAATTTATTTTCATTTGCCCAGAGAAAGGCAGACACACAGAGAGAAAGATAGTGAGAAAGCAAGCCACCAGATCCAGGACTGGAACCATGGTTGGCCGTGTGGGAGTGTCCAGTGCCTTAACCACTACGCCACCTGCTGGCCTGCTCTATACCAAAATTTTAAAAAGAAACTAAACTGACTCTGAAGGCTGGGTTACAGCGGGCTTTTGTGCTAGATTCTAATATGTCAGTGTCACATAGGGCACAGCCCTCGAGACAAAGCCAGTTACACCAGAGAGCCTGCTGTTGTGGCCCAGTCTCTCCAGCCACCGCGCTCTGCGTGCATGCTGTAGCTGCCATGAGTCCCCTCTGCCAGGGCAGAGGCATGGCTGGTGTCAGGGCTTACCCTGTCTTTCTGGGTTTGATCCACACACCTCTCACCGGTTCAGGTCCGTCACCAGCAACCACAGGGACCCTGGTTTATTGCCACCGTGTCTACAGTGGCAGTCTGAGTGGCATGAGGTCACCCTGGCAGGGCGCTCCCAGAGGCACCAGGGGTCTTCCTGCATCCCGGCACCACCTTGTGTCACGGTCTCTGTAAGCAAGTTCAGGCTTCCCAGCAGTGCAAGGAAAAAGCTGCTGGGAGCTCCCCTCTGTCCAGGGGCTCGGCCTGGTCCCAGCCGCCTGCCTACTTGGCTGGGGCTGCATGGCACCTGTTGTGTGCACGGATCCTCCGACTCCGAGGGTAACTGCACTGAGTCCTGGTGCCCCGGAGCGCTCGTGTGTGCTGCGGCCCTGCGTCTCACCTCCTTGCAGCCTTGCCGTGTCCACGGAGATCTGGGTCAACTCCCAGGCCTCTGCAAAATTGCCAGGGCTGGTGAGAAGCTGGGCACCTGCTCTGTGGTCCCGGAGGCTTGGTTCTTCAGCCCTCTGACTTCCATAGAGAGGCTCCCGGGTCAGGATTCTCACCAAGCCCCACCTCCGCTGCCGCCTCTGAGCTGCGCAGCCTCGTGGGACCGGCGGGATCCAGCTGGCCGACAGCAGGGCCTGAAAGATGGGGCGTGGTTACTGAAGCAGGATGAGCTTAGAACTATGGGAGGGGACTACTGATGGCTTTTCTTAAAAACTAAGGTTTTGTCACAGGGTGCAGGCACTTGCAGGGGGAGGAGAGTTAGTGAGAAAGCTTCCCCCTGGGGGATGGCCATGCCACAGTCCCTTCTTCTCCATTCTCCTCTTAGAACTTTTGGGCATACATGCAAACATTTCTAGTGTACTTTTCAAATCGCTGGGTCAGGGACTTGAACCACGGTCAGCCATATGGGAGTTCAATGCCTTAACCACCATGCCACCTGCTGGCCCCACTACTGATCACTTTTACAAAACGTGATTTTTATAATTTTTTAAAAGAGAGTTTTCTCTATAGGGCTCATGTGCTCGCTGGAGAGCTAGAGAGAAAGAAAGAGAGAAATCACCCCCAGGGGCATGGCCACGCCGCAACCCCATCACCACTGTCTTCTCAGGATGTTGGGCACACATGTACACAGACCTGGTGTGAGTCTCAGGCCTCTAGGTTCTGGACTCAGACCACAGTTAGCTATGTGGGAGACCGGCAGTGTGAACATCACACTACCTGCTTGTCCCCAAAAGCTGATGGTTATCATTCTCAGTAACCAGCCTCTGCGGTGCTGTCAACCGTGAACCGAGCTGCAGTGTCGGCAGGTTCAGACCCCAGGCCAGGTGACTGAAGATGCACAAAGTACGTGTGCAAATGCCCTAGACCCTGACGAGACAGAGGGCCAGGAAAGGGGGTCACAGTTACCGGTCAGTGGTGCTGCTCTCTCTGCCTCTGTCTCTGTCTCTCTGTCTCTGTCTCTCTCTCATGCACATGTATGCACGTAGTACATGCTCACTGTTATAAATAAAACTTAAGCCCAGTGATATAAAATAAGTACTTGTCAGTAATAGGCTGTAAAAGTTCTAGTTACTACTTACCCTGGGGCCAGTCCATGGCCTGGTTGTTAAGGGAGTCAGATCCCACATGGCCAACCAAGTGGTTCAAGTCCTGGCCCCAGCAGCCTGAGAAACACGCCAGGCACTTGGGCACACCCGAAGTTCCAGCAGGATGCAGAAATGGAGGAGGGGTTGCAGCGTGACCAAGCCCCACCAGGGGGTGTCCCCTCCCTGTCCCTGTGGCTTGCATGTGCACTTATATAAAATACTTACAAACGGGGGCGTGGGGGGCGTGGGGGCAGGTGACGTCAGGCTGTCAGGATGAGGTGGTTTGTTGTAGATGCAGAAGCCAACCCTGACTGAGCGGCACAGGAGGGATTTAGTAAAGATTTGTGACAGCCCACAGACTCATTGGCGAGGCTAGAAGTGGCACTCGGATGCCGCTTCTGGGAGCGGCCCTCACATCACACGTGTGCTTCGAGCCATGAGATGCGGGACCATCTGCAGCTGCCACCGGCTCCGCTTGCTGGTGCCCACGCCATCACCGCTCTGAGCCAGGGCCTGGGCCTTCCAGGAGGGCTGCTACCTCACCACAAGAACCGAAGCTCCCAGGCTTTTCCCTCGGGCCATTCACCACATTCTAGCACGTGCGTATCTCGTGGACAGAGCCAGCGCCACCTGCTGGTGCCCAGGTTGCAAGGGATTCTGAGAAAATAAGTATTTCACATGTGCAGATCCCATTAAGAGAAGTCATCCGTGCTCCACACTGGGGCTTTGCAGGCAGGTCAGTCCTTCAGCCAGAGCAGGGCTTCGGTTGTGAGGGGACCCATGACGATTGTCCACTGTCCTCGTCTTCATAGCCCTGAAGACACACAACTTTACTTCCGAGGCCCGGACCCAGCAGTGGCCTGAGGAATGTGCCTGGCACCTGTGCATGCATGCCCTAAATCCTGCAGGGAGAGAGATGGATGAGATGGGATTTGGGCATGACTATTCCCATGGGGGGTGCTTTCCCCTCATCCTCTCGCTCTGTCCATCTGGGTCATCTCATGAATCTAGACACCGACTTTTCAAGTGTCACAAAAATAAATTCAAAAAGAACCACAGGGGAACCAGCAGTTAGCGTAATGGCTATGTCGCTGGACTCCCACGTAGTCGACCACGGTTCGTGTCCCGGACCTGGTGGCTTAAAACTCACGCCGGGCGCATGTGCGTACGTGCCCAAGATCCCGAGAGGAGAATGGAGGAGAAGGGATTGCAGCGTGACCATCCCCCCTGGGGGGTGATGGGGTGATTTCTCGCTTTCTGTCTCTATGTCTCTCTCTGTCTGTCTGGCGAGCGCACGCGCCCTACAGTGAAAATCTCTCCAAAAAAAAAAAAGAACCACAGACATTTGTGACCATGGGCCCTTGTAACAGACAGAACTATGAACCTCTAGAACACAGCATAGGAGCTCAGTGACCTTGGGCTTGGCGACATGTTTCAGAAACCACAGCAAAAGTGTGAGTCATGAAATAAACTGATATACCGGACTTCATTCAAATTAAAAACCTGTGGGACCAGCAGATGACATAATGCTTACATTGCTGGACTCCCACATAGTGGACCATGGTTCGAGTTCCAGACCGGGCAGCTTGAAACTCACGCCAGGTCCACTTGCGTGTGCCTGGAATCCCAAGAGGAGAATGGAGGAAAACGGACTGGCTGTCCCCCCAGGGGGTTGATTTCTTACTTTCTCTGTCTCTGTCTCTCTCTGGCACATATACTCAATGGAATACTATTCATCCATAAAAAAAAAAAAAAAAAAAAAAACATAACTCCTGTGGAAGACACTGTTGTAGGAATGACAGGGCACGGAGAGAGGGAGACCCTTACAAATGACATAAATAACAGATTTGTATCCAAAGTACACAACGAGGTCTTAAAGCTCAACAATGAGTCAACAGTGTGGCAGGTATTTGCTATTCAATTAGCAAATAGTTAACTTCCCTAAATATACGGAGCTCTGAAAAGTCCATTAAAAATACAGAGCCCTGGGAACCAGCAGTTAGCGTAATGGCTATGTCGCTGGACTCCCACATAGG
>NW_006159632.1:2018869-2020041 GCF_000334495.1 Tupaia belangeri chinensis
TCACGCCGGGCGCGTGTGCGTGTGTGCCCAAGATCCCAAGAGGAGAATGGAGGAGAGGGGATTGCGGTGTGACCTTCCCCCCTGAGGGGTGATTTCTCGCTTTCTGTCTCTATGTCTCTCTGTCTGTCTGGCGAGCGCACACGCCCTATAGCGAAAACCTCTCAAAAAAAAAAAAAAATACAGAGCCCTTCCTCTTCTTTCCAACGCAACAAGCGGTATGCAGGCCGTCTGGAGCAGGCCAGCCCGTGGCCTGGTGGCTTGCGTGGCTGGATCACGCACAGCCAGCTGCATAGTCTGAGTCACAAACTCAGCAGCTCGAAAACTGTGCTGGGCACGTGTGCGTGCCTGTCCAGAACCCCAGCAGGAGGGCGACGTGGAGAAGAGACTATGGCATTGAGCATTTCTCAGGGCGGACGCGCCCTCACATTCCCTCCTCTGACTCTCTCCACCAGAACATTTACCCTCTGGCGAAGGAGAAAAAGGAGAGAAGCGAACACTTAGACACATGAAGAGACGTTTGCCCTCATCATCAATGTAAGAGTGTACGCGAAGCACTGAGGGCCTTCCCGAACAGCGGTTGCATCTCCGTGAGACCCAGCGGCAGCTGCCAGCCATGAGACCGAGTGTGCGGCCGCGTTGGCGACTGCGGCAGAGCTGGCGCGCCTCCCCGAAGGGCATCTGAGACACCCCCGGTCCGTACGCGTGCTCTTTACCCAGCACTGTCCCCGGGGCCTCACCCTGGGGGGATGGCCTTGCCACAGTGAAGGGCAGTGGCAGTTCTGAGCCCTGCTGGGTGTCACCAGGTTGGAATCGCTCAGCCGTCCAGCTGTGAGTCGTCCCAGCCAGCAGCGTACCCTCATTGCACACGGCGTGTGCGTGTTCTGGGGGGAGGTGTCATGGAGCAGTGTGTGTGGTATCCTCGTCATTGAAACTGTCCTCACGTGAGTGGGGAGGGGTCTGCAGAGGCGGCTGCCGAAATGCTCTCTCCTGGTGGTAGGGTGTCGGGTGGTTTTTACTTTCACCTCCGCACCATTGATAAAAGTACACACGAATAAAGACATCGGCGCGAGGACAGGGCCGCTGTTTCAGTAGTGAAATTCCTCCTGAACGGCCCCTCTGCAGACACGCCACCACCCCAGGACCAAGGTGCTCACACCCTCCTCTGTGCTCCT
>NW_006159632.1:2020072-2025090 GCF_000334495.1 Tupaia belangeri chinensis
GCAATGCCGTGACACCGGAAGGGGGGCACCAGGCAAGGACGGGCCACCCGGTGTAGGGACAGAAAAGGAAGTGTGTTCTCTGCACCCGGGAACTGCCGCCGCCCCATCAGCCTCTCGCAACTGGAGATGAAAGCTCAGGAGTTGGTTTTTAAGCCAATGGGATTGCCCACAGGGCTGCTGCTGGCTGTGTAGAAGGTTACTCCCTGTTTGCTCAGGTGTGGCCTTGCCCAAAACACCACGATATGCTCATGGACACGCCACGTGAAGGTCCCACAGGACAGGACATGCCACGGGGCTGTCAGAGGAGGCTTCTCTGTGGACAGTGCAGAGCCATTGAGCCGAGCTGGACAGGAAGTACCTTCAGGTCTGAGCCCTGTGAGTAGACGTCTGGCTGAGACTGCGTTTACACCACTCCAGAGAGACAGAGACAGAGAGACAGAAAGCGAGAAATCTTGGGCACACACACACACGTGCCTGGCGTGAGTTTAAGCCACTGGGTCCAGGACTCGAACGGCGATCAACTACATGGGAGTCCAGTGACATAGCCATTATGCCAACTGCTGGTCCCTCTTTTTTGTTGTTGTTGTATTATTTTTTATTTAATTTATCTATTTATTTATTTATTTTAATTTGATCATAGAGGGACTCAGGGGGCAGTGAGGGAAAGTGAGAAAGCAAGCTGCCACATCCAGGACTTGAACCACAGTCGGCCATGTGGGAGCCCAGCGCCCTCAATCAGCACACCGGCTGGCCCCTCCTCATGGCTCATCTACCAGACGCGCCTGTCCCGCACGCCTGTCCCTGCTTTCCTTAGCACGCTCTAAAAGCCACACGCAGTGCTGCCAGTTTGCAGATTCTTCCGAAAGAGCAAAATGTGTCTTTTACGGATTATTTTTTTCCAGAAGAGAAAAACACTGTGATTGCGTGAAACCAAACTACAAGATGTAAGGCCGAAGCCATCTTGGTCAGAACAGAAGAGCTTGCCGTCATGGCACACTCGGTGGGAGCAGAAAAGAGCACCTTGGGGCTGCGAGGGCTGGCGGGATCCCGAGTGAGGTGCCCGGTGCCATGGCCCGAGCCTGCAGCATGGGTGCGCCTGGTCTGAGCCCTGGGTGATGGCGCCTCACTCTGACTCCTGAATTTCAGCTCCTTGCCGTTCACCACCCTCCACCAGGAATAGCTGTCCCTGGGCCTTCAGAAGCCAGCCGTTCCAATGCTGTGTCTACAAACTTGGAGGTGCCTCAGGGAAGGGTGGCCGGGATGAGCCATTCTGAGAGCTGGGGTCCCTCGGCGAGGGAAACCTTGGCTGGGGGCCAGCGGCCAGGATGGGGGAGCTCGGCCGCTCACGGGTGCTCTGGCCGAGGGCACCGTGGGCATCAGATTTGCCCTGATGACTCCCTGGGAGTGTCTTCACTCCTAGGCCTCCTCTCCACTCTGCCTAAGGAGGCTGGGGAGCAGTGGGGTGCAAGGCCCCCACGTGTGCAGTGGGCTCGGGCCAGCAGGTTGCTTTCCCACCGCAGGAGTGTCCTCCCCGACTGGGGAGCACCTGGGCAGCTTGGCCGGGGGTGCTCCCTGGCCCACAGCCTGGGCTTCCTCTGATCTTTCCGGACTCCCTCTAGACCCGAACCTGAGGTGGGGCCTTGTGTGTGCATCGTTCACCTCTAAGTCCCTGCACCTCCGTGTCTGCCTAGTCCCATCACCACGTGGGTTACTCTTCGGGTAAACTTGCAGGGTGACTGGATTACGGCCCTTGTGAAGCCTGGGAAATGAACAGCCGAGCGGTGCGGGTCAGCCAGGACGAGGTGGGTGAGGGTCTCGTCCTACACAAGCCGAGGGCTTGTCCCTCCCTGGGCGGAGGCCATGTGGTAACGGCTCTCACCAGAGGTATGCAGGCGGCAGGGGAGCTCCACATCTCACGTTTACCGCCCACGTGCGACCCACTTATGAAAAACTAAGAATGCGCCGTGCGACGGCAGAGGCTCGCCCACGATGGACGTGCGGCCTGGGAGCACAGCACTGCTGTTAGTGGTCTCGTTCACACGGCTCCCGTCACCGCCCTCTCCGTGCCCAGCCTCACTCACCACTGATCGCCTGTGGCCTCCCGCCCTCCTGCCCTGCGGCTAGGCAGAACCCTCCTCCTGCAAGTGCTGTGGCCCCCACGTCGGCGTGGAGCTGCTGAGGGATCCCCGAAGCCGTAGTACGGGGGTGTCTAGAGACTGCCCATAGGAACTGTGCGTTGGTCTCAGGCGTTCCCAGTGTTCGATGGAAACTGTTCGCAGCAGTGTTTGCCTGGAGTTAGAGGCGAGGAGCACCCTGCCACCTGCTGAGAACCCACTAGGGTCCACCCGTGGCACCAAGCATCTGGGGTGACCTTTGCAAGGTCACAGTGCTGCTATCTGTGGCCTGGCTCTTGACACCGCAATCCCGCTTCGTTCTCTCAGGGTCGGGGGGTACAGACAAAGCCAGCGGCAGGTGGAGTGATGCATAAGGAACTGGACTCCCACGTGGCCAGTCTCTACAGGCAGGCACAGGTGCCTCGTGGCAAAAACCCAAAACAAACAAAAAAGACAAAGATGCTTTCAGCTGCCTTCGAGTAGCATTGTTACAGAGCCAGGCCTGCCGAGAAGGAGGTGCAGATAAATGCGGGGGTGTCACAGCCAGAGCAGTAATTATGTCATCTGTCTGCCACGGAATGTGACTATAGTAATTGTACACTTTCTTCCATCACCGAAGCTCGTAATTACAGTGCAACTAATGGGATTACGTGCTAACTTGGGCTGTTGTAATCACCTCTTTCTCGCCAAAGTGGGATGGTAAAATTCCACAGTGCTCCCAGGCTGCCGTTCTTCTCAGCAGCTGTGAGCTTGCAGCTCAGCGGTCCGACTGAGGAGGGAGGCCGGGGCGCCCTGAGTGTCTGCTCCTCTCCGTGGCTATAGCTGGAGCCACGCCAGTTTTGGTGAGAAGCATGGATGGGAGAGGCTCTGCCCTCTTCTCCGGAACGCGTTTTCTCTTCCAGAGCAAATTGTTTTCTTTTTTGGAGATGGCAGAGGTTCACGGGACCTGTCCGTGTCTGTGACCCATGTTTTCTGTGTGCGGAAGGAACCCTCTGGCCATGAACGTCGATCTGGGGCTGATTAGGAAAACCCTGCCCCAGAGCCTCAGATGTGGACATGGGTCCGAGAACAGCTGGGCGCTGGGCTGCTCGGGACAGCTCTGGGGATGGCCATGACGTCGGCGTGTCTCAGGTCACGTGACATCACACCTCGGGCTTGTCCGAGAAGAGGGGTGGTGGAACTGGGGCTGATAAGGCGGGAAACGCCCTCCATTACCTGGTGGCCAGATGATGACACCCGGTAAACACAGCTGCACGGAAGTGGGCCGCCCTCGGCACGGTCGTGTCCATGTTCTGAGGGCCACAGGGGCCTAATGTCACAGGCTCACTGTGGCCATAGTGAGCACTGCTCACCTCTTCCTCCGGACTCCTTCCTGGGGACAGGTGCCGAACAGGACGCGGCCACCCGGGACTGGAGTTGTAAGACAGCACGGCAACCTGAGAGCACCTTGTTTTCTTGAAAGGAAAACTGGCATCGAGTCCAATGTCCCCTCTGGGGGTGGCAGAGGAATGACCAGGTTAGGCCTCTCGGAACTGGCAAGACCAGACGCTGAGGTGTAACTGCTGGGGTGTCGCCCACCCGGGTGAGCCCTGAGCGCGGGCGTCCCCCACCCCTTCTGCTGTGCCTGGCTGTGGTGGGCGGGCCAGCCCGTGCCGGAGACTTGCCCCTTGGAGGTCGTTCTCAGCATTAGCTCCTGACCAGGCCCACCCAACGGTGGCAGGTCCCAGTGAGGACAACTTCCCGGCCCTGGGATAAACGAAACAACCTGAGAAACCTTAGGTGGGGTCCCCAGGTGGCTGGTCCGGGAGGGGCCGTGCCGGCCTGGCAGCCCCCTGGCCCTGCTGGTCTCACTGCCGGTTAACAAGGCAGAGGCCCAGGCCGGCGGGTGGGTTCCGGATGGCATGGGCTGCTCAGCTTCAAACTCTGCCTCCTCTCACTGCACGTGGGACCGTGTGCCTCGGCCTTCTCACTGCAGTGGCTCTAAGAACAGCACTTTCACGTGAGCTTAAACATTGCCACGTCTTCACCATCAAAAATAAGCGAGGCAGGAAACCATGCATCCGCTCAACTCAGCCGTGCATGAGGTGTGCGTGTGGCAAAGCGCCTGCCGCGCCACACGGCTTGCTTAGCTAGCCAGGGCAGCAGTGGGGCACCCACCGGAGTCAGCAGGGTGCCGTGTGCCACCTCTAGCAAGCACGCCCGGGTCAGGCCCAGGGGTCGCTGCCTCTTCTCTCTGGTGCCACCCACCCCTCCCGACGGTTTCCCTCTGTGGCTGCCATGGAGAGGGTCATGCTCAGCACCAGAACCGAGTCTCTGGACCCTGGAGGCCAGGGACCACCCGCTGGAGAAAGGGGCAAGTTGCCAAGGTGACTGCCACCAAGTGGGGCTGGACTCGTTGCCAAACACCGCGCCCCTTGCTTTTCCTCACCGACGCACAGTGCGTGTGGTGGTTCTGTGGCATCCCGGCACACACCGATGGTTTAGTGACTTGAGCCTTTTCTGAGCCTTCTCGGCGGGATTTTCTCAGGAGCAAAAATGTCGCCTGTTATTTCCTGCAGCCTCTCTACTGGTGACCGGAAGGCGGGTCCTCAGTAAACACGTCCCGAGGGAGGTCCCGGGTTGGAGGGCAGTCAGGGCTGGGAAAGCAGAGGCTGAAATCTGCAGCATGCGAAGCCCTGGTGAGACCGTCTCTAATGGAGCCTGGAACTACAGGGACCAGGCCCTGAGGGTCCAGGTCCAGGCAGTTCCAAGCAGCCTGGTCAGTGCTGGAGTCCCCTTGCTGTGTCCTGTGGATCCACTGGGGCCACTCGGCACCCATCCTAATGGGGCAGTTCCTGCCCACCTGGGCAGTGCCTGTGGGGAGTGTCTTGTCAACCACTGCACACGCCCCTTCCACTTAGCACG
>NW_006159632.1:2025745-2030218 GCF_000334495.1 Tupaia belangeri chinensis
GACCCGTCCACCCCGCGCTTCCGCGTAGCAGGGGGGGGGGGGGGGGCATGGGACCTAAAATGCCCACTGTGTGCTAAAGGTAGGCTCAGGCTGCTTAGAGGGGGGACTGTGGAGGAGTCCGAGTCTCCTAAATCTTGCCCGTGACACCAGTGAAGCTCAGAGAGGTTGAGATGCTTGTCCAAGGGCACACAGCTGCCGAGGAGCACAGGTGGACCTAGAAGCCCTGCTCCAACCACACCCCCACAGTCGCAGCCCCGTCAGGGCCTGGTGACTGCTGGTCCTTGACCTGCCATGCCGAAGGGGGTCTGGATTGGGAGATGAGCCCATTTAAAAAGCCCAGAAGGGGACGCGTGTGGCTTGTACGGCTGGAGGCTCTGGAACATTTTTCCCTTTGCTTGTGGGGCGCTGCCCCTGCTCACGAGAGGATTCAGACGCGGGCTGTCCTGAGAGGAGTCCTATATGCCATGCCCTCGGCCAGCCTGTGAGCCTCCCGGGAGCACTGCGGGGGAGCAGCCTCCTTGGGGAGTGGTCCTGCTCCACCACCGCTGGCCAAGCGTGGGACCTGCCCCTGCACCACCCTTCCTCTGGACTCAGCTGGGGAGAGGCCTGGAGGGAGCTTTCGGCCAGGTTCAAACACAGGTGCCCGTTGGACACAGCCGTCCCTGTGTTCTGTGAGGGGGTGCAGTGTCTGCACCAGGCTTGGGCGCGCCTGGCCCCGAACCAGCATCTCTAGTACTGCTGAGTGCCGTCGCACCGGCTCCGCCAGGTCCAGCAGGTCACCATGCGCCCCAGCCTGCACCTGGCCTCGCTGTCGCTGGGCACAGTCGGCCCACTCAGAGCCAGCTAGGTGAGTGCCTGTGCTCCGTCCCCACAGGTCTCCCTGGCCGCCGCCGACCTCCTGGCTTACTGCGAGGCCCACATGCACGAGGACCCCCTCATCATCCCTGTGCCCGCGTCGGAAAACCCCTTCAGGGAGAAGAAGTTCTTCTGCACCATCCTCTGACTCCGTCCATGCTGAAAACGGTTCTGCCCGGACGTCTCTGTGGAGACCCTGCAAGCTCTCAGCCTCGGGCCGGGGCGGCTGCGCCCGAGTCATTTCTCACTTGTTTCTTTGGGTCCTCAGTGCTGTCCTCCTCCCCATGTTATCCCCACCACTGGCAAAGCAGCAGGCGTTTCATAGTGAGCCGCCGGGGTGCCCTGGCCAAGCGAGCGCGTGCAGGGTCTAGTGTTTTGAAGCATCTCTTGCCAAGTTTAAATGCATCAATAAATGTCGGTGATAACTTACAGAAAACCGTCCCTGGATACCTCCGTCCCGGTCAGTCTGTGTCTGATTACAACACTTTGACCCCAGAGGCAGTGCCACCTCCCTGACTGGGCAGACAGTTCCGGAAGTCGGTTTCTGGCATTCCCAGCACCCTCGTAAAAGCAGACCCTCGTCCCAGGGTTGGGACGGTTTTCCCACGGTGTCTTCCTGGGGCCTTGCATTCCAGACCCAGTGGTGACACCTGTCTCTTAGCTTCTCAAAGCCTCGGGGAGCAGGCAGGTGCTGGTGGCCGTCACGCAGCGCATGCGCACCTATTGGGCTGCAGGTGCCGCCTCAACTCCCCTGGGCCGCTTGTCTGGCCGCTCGGTAGTTCTCGCATGGGCTGCTCTGGAGTGGCCTGGGCACTGTGGGGTTTCACTGTGCCCTGCCCACAGCACGAGTCCCAGTGACAGCCGTCACCCGTCTGAGCACTAATGGGGTCACCATATGTGATCCTTCACAGAAACTATGAGGGCGTGGAGCTGTCTTGGAGCAGGGGACTGAGGCCTGTTGGGGCCCGAGGCAGCCAGCAGGAGAGCAGGGACCGGGAGCAGGCGCCCCAAGCCCTGCTGCACCCTCCCGCCTCTGCAGGTAGGTAGGCTGCAGACCAAGTGCACACACCAGCAGAGCCGGCCCGGCTACCACCTCCTGCCCATATGACAGCACACGTGTGTCCACGTCGCAGGAGGCACCCCGCAGGGCTGCGTTCTGGCAGTGCGTGGAAGAAGGCACGTGGGCGCCCAGGGACGAGCCAGGCGCAGTGAGCAGCACTGAGGCCCTCTGAGTTAGGTCCGCTGGCCACCACAGCCACCCTCGCACCCATGGTGAGCTCGGCACGGGAGCTCCGTCTGTCTGCCCTGCCGCGTTCACCGGGAGAGCCTCTCCTGGCTCTGGGGGCTCTGTGGGGTGAGGGGAGCCGCACCCCTCCTGCCCACCTGGTTTGGAGGAAGCAGAGGGCGCTGCATGGACACAGATGCGGCCCTGGTGATTGTTCAGACCACACGTGCACCGGAGGCCAGGACGCCACACGGGAGGATAAGTCCTCTGGGGCGAGCCAGGCTCGGCAGTGCCCTCCAAACTGGTGCATATCTCCGCTGGGTGGGGGACCCTGCACCTTCTTCCTCTGACCCCTTTGGCCGGGCCCATCTCAATTCCCTGAAGGCTGACGGCATGGCCAGAGTTCCAAGGCTGGGGCTGGTGGGGCTGCTCACTGGAGCAGAGGGGCCTTGGGTTCTCCCGTCCGGCTGGCGGCTGGAATCTCTGCACCCCACAGCCCACATCAGTGTCGCTCACCTGACCAAGCAGTCCACGGAGCTCTCTGAGGCTGAGGGCAGGGGAGCTTGGTGGGGCCAAACCAGGCCAAGGGGAACCTGCCTTCGTCTCCAGCCAACCCCCCAGGTTTTCATTGGTACCCCGCAGGCCGCCTTCTGCCTCCTCTCCTCTCCTCCTCCTGCGGCCTCTCTCCCTGACATTCACCCAGGGGTCATTTCCTGTCCGTCCATGTTGCCTCTTCCTCCCAGACCTGGGCCCTCTGTGGACCGTCCTGCAATGCTCTCAGCTCAATTCCCTCTCGAAGGCGAGGCCACACACGTAGGCTCAGATGTGCACATGTGTGAGTGGACGGTCAGTAGGAGAGGGCGAATGGCCTGCTGTCCTGGGGGGTGTAGCTGCAGGGACAGCTGTCGCTCTGCAAGGACAGTGACCAGGAGAGCAGACGGGATCCTCGCTTTTTTTTTTTTTTTTTTTTTTAGAGGTTTTTGCCTTAAGGTACATGCGCTCACCAGAGAGAGAGGAACACAGAGGGAAGGTGTTAAGTCCCTGCCCGGAGGTGGCGACACCGCAGCCCTGTCCTTCCTCCTCCTGGGATTTTGGGCATGCGCGCACATGCACAGGTGTGTTTCAAACCACTGGGTCCAGGGTTCAAACCGTGGTTGGCCATCTGTGAGCCCAGCAATGTAACTGCTGCACCATCTGCGGGCCCAGGCCGTGGTGATCAGGTGAGTTTGGTGCGTGGAAATCAGCCGTGCACTGCGGGCACTTCCCGTCTGTATGTAACACCTCAATACAAGCTGGTCTTCCTGGCCAGCCATCAAGAATCCTGCTGTTGGGACCAGCAGATGGCATAATGATTATGTCGCTGAACTCCCACCTACCTGCCTGCGGTTCAAGTCCTGGACCTGGAGGCTTAAAACTCACACTGGGCACGTTATATGTGCGTGCCCAAGAACCCGAGCGGAGAATGGAGGAGAAGGGACTGCAGCATGGCCATCACCCCTGGGGAAGATTTCTCGCTTTCTGTCTCCTCTCTGTCTTTCTGGTGAACACACGCACCCTACGAGGAAAAAAGAACAAAGAACCCTACTGTTTATTTTCTTTTCTCTTTTGCTACTTTGCTTAACTTTTTATTCCTCTTTAGGCGTCATCATCAACATGATTTTGACAACAGCTAACATTGGGGGCATCACAAAAGCAGGTCTGACGGCCTTCTGAAGTACAAAGTGCTCACAACTGCAGCCCCGGGTGGAGGGGGCCGCCCCGGGTGGAGGGGGCAGCCCCAGGTAGAGGAGGCAGTCCTAGTGACCTAGAGTGGCCTGAGACCTGCCTGGCCTGGGTCATAGTCACACCCTGCTCCCCCTCGGAATCCTGCGCTCCATCCACATTGGCCATCCAGGCTGGTCACTGCCCGGCCTTCCACCTAGGGGCCTGCGCAGCCGCAGGCCCCAAGCCCGAGCTGGCACCAGCACTCCGCCCACCGGCAGCCCGCCTGGATCTGTGGCCTTTGCCTGCGCCCCGAGCGCTCCAGCTCTGCCTGCTCCTTGTGACGGGTCCACTCTGGGCTCTTAGTCCCCCGGAGCGCTGCCCGACATCCCGTCGCTGCTGTGGGTTACATTTCTCTGAGCGTCAGCCAGGCAGCTCCATTCCACCCCCTTCCCCACCGCCAGAAACACCCAGGACAGGCTCTGGCTTCGCTGAGACCGTGTGCCCGGCCCTGGCAGCACCTGGCCCTGCAGGAGCTCTGCCAGCACTGGCTGAGCAGGCACAGAGGCTGACTGGTCGCTGGACACTGGTGTCTCCTTAGGGGTTCTCTACAAATTTCCCACGTGCGAAGAGCTGCAGGAGACGCTGTGGAACAGTGGCCGGGGCGGGGGGCCGGGAGCCCGGGTGGACTG
>NW_006159632.1:2030534-2040403 GCF_000334495.1 Tupaia belangeri chinensis
CCCTGGCCCTGCAGGAGCTCTGCCAGCACTGGCTGAGCAGGCACAGAGGCTGACTGGTCGCTGGACACTGGTGTCTCCTTAGGGGTTCTCTCCAATTTTCCCACGTGCGAAGAGCTGCAGGAGACGCTGTGGAACAGTGGCCGGGGCGGGTGGCAGGAAGCCGGTGTGAACTGAGTGGCAGTGTGAATGCGGGGCTGGCGACTCCGCCCTCGTGACTGAGGTTCCGATCCTGCATCCGCGGGTGCGGGTGCGGCTTGCTCAAGGTCAGGCCACCTCTCATGACTGAGGAGACTTCGCGCCAGGCCCCGGTCCACTGCCTGGCCGATGCAGCTCATGCCCTCCACGTAGAGCACGCGGGGCCTGGGACGGCCTGCTCCCCAGCCCGAGCGCCAGGAGGCCCCTGCACCCTGCGGAGCCCGAGGCCCTGTCATTGTGTGATTGTGGCATGGTGGGGGGCCTTTTGCGTAGGAAGGGAAGGAACAGCTTGAGGGGGAAAGAAATGCGCCTGATGGAGAAGGGATTGCGGCATGGCCATCCCCTCGGGGGTGATCTCTCGCTTTCTGTCTCTGTTTCTCTGGCAAGCACACGCACCCTATGCCGGCCCTGTGGCTGGGTGAGCCGGCTCCCCTTCCCCAACCATCTGCTATGGCTCTCACCCTTTCCTTGGAGCCGTCACGTCTGTGACACCTGTTTCATCTTGTCTTTTTTATTGTCAGAAGGTGTGTGTGCTTGCCAAAGAAAGCGAGCGACAGAGAGAAAGCACGCCCGTGGGCGCTGCGGTCCCTCTCCTCCATTTCTCTGCCCTGTTAGGATCTTGCACACATGTGTTCACAGGCCTGGCATGTTTTCCAAGCCGTCAGGGTGGAGATTTGAACCGGTCAGCCGTACGGAACCCAATGCACAACACTTAACCACTATGCTACTGGGTCAGCCTGTTCTTCTCCTTTTAAGTCAAGCTAAACTGGATTCGATTCGATTGTAAGCACAACCCCTGCAGCAGAATAAAGGAGTCCGTTGTCCTAGACACACCAGTGCTGTGCCGATGCCACCCGGACTGGTGCCACGGCAGTCACGGGGGCCCAGACCAGAGGACCAGGAATTGGGGCCACGCTACTCCAAAGAGACCAATCTCTAAAGGCAGGAGTCGGTGAGTAACGAGGCCAGCACAGAGAGAGCGGGTCAGCGTCACACCCTTCCCCGCTGTCCCGGCTGAGATTCAGACTTCCATGGGGAAGGGGTCGGTGTGGGGCACATCCGGAGCATGTCCATCATCTCGGGCAGAACCATGAAGAGGCCTGGTCAGGAGGGCGAGGAGACGTGCGGATTCTGTTCAGGGCACCCAAGGGCTGGGCAGGATAGCAAGTTTCGGTTCTCTGCGTGAAGCTAAAAGATCAGCAATGACTAACAGGCAGCAGAAGCAAAATGGAGCCGAGACAGCTCCTAGACCCTGTTTTATTACTTATTTTTAAATTGCCAGAGGACGTGGCACTCGCCAGAGAAACGGGGAGAGGAGGTGCCCCAGGAAGGTGGTCATGCCAGTCACTCCTCCTCCCCATCCCGGCCGGGGTCGAGGCATGCACCTGCTGGGTGTGTTTTTGAAGCCGGCAGGGCCAGGATTCAAACTGTGGTCAGCCATGTGGGATGTGACTCTCTTACTGCCTAGGCCACGGGCTGGCCCCTTAGATCTGTGGTAGAAGCAGTAGGGGGTCTATCAATCCATGGGCTTTGCAGCAGTCAAGCTAATAAAGGCTTCTCAGCCAGTCGCAAGGAGGGGGCCGGCGGCACCCTCCCCACCCTGTCTCCTTTGCCTGGTGTGTCAGGTCTCAGCAAGGTGACTGTTAACTCTCATTGGTTAGTGTTAGGCCTAAGCGTCAGCCTATCAAGATGGACTCCCAAGATGGCGATATGGACTCACTGTGGTTTGGTTACATTGAGAAGCGATTTCCTGATCAGTGTCCTCCCTCACTGACCTCTGACACTTGGAAGATCCAGGTCCACACTGGCCCATCTTCCAGGTAAGACAACACAGGAACAAGAGATACGAGAGGGGAGGAGATGGAAGTGGAGCCCAGGAGTGCCGAAGGCCAGAGAACAGAAGTCAGTTATGCGTGTGGACCCCAGGCCCAGCGCCATGAGCGGCCGTCCCTCTCATCCGCTGGGCTCCGTGCTGCAGGGCGCCAGATTTTTTTTCTTTTTCTTTCTTTCTTTTTTTTTTTTGACAGATTTTTGCTATGGGGCACATGCGTTGGCCAGAGTGATTTTTCACTTTCCCTCTCTGCCTCTTTCTGGCGAGCATAAGCACCCTATGGCAAAAACCTAAAAAAAAATAACATGTCTGTTTCCTGAACTACCAAATGTTGTAATTCACTATCCTTAAACTCTGCTTAGTTGGGAGAAGAAAAACAGAAATTTTAAGAAATGTTTTCTAACACCTAGCCAAATGAAATATGTATAATGAAGTAATCAATGCTAAATTTAGAATTCTAATTTTATAACTGTCATCAGTGTCTGCCTCACAAATAACATTAAAACACACATTTCCTTCAACTCTAAGTCAGTTGTTTTAAGGCCCTACTCAAATGATTTTCTGTTTGATTACATTACCAATGGGCCAGACCCATAGCCTAGTGGGAAAGGGAGCCAGATCCCACATGGCTGACCATTGTTCAAATCCCAGCCCTGGAAGCTTCAAAAATACACTGGGTAAGTGTGCATGTGTGCCCCACACCCCAGCCAGATGGAGAAATAGTGGAGAAGAGAGTGTGACCACACCGCATTGGGGTGTGCTTCCTCCCTTTCCCTCTGTCTCTGTCTCTCTCTAGTGAACACACACAGCCAAGCAGTGACACTCTCACCAGGACCTCCCCTGAAATTCTCCACGAGATGTGCACAGACGAGAAAGCGAGCAGTGATGTGCTGACAAAGGGCGATGACCGGGGGACAAGGGGCAGGTGCCGATTTGCAGCCATAATCCATTTCCATGGCGTAAATACCCCACAAAGCCAACCAGCTGTCATCCGTCCGCCTGTCACTTGCTCAGCTCCCCAGTCACACCATCAGTGAGTGAAGGAGCTGTGATTTGACCCCAGGAAGTCCAATGAGACCCTGTTCATGTCCACTGTGTCATCTGTCCTCAGGGAGATAGGTACAAGAGGGACAGAACAGAAAGGGGACACCAGTGCTCCCAGGATGCCCCTGAATGAGGTGTGGGGTTGGGGATGGGCCAGGGTTTGGAGGCTCTCACTGGAGGCGTCTATGAGAAAAGAAAATAGTACATTATATAATCACGAACTCCCAGAGGAAGAACAACGGACTCCAGGTGGCTCTTAAACCTGAATCGGTGCTATATCCTTCCCTCTGTTTCTCCGTAAAAACACCCTGCTCTGGAAGGCCTCTGGGGCGGGGCAGACAGCAGTGCTGCTTGGTATGGATTCGTCACACAGAAGCAGGATGCGAATGGGGGGGGCGGCACTCCGCAGACACAGGCCAGGGCAGGGAGGTTGGTGTTCTGGAACTTTCTTCTTGGCTAGTCCTCATTCCTGTCAGCGGTTTGACGGAATACTTTGGAAAACATAAAAAGCACTGCTCCTCCAAATCGGTGTATGAAATCCATACACTGACACATTTGTTTACTTTCTGTTACGGACGGTTGTGCAAACGTGGGTCCAGACTTAGGGGTCTTGACGAACCTGCAGACCACTTTCACTTCTTTTTTTAATAATTATTTATGTAATTTTACTTATTTATTTATTTATTTTAATTTGACCAGAGAAAGGGACAGAGAGGGAGAGAAAGAGGAAGTGAGAAAGCAAGCCACCTGGTCCGGGACTCGAACCCTGGTCAGCCATGTGGGAGTGTCCAGCACCTTAACCACCACGCCACCTGCTGGTCCCAAGACCACTTTCACTTCGGATGCTGAGCGCTCGGCAGACTGAGGAGTTAAGCCAATGGGCCGGGTCCTCCTGAGGAAGGGCCAGCTCGTGAGCAGACCACACAGCCAACCGCAGTGGCCATGAAGGACGCCGGCGATGGCGGAGGGACGGCCCAGAGGAGGTACTTACCCCCGTGGCCATCCCTCTCCTGAAAGTACTCACCTTCACCGTGTCTCGGACGGTTAGGGTGACAGCAGACGGCCCGTCGTGTGAGCTGGGCAGAGGCCTGAGCAGCTCGCTTCTCTCAATGCCCTCGGGGCCAGAGCTGGTCCTTTGGCATGAGATTCCCCATTCGTTAACTCCGCAAACTCAGCGGCTACCAGACGTCACGCAGGCCCGCGTCCCACACCTGTGTACAGCCTGGTCTGTGTAGAGGGCGGCAGCACAGGGACGAGACCACAAGGACCGGCAGGTGGCACAGAGGTCAGGAGGCTGGATCCCACGTGGTCAACTTCACGCTTCATGAAGCTACACCTAGCAACTTGAAAATCATGCCAGGCACATGTGCACGCATGTCCAACATCCCAAGAGGAGAGTGGAGGAGACAGGACTGCAGCATGGCCATCCCCCCGGGGGGTGACTGCTCATTCTTCTTTCTGTCCCGCTCCTGTGAGCTCACACGACCTATAGCAAAACAAAACATGAATATGCTCATGAGACTGAGTGTGGAAAGCCGGAGTACCCCGGGGCAGGTGAGGGCTGTGTCCTGTGTCCTCTGCTCTCACCCGGCAGACCACTCGGGTCTGAGCCCTGGTCCTCCACTTACAGCTCTGTGACCTGGAGGGGTTACTCAGCCTCGCTGGGTCGCAGGCTCATCCATAAAAAGCGTGGTGGGACATAGCCTATCAGGGATGGGAGTCTGCAAAGCACCTGACGTGTGCCTCCTCGCAGACAACGGTGCTACGTGTGTCTGCCGGGGAAAGGCCGAGCTACAGCCCGGCGCCTTGGTCTAGTGGTGCCGGCTCCTACCGAACAGCAGCTGGAATGGACGGCTGAGGTCGGTATGCAAGTGAGACAAGAACTGAAAGTAGAATGTTGAATGAGAAGAGCACACTGTGGCACTATTTCAATATAAATGTGCTATTCCAGTGAACTTAAATATTGAGGGACACACATACACGGTTAAAGTATAGACACCAGCTAGCTAGGCACGCTGGCTCACATCTCTAGTCACAGCTGCCTGGAGGCTGAGGCAGGGGGATTGAGGGTTCGAGGCCAGCCTGGACCACAAAGCAAGACCCTGTCTCAAAATCAAAGCCATGGAGCAGAGGCTACATCCCAAAGGTACTATGTGGAAGGAAGGGACGAGGACAGAGTTGGATGGGGACGAAGAGGACGTCCCCAGTGTCTGCAGAGTCTTGCATTATTTTCTGTCGGAGCATCAGCAGAGTTGACGTGCCCTAGAATAGGGGCTTTCATACTTTGTGAGCTGAATCCAGACTGCTTTGGGTGACCCCAAATCGAGTGGTGTGACCTTTACATCTTACACACTTCCATGCCACCACATGCAGCCATGGCAGGGCAGGCTGCCTCGGGGCTGCCCCTGCAGGCACACGGTCGTCCTTGTCAAGGTAAACGTAAGGACAGGACATGTAGTGAGCCATCTGAGCAGTTCAGATGTGAGCACGCTAAGTGTGACATGGGGAGCTGTGACCACCTGCACAACTGTGGGAGAAAAGCCCCGAGCTGGCACTTCACAACAAGTCAGTCACCATGGTGGGGACGGACTTTGCGAGGGTTCATGACATGTGGGTTTTCAGCCACTGCAGGGATGCAGAGTGATGTGCCGAGCTCCAACCTCCAAAGTGGTGGAGGGGTCAACTCTGTCTCAGCCAGAGCCACATTGTCTCAAGCTTCTACGGTAAACTGAGCAAAGATCGCCGATCCCTTCTGCTGTCACAGGTTCGAAACTTCACGCCTACACAAGCTCCCAGCCCCAGTGCAGCCTCACTCGTCTACCTGCAACATCCTGAGGGCCTCTGGCACTGACACCCCCCACTCCTCCTTTCTCCCTTGTTAGGATCTGTGACCCATCACTTCAGCCTCCCTCTTCCTTCTCTCACTCGTCTACCTGCAACATCCTGAGGGCCTCTGGCACTGACACCCCCCACTCCTCCTTTCTCCCTTGAGTTAGGATCTGTGATCCATCACTTCAGCCTCCCCCTTCCTTCTCATTTCCCATGTAGGGGAGCTAAGTGTGAAGCCTCCATTTTGCCTTTTTCTCTTATGCTCAACTCCCGAGCCTGCCTTTGGGTCACCCCCCCTGCAAAGCTGGCCTTAACCATCTGCCCGTGTCCCACCAGCTCCCAGGTTCATGGCAGTCACACTGCCGGTGGCGCTGTCCTGCTCTGTCCCCCAGAGCTGAACTTCTGATGTGAGAGCAGTCCCCGATGTGCAGTTCCTTAGCCTCTGCGCTGCTCTGCCTCACACAGCAACGGAGACGACACTGTCCAAGCCCTACGAGTGCAGAGTACTCTCACGCTTACCACGGGGTTCACTTACTGGGTCGTCAGGAAAGTCACGACGCACAGAAAAACACGCATGCCTTCTCCGATGACCCAGTATCGAGGAATCTTTGGGGCCAGCAGGTGTGGGGAGGTGAAGGCACTGTATCCCACATAGCCAACTCCACAGTTCGAGTCCCAGACCTGGCAGCTTGAAAAACACACCAGGCATGATGCATGCATGCCCAGATCCTCAGAGCAGAACGGAAGGGATGGAAGTGATTACAATGTGGCCATCCCCCCACACACACTTTCCTTCTCTTTCTCTCATGAGCTCACACACCTGTGGCAAAAACCTAAAAAATAAAGAAATCCTGTGAAGCAGTCATAATTTCTCACATTCCATAGACAAGGAAACTGAGGCTCAGAGGAATTAAGGATCTTATGCCAAGGCATAATTTTAGTAAGGCACACAGTGACGGTGCCAGACCAGACCTCTGGCTTCATGGAAACCCCACTTCCACTGCTGAATACATTAGGAAGATCAGATGAGCTCACTGGGGCATCTGCCTGCCACCTCCACAGGGTAATTACAGGTTTCATTCCCAAGACTAGCTCTTCAGGGAGAGTCGCCCACGTGTGTACACCAAAGCAGGAACTGCTCAGCCGAGCGCTGAAGTGGGACGGGCCTGCTCTCACCTGCCGCTCCATCAGTACAGGCAGAGCTGGCATCGTTGGCTGCTTGGAACTGCCCTTTCATCTTCTCAGATCAAAGTATCAGCCTGTCCTCTGGCTCAGGATGGCTCTAGGATTTTCCTGCCGAATTAATGGAAGATCATTCTGAAAGCCTAATGCTCCTTCTCTGCTAGCATTTGAAATTCACTTCTTACAACAGCTTCTGCAGTCGGCCGAAGACGTCCACACACATTTCCGTCTGAGTTTCGAAGTGATTTTAATGATCTTGGGTAAACACTAAAATAATGCTGATTTTTAACCTAAGTAAAAGAAAACTGAGAATGTGTTTCTTTTTTTCTTTGACCTCCTAAAAGCCAGGTCCCTAACACATCTCAAGGACCAGATAAACAAGGACAGGACAAGATGAGAAAAAAATATTGGAAGAGAGGAAGCTGCAAACAAGTCCTTGCTGTGTGTGAACCCCAATCGCTCTGAGTGTTAAACACAGGATTTCGCAGTTTGGAGAATGTGTGGTTGTGGAAAATAGTTCAGAGGCGGTCAGCTCTGTGGCCTGCACTCTCACATGAACATCGTGACGGACATCCAGGCCCCAGGCGCCAAAGGGCTGTGAACAGACTGGTCTCTGATCTGGGCAGAGGCGGGGAACCTCCTAGGGAGTCTGACAAAGGACTCCTCTCCCTTGTCAGGCCCGTCCAGCTCTGCAGGGCCCAGCTCCGCGGGCCCAGTGTGGGGCTACTTCCCAGCTGCCCGTCTGTGACATGGCAGGGAACCCTGAGGGCAGACTCCGCCAGGACTAAGGACACCAGCTGCGACAGTACATGTGGCTGGCACTGTAGCGGGAGAAAGAGGAGACACGGAAGAGTGATGTGCCGGGTTGGAACGTCAGCCAGGTCCTGATGTGCTTCTTCTCTGTGAAGTAGTTCATTAGAAGACAAAAGGCAGGGAGTCAGCAGAAGCAGCCTGAATTCTGGCACTAATCCGAGCATCGCGCCTTCTTGGCCCCTAAATTCCCTGGTAGGTTAATTTCCCAGTGTCAAGTGGGACTCAGAAAATTGGGGTCTGAGACACAAAGTTGAAGACTTACTAAATTAAGGAATATCCAAGTTTTTTTCCTGTTTGCTTTTGCTGTTTCAAACACCTGTTAGAACTTCTTCCTTTCCCCTAATCTGTGCTAAATTTCCCAAGGTTGAGGTGCGCACACTCAAAGTTTACCTGGATGTCTTCATATTCATGTTTAGGGAAGGAAAGAAACTAACCTTTCCGGACTTTACCCTTACGTTTGCCCCTTTCACCGTACACGAGTCACCGGCATGTGGCGTGCTTCCTGTAAGCCTCGCCGCACGGATGAGGAACCTGAGCCCGACAAAGGTAAAGCACTCTCTGTGCTCAAGCTCCCTGAGCTAACAGTCCAAACCTCGGTTTTGAACAGGGTTGGCAGGCACACCTGCAGAAACGGTTTGATCCTGGTTTTCCTCTTCGAAGGTTTCTGAATTTAAACTTGTACTCCATCAGATTCTGAGTTGCCCGAGTGATGTGCACTTTCACTTTATCACTCTGCACCTCTAAGGGCTTTAGCTCTGGACATCTCTCGTCCTACCTTTGATAAGAAGAAATTCACTGTCAACTGTAAGTTTCTAAAAACACCCCTAATCTTTAACCACAATACAGACGACTGGAACTACCTGACGGAAAACGCACCAATTTTAGTGTTTGTGCTCCGAGCAAGCGCGACTGGAAATGTGCATGTGTGTGCTCACAGCAGTGCGGCGCCGACACCAGTGATAAACAGAAACTGCTCTGTTAGGAGGAAGACACATTCATCTTTCTTCTAAATGCTGCCACAGGACGCATGTACTAGCCAGAGTGCGCTAGCGAGAAGTGGGAAAGCAGCTACCCCTCTCGTCTTCTTCCCCTCACCATCTGGGGCAGGTGCGCATACATGTCCGGACTGACTCCAACCGCAGTGGGGTTCCAGCTGCCTTAACCACATGCTACCGCTGGCCCCACAAGTTTATCTTTTAAAGTAACTCGGTGTGAAAATACAATCAACATACGTAATTATTCCAAATTACTTTCTCTTTGAATACCAACGGACACACTCCCCTTTATAAAAACCTACAATACGGGGGCAAACAGATGGCATAGGGTTATGCCGCTGGACTCCCAGGACTGACCACGGTTCGAGTCCCAGACACAGTGGCTAGAAACTCACAGCAGGTGCATGTGAGCGCAGACCCAAGATTCCTGAAGGAGAATGGACTGCAGTGACCATGGCCGGGTGAGGTGATTTCTCATTTTGCCTCTCACCCTCTCTCTCTGCAAGTGCCCTAAGGCAAAAACCTCTTAAAAAAAAACATAATATGAATTTTCCCCAATAAAATCTAACTTAATGTCTCCTATTATAAGGTTATAGCCATTGATAAACTAACATCCAAATGCTCCAGATTTTTCTTCAAAAAAAAAAAAAGTCACAAAGAGGCAGGATCTGTACTGCCACCTACTGTCAGAAAACAGCCCGCTACGTGCAGAGAGGACTGAAAACAGGCTGGAGGTGCCCGGATCCTGGGCGCCGTCGTGGCCCGTCCTGGCACTCCCTGGCCTGGAGGACAAAGCACATGCGGTCACCGGTGCTTCCCGTACAACACGCACACGCTCGCGCCGGGCTGTCTCCCATCCGCACACGACCTGGTGTGCGCCGCTTCCCTCGGAGCTAGCGGCCAGCACGGAAGGGCAGGGCGGCGCCGTTCCCCTGCACCCCCTCACCCCGCCCAGCCCGCGGTCTCCCGCCGCCCCGCTC
>NW_006159632.1:2041288-2041504 GCF_000334495.1 Tupaia belangeri chinensis
TCGCCCGGGGCCGGGGAGAAACCGAGAAGGCCGCGTCGCAGCGAGCCGGTGCTCCAGCGACTTTCTGAGCCACAGTGCGACTTCGCTCGCGCCACCGCCCAAGTCGCTGTTTTCTTGTCCAGAGGACTTTAAAAAGAGAACTGCGTCTCGGCCGACGGCCCGCGCCTTGGAAGCGGGCGCAGTTGCAGGCGCAGCCCCGGCAGCTCCGCGGGCGCA
>NW_006159632.1:2041564-2051221 GCF_000334495.1 Tupaia belangeri chinensis
CCCTGCTGCCTGGGCAGTGCCAGCGCTGTCTCACCGCGCACCCCCCCGCGGCTCGGGGTCGTGTTCTTTTGCTCAGGTGTTTCTAAACGGCCCTGAGAAGAGTGCTGACAGCGCGGACTGCTTTGTAGCGGCTGCTGGGTGTGTCTTACCTGTCGCTAGTGCCTGGTGCCCTCGACCTCGGGCCATCCTTAGGGACCATCCTTAGACCTCAGCGGGCTCCTGCTCAGTACGACGGGACCCTGCTGCGAGCTTAGGCCTCGGCCTGCCAGGCAGTTTCCTGGTGAGCCAGGTTTCCCACCTTGGAGTTGAGGGTGTCAGTCTGCCACCCCCATAGGCAGTAGAGAGGGGCAGGGTCATACGTGGTCGCGGAAGAGCTCCTGGGAAGTGCATACTGGGCAGAAACTGCGTGATTTAAAAGACGTTTTTGCGATAACTTTCGGACTTTAGTTTTCCTAGACTTTTTGAGCCTATGGAGGTGAGACGATCAGTACTAGCTATACACGCACAGTAATTTGGACCTTGAATAGATACCGTGCATCTGGTCAGGTAAAAGGCTTTGTTAATCACAGGCGCCTCCTAACTTCGCTTTTTCCGTTAAGGTACTTCCACAGTTAAAACCAGCAGCCGCTTGCAGATTGCGAAAATTCCCCACAGCTTCTTTGAGGGTCGCACCACCCCTGTTTAAACTGGAACATTTGGGCATTTTATGTTTTAACCCTCACAGGGTAAGCTGATGGAAGAGAGAAAGCCTGAGAGTTTGCTAGTCTTCCCTTGAGTCAATACTTTATGGTTTATTCCTGGGGCCTGCAGGGGGCATGGTGGTTCTAGGCAGCAGACTCCCTCTTGGCTGAGCACAGTTTAGTCTTCCACCTGGTGCTTGCTTTCTCATGTTCCATCTCTGTCTCTCTCTGGTCACCCTAAATGATAATAAATAAAGTTAAAAAATGAAAGATTTATTTTGTTCTCCTTTTTCTTCTGCCTCTTTGCCTTCGGTCTAAGTTGTGGCAGTCTCTTGAAAGGGAGGTTTACCTTCCCTGAATATTAAAAAGGCACTCTGGCCGGCACTGGGTTCAGTGGCTGTTAGGCTGCAGCCTGTGCCTGTGCACAGGTGTGGGGTTACAGCGGTGCAGGGTTACAGCGGTGTGCGGTGACAGCGGTGCGGGGTTACAGCGGTGCGGGGTGACAGCGGTGCAGGGTTACAACGTGCGGGGTTACAGCAGGTGTGGGGTTATAGCAGGCGCGGGGTTACAGCAGGTGTGGGGTTACAGCAGGTGCGGGGTTACAGCAGGTGCGGGGTTACAGCAGGTGCGGGGTTACAGCAGGTGCGGGGTTACAGCAGGTGCGGGGTTACAGCAGGTGCGGGGTTACAGCAGGTGCGGGGTTACAGCAGGTGCGGGGTTACAGCAGGTGCGGGGTTACAGCAGGTGCGGGGTTACAGCAGGTGCGGGGTTACAGCAGGTGCGGGGTTACAGCAGGTGCGGGGTTACAGCAGGTGCGGGGTTACAGCAGGTGCGGGGTTACAGCAGGTGCGGGGTTACAGCAGGTGCGGGGTTACAGCAGGTGCGGGGTTACAGCAGGTGCGGGGTTACAGCAGGTGCGGGGTTACAGCAGGTGCGGGGTTACAGCAGGTGCGGGGTTACAGCAGGTGCGGGGTTACAGCAGGTGCGGGGTTACAGCAGGTGCGGGGTTACAGCAGGTGCGGGGTTACAGCAGGTGCGGGGTTACAGCAGGTGCGGGGTTACAGCAGGTGCGGGGTTACAGCAGGTGCGGGGTTACAGCAGGTGCGGGGTTACAGCAGGTGCGGGGTTACAGCAGGTGCGGGGTTACAGCAGGTGCGGGGTTACAGCAGGTGCGGGGTTACAGCAGGTGCGGGGTTACAGCAGGTGCGGGGTTACAGCAGGTGCGGGGTTACAGCAGGTGCGGGGTTACAGCAGGTGCGGGGTTACAGCAGGTGCGGGGTTACAGCAGGTGCGGGGTTACAGCAGGTGCGGGGTTACAGCAGGTGCGGGGTTACAGCAGGTGCGGGGTTACAGCAGGTGCGGGGTTACAGCAGGTGCGGGGTTACAGCAGGTGCGGGGTTACAGCGGTGTGGGGTTACAGCAGGTGTGGGGTTACACTGGTGCGGGGTTATAGCAGGTGTGGGGTTACAGCTGTGTGGGGTTACAGCAGATGTGGGATTATAGCAGTTGTGGAGTTATAGCAGTGTGGGATTATAACAGGTATGGGGTTACAGCAGGTGTGGGGTTACAGCAGGTGCGGGGTTATAGGAGGTATGGGGTTACAGCGATGTGGGATTGAGGCAGGCATGGGGTTACAGCGGTGCGGGGTTACAACGGTGTGGGGTTACAGCAGGTGTGGGGTTATAGCAGGCGCGGGGTTACAGCAGGTGTGGGGTTACAGCAGGTGCGGGGTTATAGGAGGTATGGGGTTACAGCGATGTGGGATTGAGGCAGGCATGGGGTTACAGCGGTGCGGGGTTACAACGGTGTGGGGTTACAGCAGGTGTGGGGTTATAGCAGGCGCGGGGTTACAGCAGGTGTGGGGTTACAGCAGGTGCGGGGTTATAGGAGGTATGGGGTTACAGCGGTGTGGATTGAGGCAGGCATGGGGCTACAGCAGTGCAGGAGGTGCAGGCGCTGCCTTCCCGCAGTTTCGGGTTATAGTTTCACAGCGGTGACAGGTCTGGCCAAGGGATATAAAGCAGGGTGAGAGGGTGGAACGAGGGGCTGCTGTTTCCAGGAGAGGCCAGGGAAGACCTCCTGCAAGAGGTGGCCAGTGAGCAGGGTCAGGCAAACTGAGGGAGTTGTGTTAAGGAGCCTAACGGGAACCGGTCAGGGAGAGCACTGCTGGGGTAGAAGCAGGTCTCTTATGAAGTCCGGCATCCCCGGGGTGCGAGAGGAGGTAACTGCTGGGGAGGAGAGAGAGGATCCCTTCCCTGATGGCCACCGACTGGTTTTGGGTGACGCCTTAGCAGGACCCAGCAGCTGGTTTAGGGAAACGCTGTGCTAAAATTGGCCTCTGTTTCCAGAGCGTGTGGGGATGGGGCGCGCTGTTCCAGGACCACATCTGTCAGATGCGAGTCAGTGTGGACAAGCAGAGGTCACAGAACCCAGCTCGCTTTGCAGTTTTGCCAGGGCTGCTGCTCCCAGAAGTACCCTGTGCACTAACCTGTCTCCCTGCTTGCTTCCTTGTTTGTGAACTGTTGACCTCCTGGGGCTGCTGTGAAGATCGTGTGAGGAGACAGCCAGGTCTGTGCCTGCCTCGTAGTAGACTGAATTTCAGAGGGGGTAAGCTGGGGAGTGGGGCGGGTCCCCGGGGTCCCTGCGCTAGGACGGGCAGGGCACACCGGCAGTGCGTGTGTGCTTTCGCCTCATCGTAGGCCAGTGGTGGGCTTGGACTTTGCCCGTTCCCAGGTCTCCGTGCCTCTCTGTAAGTGATGTCATGCAAGAACATGCAGAGTGTGAGTTTGGTTGTTTTTAAGACCCTTAGGGCTTATTTTCAACGATCAGCTTTTTGTCTTTTTAACTTGCCAGAGGATGTCCCTCACAGAGAGACAGGAAGAGCGCACCCTCAGCAGAGTGGGCACCCCGCGGTCCCTTCTCCTTGGCCTCTCCGCCCTCTCAGGGTCTGTGGCATTGCTCTGCAAGCTGCCAGGCCCGGGACGAGAGCCATGGCGGGCCGCGTGAGACCCGTCTCCCGGGTCGGGGCAGCCCTCTCTTAGACGGCGGCGCCCTCTGGGTGCCCATCCTTGCTAGAGCCCAGCAGGCAGCCGGACTCCCAGGAGAGCTTGCACAGGAGAGAGAAGAAGTGGGTGTTACCCAAGGAACTTGCTGGCGGCTGTGAATGATTCCTGACATCTGGAATGTCGTTTTCTGCTGTATCTGCAATGTAGATAAGTGAATATAGCTTTTTCTTTGGAATGAATGAGCCGAAACTAAGACCAGGAGAGTGAGCGCCTCCGCCCGTAGGTGGCCTGTGAGTGAGCTTGCTGTGATGATCATGTGATTTACTTTCTTACACAAATGAGGCAACGACTTTGGAAAAATTCTTAATTATTTAAAAGCAGGAAAGCATGGGACCAGCAGATGGATAATGGTTACATTGCTGAACTCCCACAGTCACCCACAGTTCAAGTCCCGGACCCGATGGCTTAAAACTCATGCCAGGTGTGTGTACATGTATGCCAAGATTTTAAGAGGAGGATGGAGAAGGGATTGCGTTGTGGTCATCCCCACTGTGGGAGATTTCTCACTTTCTGTCTTTCTCTCTTGCGAGTGCACATGCCCTATGGCAAAAATCTTTTCTTTTAAATAGTTAAAAAAAAAAAAGCCTACAGCACCCGATATTCCTAGGCAGTCTCCCATCCAAGTACTGACCAGGCCCAATCCTGCTTAACTTCCAAGATCAGACAAGATCGGGCATGTTCAGGGTGGTGTGGCCGTAGACTCAAAAGTCGTTCTTAAAAACAAAACCAACAAAAAAAACAAATACTAGAAAGAAGAGCAGTCTACACTTCTGAACCGTTTTTTCTTTTGTGCTAGAGAGCATGGCCACTTGTAGGAAAGAAAGGCAGGAGAGAGACGGCAGTCCCTAATGGTGGGGGGTGGCGCTGCAGTCCCTTCTCCATTTCTCCATCCTGTTAAGATTTGGGGTGAACATGCGCCCAGTGTGTTTGTCAAGCTGCTGGGCCAGGATTGGAACCATGGTTGGCCATGTGGGATCCAGCCGCCTTGGTTAAGTCATGTGGTCACAGGCCAGCCCTCTTCTAAACCATTTTCCAGAGCACATACATACAATACCTGTCTTGCGGATGTTGTTATAATTATTTATTACATTTTAAATGCTTTATTGAGGCATGATACACATTCCTTCCGTGCACATGTCTGAGTAGCTGGATTTGTAGCACTTCACAAACTGAGCACATCCAACTAGTCAGCACCCAAAGTGAAACAAGAAACCCGCCCGCATCTCAGAAGCACCCTTCTGTTGCTGCCAGGGTGGTAAGTCCTGTCCTGATTTCTAGGGGCAGCAACTTGACTGGTTCTGTGTTTGCATAAACGGAGCCACACAATAGTGCGTAGTTCTTAAGCCTACGTTCACTGTGGTGCAGGAGATTTAGTAACCTGTTTTTAACAGTTTTAATGGCTACACAGTCCTCGGTCGTGTATACATACTTGCCATAATTTATTTAAGTTCTTAGTGGGCTTCGGTCAGCTGCTCCAGCAGGACTGTGAGAAGCATCTGCACACGGAAGCAGCAAGCAGCGTCTGCCTGCGGTCAGTGGTCGTCCTCCTGTTAATGCCCAGTACCCGATCCTGGGCAGCTGGGCTGCGCTCCACACATGGGCACTTGCTGGAGGGTGGGAGGGAGTGTGAAAACACCCGCTGTGCTGCCATCCCCCTCCACCTCCTTTTGGGACTTTGGGCATGCACACACGTGCACCCAGCTCGAGTGTCCCACCAGGTCTGTGACTCAGCCACGTAGTCGGCCCTGTGGGGTCCAGCCTGAGCTACCACATCTCAGCTGTCCCTGTGCCTTATTTAGCAAGGCCTTTGTTGGTGCATGTATGTAGCATGCCATTGTTACGTTTCTGTTTTAATTGCCTGAGGGTGCGCACACCGCACTGGCACAAGGGAGAGGGAGGAAGCATCTCCCCTACAGGGTTGTGGTCGTGCCCTCGTCCCGTTTCCTCCGTCTCTCTGTGCTGTCTCATGTGCTTTTGCTCTGCAGGAGAACGAGAAATGCATGTGAAATTAAGCAGTGGAACAGGAGCAGCTTAGACGGGATTAGAAGCAGGGAGGGTTAACAGTGGCAGAGAGGTGGAAGAAGATCAAAGGTAGTCACATCGTGATCTTGAGATCCCCACGTGCTTATTACTATTTTCGAAAACTTGCTTGGCAGTACCGTGCAGAGGGCAGGTGGAAACCAGTTCGGGCACCCTTGTACTGGTGCAGGTGAAAGACACAGTCTGAACTGAAGTAGCAGCTGGAATTGATGTTGAGGAGGGGATAGATATGAGAAACGTTTCATGAAGATTTGGGGTCATTAAGAAAAGGTAAATTGTAATCTTTTTTTAAAAAATAATTATTTTATTTAACTTTATTTGTTTACTTATTTTAATTTGACCAGAGAGGGACAGAAAGAGAGAGAGTGAAAGTGAGAGTGAGAGTGAGCGTGAGCCTGAGAGAGAGAAGGCAAGCTGCTAGATCCAGGACTTGAACTACTTTCATGAAGATTTGGGGTCATTAAGAAAAGGTAAATTGTAATCTTTTTTTAAAAAATAATTATTTTATTTAACTTTATTTGTTTACTTATTTTAATTTGACCAGAGAGGGACAGAAAGAGAGAGAGTGAAAGTGAGAGTGAGAGTGAGCGTGAGCCTGAGAGAGAGAAGGCAAGCTGCTAGATCCAGGACTTGAACTACGGTCGGCATGCCAGAGAGGGACAGAAAGAGAGAGAGTGAGAGTGAGAGCGAGAGTGAGCCTGAGAGAGAGAGAAGGCAAGCTGCTACATCCAGGACTTGAACTATGGTCGGCATTGTGGGAGCCCGGCGCCCTTAATCTCCACGCCACCTGCCAGCCCCCTGTGTAGTCTGTTCATAAAAGATTTACTTTGGTTATCCATCAAAAAAGGAAGTAAATGTTGAGAGGTTTTTGCTATAGGGCACGTGCGCTCGCCAGACAGACAGAGACAGAGAGACAGAAAGCGAGAAATCACCCCCCGGGGGGATGGCCACGCCACAATCCCTTCTCCTCCATTCTCCTCTCGGGATCTTGGGCACGCACGCACATGCCAGCGTGAGTTTTAAGCCACCAGGTCTGGGACGCGAACCACGGTTGACTACGTGGGAGTTCAGCGACATAGCCATTATGCTAACTGCTGGTCCCCTTCCTACAGTTTTTAATCTTTTTTTCTTTCTTTTTTGATTTTTGCTGTGGGACATGTGCAGTCACCGGAGAGACAGAAAGCAAGAAATTACCCCCCAGGGGGGATGGCCACCCTGCAGTCCCTTTTCCTCCATTCTCCTCTCGAGATTTTGGGCGCACACGCGCCCAGCATGAGTTTTAAGCTGCTGAGTCTGGGACTCGAACCATGGCTGACTCTGGGAATCTGGCGGCATAACTGCTACGCCATCTACTGGTCCCTAGTGCTTTATCTCTTTTTTTGGAGAGACTTTTGCTATAGGGCATGTGCACTCGCCAGAAAGAGAGACAGAAAGTGAGAAATCACCCCCCAGGGAGGATGGCCTCGCCGCAATCCCTTCTCCTCCATTCTCTCGGGATCTTGGGCACACATGCACACGCACCCGGCATGAGTTTAAGCCACTGAGTCTGGGACTCGAACTGCAGTTGGCTACATGGGAGTCCAGCGACATAGCCATTACACTAACTGCTGGTCCCCCTAGTGTTTTTTGTTTTGAGAAGACCCTCAGCCCCCCTTTTTTTAATGCCAGAGGACGGGTGGGAGGGGACCTGCCCATGTGGTTCCCGGTCACTGTGCAGTTCTTTCTTTCCCCCATCCATCAGAACCTTGGGCACATACACACATTTGCATAGAACATAAGCTGGAGCCAGGTCTTGAACCCTGGTCGGCCATGTGGGGCCCAGCTTCCACTCACAGTGCTTAACCACCGTGCTTCAGGGTCACACTGAGAAGATATTTTGAAAGAGAATTGAGTATTTAAACATTCTATTTCTCTGATTAAAATTCTGAGGCTCGAGGAATCAGGTACCTTCTTAATGAGGTGATGCAGCAGGTTGGTCAGAGAACCCGTGTCAGAACTAGCTGGTGACAGCATTTGCCTCCCTGTCACTGGAAGGTGCTTACTGCGGCTGTTTCTTTGGAAAAGGAGGAGGATGGGCATGTTGTTGTTAGTTGTACATTCGCATTTAAATTAGTATCGTTTCTTTGGAAAAGGAGGAGGATGGGCATGTTGTTGTTAGTTGTACATTCGCATTTAAATTAGTATCCAAATTCGGGAACCAGCAGTTAGCGTAATGGCTATGTCGCTAGACTCCCACGTAGTCGACCGTGGTTCGAGTCCCGGACCCGGTGGCTTAAAACTCACGCCGGGCGCGTGTGCGTACGTGCCCAAGATCCCGAGAGGAGAACGGAGGAGAAGGGATTGCGGCATGACCATCCCCCCGGGGGGTGATTTCTCGCTTTCTGTCTCTATGTCTCTGTCTGTCTGGCGAGTGCACGTGCCCTATAACAAAAAACCTCTCAGAAAAAAAAATTCATCTGGGGAAGACGTGTTCCGGCACTATGGACTCAAACACTTAATGCAGGCACCAGCGTTTTCACTGATCTTCTCTGATTCATGCTGGAACTGATGTTACAGGTGAAAGATCGCAGTTTAAATTCAGATGAGTGGAGCCAGCGGGTGGCGTAGAGTTAAGGCGCTGGATCCCACGTGGTTGACTGCATGGTTCAAGTCCCAGACCCTGCGGCTTGAAAACCATGCTAGGGTATGTACGTGTTTGCTCAAAATCCTGAGAGAATAGAGGAGAGGGGATGGCAATATGGCCATCCTGGAGGTGCTTTCTCTCTCTGTCTCTCTGATGAGCACATGTACTCCATAGCAAATTTTTTTTTTGACAGGTTTTTGCTATAGGGCACGTGCGCTCGCCAGACGGACAGACAGACAGAAAGCGAGAAATCACCCCCCCAGGGGGTATGGCCATGCTGCAGTCCCTTCTCCTCCATTCTCCTCTCGGGATCCTGGGCACGCACGTGCACACACACACACACACACACACACACACACACCTGGCGTGAGTTTTAAGCCACCGGGTCCGGGACGTGACCCACAGTCGACTCCATGGGAATCCAGTGACATAGCCATGATGCTAACTACTGGTCCCAAGTATTTTGCTATAGGGCATGTGCACTCGCCAGAAAGAGAGAAACAGAGAGACAGAAAGTGAGAAATCACCCCCCAGGGAGGATGGCCTCGCCGCAATCCCTTCTCCTCCATTCTCTCGGGATCTTGGGCACACATGCACACGCACCCGGCATGAGTTTAAGCCACTGAGTCTGGGACTCGAACTGCAGTTGGCTACATGGGAGTCCAGCGACATAGCCATTACACTAACTGCTGGTCCCCCTAGTGTTTTATCTTTTGAGAAGACCCTCAGCCCCCCTTTTTTTAATGCCAGAGGACGGGTGGGAGGGGACCTGCCCATGTGGTTCCCGGTCACTGTGCAGTTCTTCCTTTTCCCCATCCATCAGAACCTTGGGCACATACACACATTTGCATAGAACATAAGCTGGAGCCAGGTCTTGAACCCTGGTCGGCCATGTGGGATCCAGCTTCCACTCACAGTGCTTAACCACCGTGCTTCAGGGTCACACTGAGAAGATATTTTGAAAGAGAATTGAGTATTTAAACATTCTATTTCTCTGATTAAAATTCTGAGGCTCGAGGAATCAGGTACCTTCTTAATGAGGTGATGCAGCAGGTTGGTCAGAGAACCCGTGTCAGAACTAGCTGGTGACAGCATTTGCCTCCCTGTCACTGGAAGGTGCTTACTGCGGCTGTTTCTTTGGAAAAGGAGGAGGATGGGCATGTTGTTGTTAGTTGTACATTCGCATTTAAATTAGTATCCAAATTCGGGAACCAGCAGTTAGCGTAATGGCTATGTCGCCAGACTCCAC
>NW_006159632.1:2051363-2056534 GCF_000334495.1 Tupaia belangeri chinensis
TCTGTCTCTATGTCTCTGTCTGTCTGGCGAGTGCACGCGCCCTATAGCAAAAAACCTCTCAAAAAAAAAAAAATTAGTATCCAAATTCAGAGTTCCAGCAATAGGTCCGCCTTTAATTGCATCCTTACGCATCTGGGGAAGACGTGTTCCGGCACTATGGACTCAAACACTTAATGCAGGCACCAGCGTTTTCACTGATCTTCTCTGATTCATGCTGGAACTGATGTTACAGGTGAAAGATTGCAGTTTAAATTCAGATGAGTGGAGCCAGCGGGTGGCGTAGAGTTAAGGCGCTGGATCCCACGTGGTTGACTGCATGGTTCAAGTCCCAGACCCTGCGGCTTGAAAACCATGCTAGGGTATGTGCGTGTTTGCTCAAAATCCTGAGAGAATAGAGGAGAGGGGATGGCAATATGGCCATCCTGGAGGTGCTTTCTCTCTCTGTCTCTCTGATGAGCACATGTACTCCATAGCAAATTTTTTTTTTGACAGGTTTTTGCTATAGGGCACGTGCGCTCGCCAGACGGACAGACAGACAGAAAGCGAGAAATCACCCCCCCAGGGGGTATGGCCATGCTGCAGTCCCTTCTCCTCCATTCTCCTCTCGGGATCCTGGGCACGCACGTGCACACACACACACACACACACACACACCTGGCGTGAGTTTTAAGCCACCGGGTCCGGGACGTGAACCACAGTCAACTACATGGGATCCAGCGACATAGCCATTATGCTAACTGCTGGTCCCTCTATAGCAAATTTAAAGATAGGTTTTTTTTTAAAGATAGATTCTGTCTTTATAAATTCATGTCTATCGTGGAAAACAGGATACCTACACAAAATTATCTGTATTCCTATCATTATTAGAATATTCTTTAAATTATCCTAATGGAAGAATCTGCCCCCTGATTTTAACTGGTCTTTTGAAAATATACCAGTATATTTTTATTTTCTTTTATACTGAATGTTCAGACCCTGTGCCATATAAAAAAATCTCGTTCAATGTAGTAAAGATCTCTGGCCTTCAGTAATTTGTTTTCGAAATGCTTTGACTCACTTCCCAGCACTGGAGGAGGAGATGCGATAGACCCCTCCTCAGAGCTGTATGTAACCTCGGCACTCTAGCCTTAGAACAGCACAGAGACTTTCTCTTTTGTCTTCTCAGGACAAGTTTTAGAAGCTGAAATGTAACCCGGCCCATTACCCCTTACGGCAGTAAAAAATGAGCCATTTAGTGACTAAGTATTGATTTTTTTTTAACTAAAAATATTCCCTCTTCATTCTTCAGCGTATTTAGCAAGTAATCAAAGGTTTGCTAGCTGTAGAATTTATATATAAGGAAGAACTCTGGCACTTTTGGTATGGAAGTCCTTTGATTTTCCTCCAAACTTAATAACTAACAATAATGTCGGACCTCACTTTCTTTTCTTTCTTTCTTTTTTTTTTTTTAGAGGTTTTTTGCCTTAGGGCATGTGCATGCACTTGCTGGAGAGAAAGAGAGACAGAGACAGTGAGAGGAGAGAAATCACCCTCCGAGGGGGATGGTCACACCACAGTCCCTTCTCCATTTTTCTCCCAGGATCTTGGGCACACACACACACAAGTGCCCGGTGTGATTTTCAAGCCACTGGGTCCAGGACTCGAACCGCCATCAGCCATGTGGGAGTCCAGCAACGTAACGGCTATGCCATCTGCTGGCACCAGGACTTCACTTTTCAAAGCGTTTTTAATTCCTGGTTTTTATTAGTTGCCTTTGAGGACCTACTTTGTGCCTGGTACCAGACCAGAACCCTTGTACACATGTCCCTCTGTGGGGAGGAAACCGAGGGCTGAGCACCCGCTGATGGTGAGTGGTGACAGCCAGGACCCTGACTGGCCTGACTGCTAACACTGACTGCTCTGTCCTGTATGCTGCACTGCCTTTCAGAAGGGGTCCTCTCAAACACCCTGTCTGTTTTGGAGAATTTGCGTACTTAGGAGCGTGTGAAAGACAGGCTATGCAGAATGTTACTAGCAATGGTTTCTTGCTCCTGCGTTTTCTTACTATGTATCTATCTGCATTTCCTGCAGACAGAAACAGATTGTATAATAGTTCTCTTTGTCTTTTAAGTGAGGACACACACATGAGAGTAAGAGTAAGAGATTTAAGAGCACCCTCCACAGTCCAGTCACGCTGCAGCCCCTTCCACAGCCTGCTGGCCCTCACACACGGGCCCAGTGTGTTTCAGTCGGACTAGGCTGGGGTTCCAACTATAATCACCTTGGGAATTTGGCTTCTCTTTTATTTATTAGTTTTTTAAGAATTGTTTAACATTTATTTATTTATTTAAATTTGACTAGAGAGGGACAGCAAGTGAGAGAGGGAGAGAGAGGGAGAAAACAAGCTGCCAGGTCTGGGACTTGAACCGCGGTCAGCCGTGGGAATCCAGCGCCCTTAACGCCACTTGCTGGCCCCTTGCTTCTCTTTTATTTTATTTGTTTGTTTTTTAAAGAATTATCTTATTTAACTTACTTTCTCTCTCTTTCTTTCTTTCTTTCTTTCTTTCTTTCTTTCTTTCTTTCTTTTAATTTGACCCGAGAGGGACAAAGTGAAGGGGCGAGAGAGAGAAGGAGGGAGAGAGGGAGGGAGGGAAAGTGAGAAAGCTTTATTAGTTGCCTTTGAGGACCTACTTTGTGCCTGGTACCAGACCAGAACCCTTGTACACATGTCCCTCTGTGGGGAGGAAACCGAGGGCTGAGCACCCGCTGATGGTGAGTGGTGACAGCCAGGACCCTGACTGGCCTGACTGCTAACACTGACTGCTCTGTCCTGTATGCTGCACTGCCTTTCAGAAGGGGTCCTCTCAAACACCCTGTCTGTTTTGGAGAATTTGCGTACTTAGGAGCGTGTGAAAGACAGGCTATGCAGAATGTTACTAGCAATGGTTTCTTGCTCCTGCGTTTTCTTACTATGTATCTATCTGCATTTCCTGCAGACAGAAACAGATTGTATAATAGTTCTCTTTGTCTTTTAAGTGAGGACACACACATGAGAGTAAGAGTAAGAGATTTAAGAGCACCCTCCACAGTCCAGTCACGCTGCAGCCCCTTCCACAGCCTGCTGGCCCTCACACACGGGCCCAGTGTGTTTCAGTCGGACTAGGCTGGGGTTCCAACTATAATCACCTTGGGAATTTGGCTTCTCTTTTATTTATTAGTTTTTTAAGAATTGTTTAACATTTATTTATTTATTTAAATTTGACTAGAGAGGGACAGCAAGTGAGAGAGGGAGAGAGAGGGAGAAAACAAGCTGCCAGGTCTGGGACTTGAACCGCGGTCAGCCGTGGGAATCCAGCGCCCTTAACGCCACTTGCTGGCCCCTTGCTTCTCTTTTATTTTATTTGTTTGTTTTTTAAAGAATTATCTTATTTAACTTACTTTCTCTTTCTTTCTTTCTTTCTTTCTTTTAATTTGACCCGAGAGGGACAAAGTGAAGGGGCGAGAGAGAGAAGGAGGGAGAGAGGGAGGGAGGGAAAGTGAGAAAGCAAGCTGCCAGATCTGGGACTCAAACTGCCATTGGCCATGGGGGATTCCAGTGCCCTTAACCACCACGCCACCACCTATTGGCCTTCTTTTTAAAATTTTCAGAGCGATTTTTGCTGTAGGGTGCATGTGCTCGCCCCAGACACAGAGGACAATTATGCTGCAGTCCCCTCTCTTCAACTCTCTTGGAATTTTGGGCATGCACATCCATATGCCTGGTGTGAGCCCCAAACCACAGGATGTGGCCAGCCATGTGGTGTCCAGCGTCTTAACCGCTATTCTACCTGCTGGCCTGAATCCGACTTTTCTTGACCAGCATACTAAGCTTATTTCTCCTGTGGGAGACCAAGACAGGAACCTCAACAGGGTCTTCATGCCGTGGCCTCCTCCAGCCGCCCAGATGACACGTGCCCAGGGGGGCCCTGGGGTGTGACCCTGGACGTTCCCAGGCTGGGCTAGCATCACAGAGCATTGTCTCCCTGCTTTGCCACTGTCTGGCCCCTCCATGAAATTTTTTATGTTATGTGTTGAATTTATAGTAATTGAGGCCTGGCCTATTTCTAAGTTGTTATTGCTTATTTCTAGATCAACTGGCCGTATTTCCCCAGAGGAAACCCAGTCACTATGACGTGGTGGTTGGTGTGTTATCAGCACGCAATAACCATGAACTTCGAAACGTGATCAGAAGCACTTGGCTGAAGCATTCGGTACAGCACCCGGCGTTAAGTCAGCGGTAGGTGCTCAGCGTCATCCCGCGCCTGGCTGCTGGAGTAACGTTCCAGAAAGCTTTAGTCGGAGAGGTTGGTCAGAAATCCACTTTACGTCATTCTCTGCTTAGACATTAAGTGTCTATACTTCTCAGAACTTTGCAGAGATGACTTAATTTGTTCAGTTCGGTAGTGTTTCTAAGTCACGTGATCGCCCACATGTGCCATGCCAGTGTAAGCTGCTCAGTTATCGGTAGCAGCCCCAAAGCTGAGCCCGATCTCACTGGGGCCAGCCTCAGAGGGTTAAGTCGTGGGGCTGGGGGAAAGGGAAGCAGAGAAGGCCGGGCTTTTGCTGGGAGACGGAGGCAGTGAGCAGACCACGCCCTCTCCAGACCGCGTGAGCCGGGCGTGTTGGTGCCGCGTGGCCGCACAGCACGCCGCAGTCGGGGTGTTCTTGTCACCGGTACTGACCTGTCCCAGATGCCCGTCTCGCTCCGCAGCTTTCACGCTTTGTCGGGACAGTCTCTGGTTCAGTCGCAGCGATAACCGTGACTGTTACCCAGGGTCATCTTTCCCATCAGAGCCACCCCAGCCTGCACTTCCTGCGGCCGTCCCCCCCGGAAGTAAGGACGTCTGTGTGCCTGTGCCTGGCCCCGGCCCGTGCCCAGTGGTCAGCGTGTCCTCTTGGTGCTGCCTTTCGGTCGTGACTCTCTCACCACCGAGCCCTCGTCCTGAGCCAGGTCACCGCTTCCTCTCATGTAGATCAGTGCAGAGACCTGTCTCTGAAGCCCTGCTTTCTCCCTTGACCCCCGCATTCTGGTTTCTAGAGGGCAGCCGGGGTGACCCTTTCTAATAAACATTTTTTCGCCATAGGGTGTATGCGTTTGCTAGAGAGAGAGACCGACAGAGAGGGCAAGAGAGGAGGTACCCCAGACAGGATGG
>NW_006159632.1:2056709-2073330 GCF_000334495.1 Tupaia belangeri chinensis
GGAAAGAGAGGAGTTACCCCAGACAGGATGGCCAGGCCACAGTCCCTCCTCCACCCTCGTCCTCTGGGGATCTTGGACACGCGCACACACACGCGCCTGGTGTGATTTTCAGGCCACCAGGTCCAGGACTAGCCCCACAGCCCTGGAATCCAGTTCCTTAACCACCACTGCAAAGGCTGGCCCCAGAGACAGCCCTTTAAAATCAGTCAAATTGTGTTAGTTCCCTCCTGTCCCTGCACTGAGTTCCTTTCTTGGCTGGAGTGAGACCCCCAGTCTTTGCTGTGGTCTTTGACCATGTGCACCTGCGTCCCCACACCGGCCCCTTGTCTGAACGCTGCTGCTTCAGGGCCTTTGCGCTGTGGTTCCCTGGATCAGCGTCTGCAGACTCTGCTGAGCTGCCAGCCGGGCAGACCACTCCCACCACGATTCTGTCTCCATCTCCCCTCCCTTGGCTTTATTTTCTCTGTAACTCTTTTTGCTCATGGGCTCGTTTACTGTGTTTAGTTGTGTGTTTATAAATTGTTTGTCTTCACCCTCCAGACGTAGGTTTTGTGAGCGCAGGGGCTTCAGTTGGTCATTGGTGTACCCCAGTGCCTAGAGGCTCGCCCAGCACAGCGTGCAGCTCCCACAGCGGCGGGTAGACAGCTCAGATCTTGTGCACTGAGTGGAGTGAGCGTCCAGTCACCGGGAGTCTGTTACTGTAGCAGCCTCCTGAGGTTTCACAAGCTTAGTGGGTGGTTTTATGGAAGTGGTGGGCTACCTATCTAGGTGAAATACATATTGCGGAGAGCAAATCTCTAGAGCAGAGTAATGGATCTGATAAGGCTGTTTTTTAAGATGCTAAAGAGCAGATTCGGTTAGATGTATGCCGGCATTTAATTAGCAGATTCACCCATTTCTCTCCGTACCTCTGTCATGTGTGAAAGGTGCCCTGGTCAGTAAAGGACATGCATGGCTGTGACTGCTCTCAGACGGCCCTTCAGCAAGGACCGAGCTCAGCATGCATGTCGGGAAGCCGTGGGGCGTCACCTCCCCGTCCCCCAGGGACCCAGATTCCGTGCAGCCTGAGCATGGCAGAGCCGCTGTGGTGTCGGAACTGCTATGGTGGCCAGTCTCAAGCCGTCCCGTGAGGAAGATGTGCAGGGGCATGCCACGTACAGGTCGAGGATCCCCTGTCCGAAATGCTTGGGATAGAATTATTTCTCTTTCCAGATTTCTTCAGATTCGGGAATATTTGCATAAGCAGGATGAGCTATCCTGGGGGGACCCAAGCCTGAGAGCGAAATCCATTTTCGTCTCATGTACGTCTTCCACACGGTCTGAGGGAATGTCCGGTTCTTCTGTGTTACAGCGTTTTGACAGCGGCCCGTCACACGAAGTCGGGCTTAGAATTTTCCCTGCCGGGCCTGCAGAGTGCAGGAGGGAAGGGCGAGAGCGTGGACTAGCCGCAGGTCTGGGTTCCGTGGGAGGCAGCCAGCTCAGGAAGCAGGACCGGTAGGCGTTATGGCTAGGATTCCTTTCTAACAGTGGGAAGGGGGAGGTGGAGGTGACAGTGTTAGTTCTTTAAAACCTCAAGGTAAAGGGGAATGTGGGAAGGGAAGAACGGCAGGGGAATAGAAATATATATATACAGAGAGAAAGAGAGCGCGAGCGAGAAAGCGGGCTGCCAGGCCCTGGACTCGAACCGCGGTCGGCCATGTGGGAGTCTGGCGACCTGACACCACCCATTTTTAACATGGAGGTTACGGCCTGCAGAGCTAACTGTGTCAGCGGCATGAGCGCTCCCTGACCCAGGTCTGCGTCTCCCTCGCGCTCTAGTAGAAGGTCAGAGTAGAACGCCGACCTGCCAGTCCTTTGGCAGTGAGCAGCGTTGGGGTGTCCCGTCCCCACTTCTGCTAGAGGAGAGGAACAACAGCAGAGAACTGAACCTCGTGAACACATGTGTCTCGGGTGAAAGCTCGGAGGTGGAGGTGGCGTCACTGACTGCTCTCGCCCTCACCCCCTCAGCGTGCTCGTCAAGTTCATCATAGGTGCCCGCGGCTGTGAAGTGCCCGTGGAGGACAGGGAGGACCCTTACTCCTGCAGGCTGCTCGACATCACGGACCCAGGTGAGCCCCTGCCCTGCGGCCACCGTCTACAGACCTGGCCTCGAGAACGTTCGTGCACCCCCAGCACGGACTCTCTACCAAGATTCACGTTTCACCCCTGTGACAGGTCGATTGCTCAGGGTGTTTGTAGGAGTTCTTTTTCTTTTTCTTTTTCTTTTTTAAAGGTTTTTACTATAGGGCGTGCATGCTCGCTGAGAGCAGCAGGGAGAGGGAAGGCGAGAAATCACCCCCGGGGGGAGCATGCTGTAGTCCCTTCTCCACTCTCTCAGGATTGTGGGCATGCACGTACGTGCACCCAGTGAGATTTTCAGGCTGCCAGGTCTGGCACTCGAACTTAGCTGGCCGTTTGGGGGGTAGTGCTGTAACCACCTGCACCTGCTGGCCCTGTGTAGAGGTGTGTGGGTTTTAAACTCTTGGAAAACTGCTGGGTGATTTTACTGTTCAATTCGTGACAGCCTTGAAATAAATGCTGTGAATCACCCTTCCCTTAGAATTATTGTCTAGGACTGGCAGGCGGTGCGGTGGTTAAAGAATCTGGACTCCCACATGGCTGACTGCGGTTCAAGTCCTGGACCTGGTGGCTTGTTTTCTCCCTTTCCCTTTTTCTCTGTCCCTGATGAAATTAAAAAATAATAATAACACATGTAATTAAATAAGTAATTCTAAAAAAAATAAGAAAGACATTATTGGGACCAGGACATGGTGTAATGGCTGTGTCACTCGACTTCCGTGTAGTCGACCACAGTTCGAGTTCCGCACCCAGTGGCTTAAACTCCCACGGGGCGCGTGCGCATGCGTGCCTCACCCAAGAGGAGAATGGAGGAGAAGGGATTGCGGCATGGCCATCGCCCTGGGGGGTGATTTCTTGCTTTCTGTTTCTCTGTCTCCCTCTGTCTAGTGAGCACATGCACCCTGTAGAAAAAATATCTCCACCAAAAAAAAAGGAAAAAAAAAGAATTATTACCTAAGCTTCTGAAAAGAAGTAAATTAAGAATACAGAAAATGTTATGTTCCTTACGACTGAGAGTTGTTGAGGGTTCTGGTGAGGGTGGGAAAGGCCAGCCTAACTGGGTTTCTGTGTTACCAGGAAGCCAAAATTGGAAGTGGCCATGGCTGTCCCTACTGTCATCACGCCCCGTCATGCGCCATGGCTGTCCCTATCGTCATCACGCCCCGTCATGCGCCATGGCTGTCCCTACCGTCATCACGCCCCGTCATGTGCCATGGCTGTTCCTACCCCGTCATGTGCCATGCCTGTCCCTACTGTCATCACGCCCTGTCATGCGCCATGGCTGTCCCTACTGTCATCACGCCCCGTCATGCGCCATGGCTGTCCCTTCCATCATCACGCCCCGTCATGTGCCATGGCTGTCCCTATCGTCATCATGCCCCGTCATGTGCCATGCCTGTCCCTACTGTCATCACGCCCCGTCATGCGCCATGGCTGTCCCTACTGTCATCACGCCCCGTCATGCGCCATGGCTGTCCCTATCATCATCACGCCCCGTCATGCGCCATGGCTGTCCCTTCCATCATCACACCCTGTCTTGTTGAGCAGACTCTACGGGAGGGTCAGCTTCCCCAGATCTTACCGTGTTGGTGTGACATCTGCTATTTTAAAGCCTGCCAAGCCTGTGGATTACATGTACTTCACTTTAATAGGTGGAAATAGCGTTTTGGTTGAAAACTTGCCTCTGAGGAACCAGCAGTTAGCGTAATGGCTGTCACTGGACTCCCACGTAGTCGACCGCAGTTCACGTCCCAGACCCGGTGGCTTAAAACTCACGCCGGGCATGTGTGCATGGGTGCCCAAGATCCCGAGAGGAGAGTGGAGGAGAAGGGGTTGCGGTGTGTCATCCCCCTGGGGGGTGATTTCTCGCTTTCTGTCTATCTGGCAAGCGCACGCGCCCTGTAGCAAAAACCTCTCAGAAAAAAAATCAGTGGCTCTGAAATCCACACTGCCCCACTTTTCAGCTGGGTGACCTCCTGGGCCTCAGGTTCATCATCTGTAAATTGCGGTGGAAATAAATCGGGGGTAGAAATAGCTCCCTCTTGGGGATTGCCAGGAGGCTGATAGATACTGATACTTAAAGTGTTAGGGGCCAGCCCCGGGGCTTGGTGGCTAAGACAGCTGGACCTCACGTGGCTGACTCTGGTTGGAGTCCCGGACCTCACAGCCTGAAAAACATGCTGGGTGTTTGTGCATGTGTGCCCCAGACCCGAAGGGAGGGAGAGGCGGAGATGGGACTGCAGCATGGCCGTCTCCCACGAGGTGCTCCTCCCAGGCCCCCCTCCGTCCCTCTGGCAGTGGCTGTGCCCTCCGGCAACGTTTTTAAATGGGCCACAGTAGCTGCTCGATACTGTTATCTGAAAGAGCCTGCCTTTTTATAAAATTGGGTTTCAGTCCTCTTTCCAACGAATCGGATCATGAACATCTACAACAAGGGCTCTCACTCAGCATGTCGGTGAGTTGACCTCGTGTGAGCAGAGATTCAATATGGCTGCTCTTCTGGGATGGGTCTTTCAGCCGTCACTGGAGTTCCGAAGGGATGGAACCTCGTCAAGTGTCGCATCACTGAAGTGCGATACCCACATCAGATCACGGCTCTGTACCCAGTGCCACAGGCAGCCAGGCCCGTCCGCAGTTTGAGTCCCAGACCTGGTGGCTTGAGGAACAGCTGGGCGGGCACATGCATGCCCCGAATCTCAAAATAGGGGGGATGGGGGGAAGGGATTATCACGTGGCCATCCCCGTGGGCAGTGCTCTCTGTCTCTGTCTCTGTCTCTCATGAGCAAACATGCCCTCTAGTGCAAAAACACCTCATTAAAAATGAACCAGAATCTTACTTCACACGCCCTGTTGTTCACCCGTGGTAAAGGAGTGGAGTTCCCATTAGGACAGCTTTCGTGTATGTGGTGCCGACAGCACCTGTCTGAAAGGAGACACGTGTGAGACAGAAACCAGGCACTGGGCCTCGTTTATCTCTAATGCTTTTAGAACACACTGAGCTCTTTCAGGGCCTGAAGGCCATGGTGAGCCCTAGTCGTGATGGTAGGAGTTGATTAACTGCGTTATCAAAGCAGCAGGGTTTCCTGTGTCCGGGGAGCTTAAAGTCATTTATCTTAGGTAAATATATGTCTAGTCTGGGGCCAGCCTGTGGCCTGGTGCTTAGGGTAGCTGGATCTCATGTGGCCCACCACACAGTTTGCATCCCACACCCGGCTACTTGAGAAACACACTAGGCACAGGCACATGCATGCCCAGTGTCCCAAAAGGGGGAGAGGAAGGAGATGAGGTTGCGGCATGACCATGTCCTGGGGGGTGCTTCCTTGCACCGCCCCCCACGCTACATGGGCGCACATTTTGGGTTGTCAGGAAAGTCATGATGTGTTTTTTTGTGTTTTCCTATGCAGAAATGCTTCATGACTTCCCTGACAACCCAGTGTGTGTGTGTGTTAAGGTTATTTCCATAGGGCATGTGTGATTGCCAGAGACAGACAGAGACGGTGAGAGGGACAGTGAGAAGTCACCCCCCGGGGGAAGGGCCACTGCAATCCCCTCTCCTCCAGGGATTTTGGGCACGTTCCCACACACACATGCCTGGCGTGACTTCCAGGCTGCTGGGGTTCAGACTTAGCTGGCCCTGTGGGAGTCCAGTGCTGTAACCACCGCGCTCCTGCTGGCTCCAGTGGCACAAATATTGCCAATGGTCAGACAGAAGGTAGGCTGCGGGACGTCGCGGGGCAAGGCCAGGCCTGCTGAGCGTTCATGGCCGCAGCGGGCACTGCGTGGGTCCCCATTCGCCCAGCGTCCAGATGGAGGCGTCCCAGTCGCCTGCATAGTTTCCCCCTCCCTTTTACATTCGCGTGCACCTGTGGATGCAGAACATCGTTAAAGCAGTCCCGGTGATTAAATAACTCACTTAGATGTTGCTGAAACTTCATTCTCATTTTTTTTCTAGAAGCAGCCATGCTTCTCCAGCATCATATATTAAATTTCTGCCATTTAACCCTCCCAGAAATGACGAATAATAATCTAGAGTATGCCCTCCAGCCCGCGTTAGCTGCCTCATGTAGTCCAGCGGGGGCTGCCCAGTGGAGGGTGCGAAAGCCCTGTTCTCTGCGCCCGCAGCTCTGAACCAGGAAGTCGAGGCGTTCGGGTTTCCTGACGACACTTCATCCGGGCTATCTGAGGACCGAGTCGTCAGCGTGAGCTTCCGCGTTCTGTACCCGATTGTCATCACCAGCCTCGGCGTGCTCCACGATGCCAGCGGCGCGGGGTTCCAGAGGAACGTCACTGTCAGGCTGTACCAGGCAGAGCAGGAGGTGCGGCCTCTTTCCGTGAGAGATGTGTCTGTTCCCCGCCTCGGGACGCCGGCGTGTCCTGTAGCATCCGGTCGATGGGAATGCCACACGGCTCCATCTGGCTAGGAGACTCCACCTTTCTTCCCTTACGATCGTACGCGTCATAGTGGGAGAGCTGCAATGGCGGACGGGGGAGAAGTCACCTGTGGATAGTGTGTGAAAGGAACGGGGGGAGTACCAGGAGAAAGGTCTTACACGCTGGGGGAGCTGGGCCCTTCTTGGCCTCCATGGTTCCAGTGCCTAGTCTGGTTGGCCTGAAACACGCCAGGCACACACGCAGGTGTCCAGGATCTGTGGGTTGGGGGACTGGGGCAAGGGGACGGTGGCCTACCATACCCTGAAGAAGGTACTCACCCCGCCCATCTCACACGCATGGACTCTGACGGAGGCTTTCCCCTAGCACGTGGCTAAGCACTGTGTGGAGAAAGAGCCCACGTGACCGACCAGAGTTCTTGGACAGCATAATGTGCATTTCTGGGATGGAGCTGGCCCCGTGGCCCAGTGGTTAAGGGAGCTGGGTCCCACGTGACTGGGCACAGTTTGAATCCCAGCCCCCATGGTGTGGGAAATACACTCACCTGTGTGCCCACACCCTTACGGCATGGAGGAGGGGAGGGGACTGCACAGCCGTGGCCACACCTGACGGGGAGCTGGCTTTCTCTTTCTGCCTCTCCTCCCACTGGCAAGTGCACACACTCTGGCAATTAAAGAGAGACAGATAAGGGGCCAGCAGGTAGTGAGTGGTTAAAGTGTTGGAATTCCCACATGGCCAACCATGGTTCGAGTCCCAGACCTGGTGGCTTGCTTTGTCACTCTCCTTTCTCTCTCTCTCTCTCTGTCTGTCTTTCTCTGGCAAAACACATATGAAAAAATAATAAATAAATAAACCATTATTTTGAAAAAAGAAAGATAAGAAAAATAAAATCTGATGGGATAAAGAATTGGAGGAGAAAGGATTGCAGTGTGGATCAGGCCTTTGCGAGGCGCTTTCTTCCTGTCTCTGTCTCTTGCATCCCAGACTCTTCTGTTGTCTTGGTTGTGTGGTTCCGTGTGTCACCGCAGCTTTTTTAAAATTTTTAAATTTATTACCTTTTAATTCACCAGAGAGAAGGGGGAAAGTGATAAAGCAAGCCACCAGGTCCGGGACTCGAACCATGTCTGGCCGTGTAGGAGTCCAGCCTCTTAAGCACCACTTGCTGGCCCTCACCCTCAGCTTTTTACCTCCATTATCAGGTGTTACATGGACGGGGTAGAAGTCACCTGTGGATAGTGTGTGAAAGGAACGGGGGGAGTACCAGGAGGAAGGTCTTACATGCCGGGGGAGCTGGGCCCTTCTTGGCCTCCATGGTTCCAGTGCCTAGTCTGGTTGGCCTGAAACACGCCAGGCACACACGCAGGTGTCCAGGATCTGTGGGTTGGGGGACTGGGGCAAGGGGACGGTGGCCTACCATACCCTGAAGAAGGTACTCACCCCGCCCATCTCACACGCATGGACTCTGACGGAGGCTTTCCCCTAGCACGTGGCTAAGCACTGTGTGGAGAAAGAGCCCACGTGACCGACCAGAGTTCTTGGACAGCATAATGTGCATTTCTGGGATGGAGCTGGCCCCGTGGCCCAGTGGTTAAGGGAGCTGGGTCCCACGTGACTGGGCACAGTTTGAATCCCAGCCCCCATGGTGTGGGAAATACACTCACCTGTGTGCCCACACCCTTACGGCATGGAGGAGTGGAGGGGACTGCACAGCCGTGGCCACACCTGACGGGGAGCTGGCTTTCTCTTTCTGCCTCTCCTCCCACTGGCAAGTGCACACACTCTGGCAATTAAAGAGAGACAGATAAGGGGCCAGCAGGTAGTGGGTGGTTAAAGTGTTGGGATTCCCACATGGCCAACCATGGTTCGAGTCCCAGACCTGGTGGCTTGCTTTGTCACTCTCCTTTCTCTCTCTCTCTCTCTGTCTGTCTTTCTCTGGCAAAACACATATGAAAAAATAATAAATAAATAAACCATTATTTTGAAAAAAGAAAGATAAGAAAAATAAAATCTGATGGGATAAAGAATTGGAGGAGAAAGGATTGCAGTGTGGATCAGGCCTTTGCGAGGCGCTTTCTTCCTGTCTCTGTCTCTTGCATCCCAGACTCTTCTGTTGTCTTGGTTGTGTGGTTCCGTGTGTCACCGCAGCTTTTTTAAAATTTTTAAATTTATTACCTTTTAATTCACCAGAGAGAAGGGGGAAAGTGATAAAGCAAGCCACCAGGTCCGGGACTCGAACCATGTCTGGCCGTGTAGGAGTCCAGCCTCTTAAGCACCACTTGCTGGCCCTCACCCTCAGCTTTTTACCTCCATTATCAGGTGTTACATCTGTAAACCCCACAATGCAAAGTGGCAGTTTTTTTCTTTGAATATCTGATTGTTTAGTAAAGGAATTTAGAGAAAATAGTTTTTTAAAAATTTGTTATAGGATGTATGTGCTCCCCCGAGAGAGGGAGAGAAAGTGAGAAGCATCCCTTGAGGGACAGCCACGCCGCAGTCCCTTCTCCATTTGCCTGTTGGGATTTTTGTCGTGCAAGCACATGTGCCTGGCATGTTTCTAAGCCACTGATTTGGGACTGGAACCGCACAGTGGACCCTATGGAGTCAGGCACCTGCTGGTCCCAGAAGTTCACTGTGAAGGAGGAATCCCTGAATGCTTTTGTTCTCTGCAGAAAACTGTGACCCTCTCTCTGGATTATTCTTTATACTTTAGGGGAGTCTTGACACTCGAGTAGATGGGCTTCCCTTGGCATACCAGTGACCTCCCGTAATGCCTGTCATCATGTGGGTTTTATGTGTTGTTTCGTGTTGGAGCACTTCACGACAACTCTGGTGGTCTCACGTCTTTATTTAAGACCCACAATTGCACCAGAAAACCCAAATAACACCAAAGCCCAGCAGAACACTACTGGTGCCACGCTTGGGGCCACTGTGGGTGTAGCTGGCCAAGCCGGGGCCTTTGGAAACCCGCTGCATGTGCATGTACAGGGAGGACTCCTCTCGTCTGACCCCGTGTGGCTGCGTGTGCACACGTGTACAGGGAGGACTCCTCTCACCTGTGCCGGGGGGGACTCCTCTCGCCTGTCCCCGTGTGGCTGCGTGTGCACACGTGTACAGGGAGGACTCCTCTCACCTGTCCCCATGTGGCTGTGTGTGCACACGTGTACAGGGAGGACTCCTCTCGTCTGTCCCCGTGTGGCTGTGTGTGCACACGTGTACAGGGAAGACTCCTCTTGTCTGTCCCTGTGTGGCTGTGTGTGCACACGTGTACAGGGAAGACTCATCTCATCTGTCCCCATGTGGCTGCATGTGCACACGTGTACAGGGAAGACTCCTCTCGCCTGTCCCCGTGTGGCTGTGTGTGCACACGTGTACAGGGAGGACTCCTCTCGCCTGTCCCCCTCTGCAGGAGGCCCTCTTCACTGCCCGCTTCAGCCCTCCGAGCTGCGGTGTGCAGGTGAGCAAGCTGTGGTACAAGCCTGTGGAGCAGTTTGTCCTGCCAGAGGTACGTGGGCAGGGGGCGGGCACCACAGCCTCCTAGGGCAGGGGGACGCGGGAGGGCGAGTGCCCACAGCCTCCTAGGGGTGGGGGCGTAGAGGGGCGGGCACCACAGCCTCCTAGGGGTGGCAGACGTGGGAGGGCGAGTGCCCACAGCCTCCTAGGAGTGAGGGTGGCAGCGTGGATGACCTAAATGTAGCACCCGTGTTCACCCCTCCTAAGCTCATGATGCCAGCAAGCCCAGGGTGTTGCCACTGTTTGTGCAGCGGGTGGGCTGCAGACTGTGAGTGGTAGTGGTGGGTGCAGGTGGGTGGGAGAGGGCTGCAGACTGTGAGCGGTAGTGGTGGGTGCAGGTGGGTGGGAAGGGAAGACCAGATTTGGGCCGGGCAGTACAGCAGAGAGCTGGCTTGACCCACAGGATGGAGACAGGCGGGTCGGGGCAGCCACCAGGCCTGGGTTTGAACTGTTGTCAGCCATGTGCGACCCAGCTCCCTTAACGACGGGAACACAGGGCTGGCCCAGCAGTGTAAGTTTCCAAACTCAGTTTAGTCATCACAGAGGAAGAGCTGACTTGATGAGGTAAGGATGTACAGACTTTAAATTAAAACAAAACAAAACTCAGTGACCTGCAGCTCTGAAAAAACGCATTTTAGCACGTAAAATACATCCAAATTAAGATTATAGATTACACTCTAAACACCCACAGAGAGTGGTAAGAAGAAGAAAAACCCAGTAGCCACATGTTGGAGAGGGGACGGGGCGGGCCCAGAGCAGGTCCTAGCATCGCTCGGAATCAGGCGTGCAGCGCGACAAGGACGCGCTTTCCACACTGGCCGTCCTGCCAGGAGCACACGAAGCAGCTGCGCTGTACTGCGAGTGCCCGCTGTGAAAAGGCTTCTGAAAGGCAGCAGGCGGCGTGGCCAGAGTCTGCCTTGTCCCCGTGATTTCACCTCTGCAAATTTATTTGAAATAAAACACCAGTGGGTGGTGTGCTGGCCACTCGCGCTTGGCCAACTGTGTCCAAGTTCCAGACCTAGTGGCTTTCTCACTTCATCTCTCTCTTTCTCTCATGAGCACACATGCCCTATAGCAAGTTTAAAAATAATAATAATAATAATTTGAAAATAGGAAAAAACATAGTGGGGAAAAATAAACATTGACCTCAAAACATGGCTGCATTATTTCAATAGCTGTTTGATTGCAACCCAATGTCAGGGATCAGGAGGCATCTGTCCAGTGGTCTCTCTCTCCCTGCCCCCCATCCTCCACGCCCCCCACACGCACAAACACACACAGACGAGAACGGTGGCCGGAACAGCTGAAGCCTAAGGCGCGGTGGGGCTGGCGGGGGTGGCATGCAAGACTGCCGTTCTGCACACGCCGTCCCCGTTTCTAGGACGTGCTAGAGAAGGACAAGTGTGGTAAACCGAGATGCTCGTGTGGGAGTTGCGGGACAGCATTTTCAATTGATATGTCTTGGGAAAAATGAACTTTTCTCTGAAGCCTTACCGAAAAATGTACTTAAACCTGAATTACACACAAAGAACCCGACTCACTATTCGTCTTCCCCCAAGAGCTTCGAAGGTACAATTGTGTGGGAGAGCCAGGACCCCCATGGCCTCGTGTCCAGAAATCTCCACAAAGTGACGGTGAACGATGGAGGCGGAGTTCTCAGAGTTATCGCAGTAAGTCAGCCTTTTTAGAAATGTCGTTTAGTAACTTATTTAACCTTTTTTTTTTTCTTTTTGAAAGGTTTTTGCTATAGGGCGCATGTGCTCGCCAGAAAGACAGAGAGAGACAGAGAGACAGAAAGCGAGAAATCACCCCCAGAGGGGGATGGCCACGCCGCAATCCCTTCTCCTTCATTCTCCTCTCGGGATCTTGGGCACACATGTACACGTGCCTGGCGTGAGTTTAAGCCACCAGGTCCAGGATTCGAACTGCGGTCAGCTACATGGCAGTCCAGTGACATAGCCATCACGCTAACTGCTGGTCCCATTATTTTATTTTTTTAACACTTAGAAATGTCTTTTTGCATCAACCAGGCAGTAAGGAATGAGTTGCCCACATTATGGGACATGTTTCTGATCCCCACTGGTAAAGACAGAAACCCAGCGTTCTGTGTGAGTCTGTCATGTGTGTGTATGTACGTAACACATGTACGTGTGGTCGTAACAATTTTACCTTTATATCAGCTTGGGTTGTTTTTTGATTTTTACGTTTTGGCCATAGGGTGCATGCACTTGCTAGAGAAAGGAAGAGAGCGAAGTGAGAAGTCACCCCTAGGGGAAAGCCGTGCTCTGATCGCTTCTCTGTTCTCCTCCTGGGATTTCGGGCACACACGCACATGGGCCTGACGGGATTTTTTTAAGCCATCTGGTTCGGGACTCTATCCATGGTCGGCCATGTGGGAGTCCAGCACCTTAACCATCACACCACCTGCTGGTCCCAAGATCAGTTTATTTTTATTATTATTATTATTTTGGGGGGAGGCTTTTGGTATAATAGGGTGCATGTGCTCGCCAGAGAGACAGACAGAAAGCGAGGAATCACCCCCCAGGGGGGATGGCCATGCCACAATCCCTTCTCCTCCATTCTCTCAGGATCTTGGGCATGCACGCACACATGTCCGGCATGAGTTTAAGCCACTGGGTCTGGGAGTTGAACTGCGGTCGACTACATGGGAGTCCAGCAACGTAGGTATTACACCAACTGCTGGTCCCAAGATCAGTTTATTTAGTGATGCTTTATTTCTCGGTCACTTTATATCGCTGTTCGTTGTCAGTACTCAGAGTGTCACCGAGTCACCGGGACAGTAAAATGAGAGTAGAGCACTGGGTGAGAACACTGGAGAACCAAGCTGAGTGTTCGCCCTCATTTACGCGAGTGTCAGTTCCGGGCTCCCACCTCTTGTGCTTCTGACACACTCAAATGTCCTTTACGCTGAGCCGTCTGGGCGTAGCTGCAGTGTGCTGCGCCCACAGGCTGGGGCACGGGGTGCCAGCCTGAAGGCCTCCGTGGGGCACGCGCCCATGAGGCAGGAACCAGTAAGCTGAGGCTGCCTGGGCAACATAGCAACACCCTGTCTTAAAAGAGCATTTCTTTGTAAAACAGTCAGACAAGTCAATCTCCTGAAAGTGAGTGTAGGTAGTAAGTGAGGTGGGCATGAAGTGGTAAGGCTGGTAGGTAACCGGCCCCTCCGTCTCCGTGGCACGCCGGTCTGATGGTTAGGGGTTACCTGGCATTTAAATTCACCAGTGCGTCCATTAAATACTTGCTGCACTCCTGAGCTTCCGTAGTGCCTGTGACTCTGGAAACGCTTCCTGCACAGCTGTTGGGTGGGCATGGAGGGCCCCTCTCTGACCCCACGGAACAGCAGCACAGTCCGCCGAGGAGAGAGCATGGGCCACGGTTCACCTGTGACCCCAGTGGGTCAGGAAGGCCGTGTTTACACATGCAGCATGTGTAAGATTTTGTCTCTTACTAGGAAAACCCCATTATTTTAGATAGAAAGTTTCACGAATTTATGATTTTTCTTCCCGTATTTGTAAGGCATGTGTCATTAATCTGTTACCCGCTGTCTAGCCCCTCACGTGCTGGAACCCCATCGGCCCTGAGTTACAGTGAAGAAAGCTGACTTGCCGGCGAGGACTAGGTGCAGGTGCCGGGGCTCTGGCGCTCTGCAGTAGGGTCAGACGGTCGGAGAGGGCTTGAGATAGTTCCGATAGGCAGCTACCCTGGAAAACCAAAGTGCAGTAACAGCAGCCTAGTCTAAAGCCCACGTGCAGAAGGTTTGGTTTTGTTTTTAGGAGGGCACATGCACTCACCAGAGACAGAGAGAGTGGGGAATCGCCCCCTGGGGGTTGGCCACGTTGTTGTCTCCTTTTGGGATTTTGGGCACGCGCATATACTGCCGGGTGTGAGTTCCAAGCTGCCAGTTCTGGGGCTCGAACTATGGTGGGCTATGGGAGTTCTGCATCACCCACACCCGCTGCTGGTCCTAGGTGTAGGTTCTCAGCACACAGTGCTGGGCACGTTCAGGACGCCTTGTTCCCTTGCCAGGAGTGATAATGTCAAAAAAAAAGTGAAGTGACATTGAAAGGCAAGGCGTGACCTTTCAGAAGGACGTTACCAAATAAAACGGTGCTCAGTCTGAACAGGCCCACGCGACGTGAAGTCTTAACCTGCCATGGAACGGCGAAGTCGGGTCGCAGACATATTTGAAATTGTTCAGTATGACAGGTTACCACAGTGACCTCAGGCCACTCTACACTAGCCTTATCATACCACTTTTTAGTGACACTCAGCCAGTGGTGGGCGGTGAAGGTGGCTGGATCCCACATGAACTGCATGGTTCACATCCCCTACCCAGCGTCTTAACACGCCAAGCATGTGTGCATGCGTGCCCAAAACCCTAAGGAGAAATGGAGAAGGAATCGTGGTATGACCATCTCTGTGAGGGATACTGTCACTTTTCTTCTCTTTCTCTCTCTACCCCCATCAAGTGCATGTGCCATGTAGCACATTAAAACAACAAATTCATTTCCAGTAAACGTATACTTTAACAACAACAGAGGGAGGCTGGCAGGTGGTGTGGTGGTTAAAGACACTGGACTCCCACATGGCTGACCGAGGTTCAAGTGCCGGACCTAGTGGCTTGCTTTCTCACTTTCCCTCTCTCTCTGTTTTTCTCTGATCAAAACTAAAAAAAATAATAATAAATAAAGTTAATTAAAAAATTATTTTTAAAACAAAGAAGGGACCAACAGATGGTATAATGGCTATGTTGCTGGATCCCCCATACTCGACTGCTGTTCGGAGTCCTGGACCCAGTGGCTTAAAACTCACGCCAGGTGCATGTGCATGCGTACCTGAAATCCTGAGAGGAGAATAGAGAAGAGGTGGCAGCATGACCATCCCTGGTGGGGAGTGATTTTTCACTTTCTCTGTCTCTCTCTGGTGAGTGCATGCGCCCAATAGCAAAAATCTGTCAAAACAAACAAACAAACAAATAAAAACCCATGCTGGACACATGAGCCTGTGTGCCTAAAGTCCCAAGAGGAGAATGGAGGAGAAGGGATTTCAGCATGGCCACCCCCCAGGGCATGATTTCTCACTTTCCCTCTCTCTTTTTTCCAGCAAGCATAGGTGCCCTAGAGCAAAAATCTCTCTTAAAATAAAAGAGATAGAAGAAAGTGAAATGGAGAACATGAGCACGGGCCCTCCTGATGGGGGAGGGAGCGTGTACACAGGAAAACCCGTAGGCAGACTGCGCTCTGGCAGGCAGCTCCTGGGGAGGCGCCACGTGGGTGTCCCACGGAGAGAAGCAGAGCAGCTCCCCGAGTAAAGGCATGGGTGACCGGGGACACGAACAGCAACAGTGAAAGCCCCTCTCGTCCTCAGAGGCCACGTGGCTCTGGTTAGCTGTGGGGCAGTGGTCTCGAGGTACTTTCGGCCACATCTAATCGGAAGGCCTGGACTGTGGGCAGACGTCGATTTAGAACTTTTCTCTGCAGGGTCTCTTACTCTTCAGCTGTACTAAGATTTTTCTTTTCTTTTCTTTTCTTTTTTATTTGGAGAGGTTTTTTGCTATAGGGCGCGTGCGCTCGCCAGACAGACAGAGACAGAGACAGAAAGGGAGAAATCACCCCCCAGGGGGGATGGTCATGCCGCAATCCCTTCTCCTCCATTCTCCTCTCAGGATCTTGGGCATGCACGCACACGCGCCCGGTGTAAGTTTTAAGCCACCAGGTCCGGGACTCGAACCGCGGTCGACTACATGGGAGTCCAGCGACATAGCCATTATGCTAACTGCTGGTTCCCTGCTAAGATATTTTTGAACTTATGAGAGTTTTCAGTCTCCAAGAAATCAAAGGTAGTGGTAAAATTTTTTTTGAAATGGTGTGGGGTTGGAATGTGAAATACATTGCTTTTTCCCTATAGCAAAAAAAAGAAAAAACAAACAAAAAAAAAAACAGAGAAAGAAAGAAACTGGGTTTTGTGTGGTCATGGCATGAAGTACACGAATCTGTGAGGCTACAGAAGCCGGAGTGGCGTGTGGACGCAGGTAGACCTGGTCCTCAGTCCGGAACGGGTCCCGGGGAGTGGGTCATGCTGCCCTGACAGTGTGAGGGTCAGTGTGCCACCCCCTTTGATGCAGTCCCCTGCTGCAGTGGCGTCATCTTAGTAATGTCCCCAGATCCGGCTTAAAAGACATTAATAACAAAGCGATTTTTAGAAGAGAGACACTGAATGCTCTGTCCTCACTCCTTCCAGGCCGGGGAAGGTGCATTGCCACGCGAATTCATGGAAGGTGTGGAGGGAGTTGCAGGGGGTTTCATTTACACCATTCAGGGTAAGTGGTCCGGCGAGAGCTGGGGAGCACACCGACTCTCGGGCCCCCAGTCTCCTTTGATGTGGCCCGAGTAGGGGACAGTGGGAGAGCACCCTCCCTGCGGCATGGTCGCGCCATAGTCCTGTCTCTGTTTCTCCATTCTATCAGGATTCTGGGCCACACACAGATGCCTGGCATGTTTACTGCTGGGGCCGGAATTCGAACCCTGGTCAGCCATGTGGGGTCCAGCTCTCTCAGCCACTAGGCTGCAGCGGCTGGGACCTG
>NW_006159632.1:2073981-2080733 GCF_000334495.1 Tupaia belangeri chinensis
TTTTTGAACTTATGAGAGTTTTCAGTCTCCAAGAAATCAAAGGTAGTGGTAAAATTTTTTTTGAAATGGTGTGGGGTTGGAATGTGAAATACATTGCTTTTTCCCTATAGCAAAAAAAAGAAAAAACAAACAAACAAAAAAACAGAGAAAGAAAGAAACTGGGTTTTGTGTGGTCATGGCATGAAGTACACGAATCTGTGAGGCTACAGAAGCCGGAGTGGCGTGTGGACGCAGGTAGACCTGATCCTCAGTCCGGAACGGGTCCCGGGGAGTGGGTCATGCTGCCCTGACAGTGTGAGGGTCAGTGTGCCACCCCCTTTGATGCAGTCCCCTGCTGCAGTGGCGTCATCTTAGTAATGTCCCCAGATCCGGCTTAAAAGACATTAATAACAAAGCGATTTTTAGAAGAGAGACACTGAATGCTCTGTCCTCACTCCTTCCAGGCCGGGGAAGGTGCATTGCCACGCGAATTCATGGAAGGTGTGGAGGGAGTTGCAGGGGGTTTCATTTACACCATTCAGGGTAAGTGGTCCGGCGAGAGCTGGGGAGCACACCGACTCTCGGGCCCCCAGTCTCCTTTGATGTGGCCCGAGTAGGGGACAGTGGGAGAGCACCCTCCCTGCGGCATGGTCGCGCCATAGTCCTGTCTCTGTTTCTCCATTCTATCAGGATTCTGGGCCACACACAGATGCCTGGCATGTTTACTGCTGGGGCCGGAATTCGAACCCTGGTCAGCCATGTGGGGTCCAGCTCTCTCAGCCACTAGGCTGCAGCGGCTGGCCCATGATCTTTATTTCTGTCATGAAAAAAATGTCGAGCTGGTCCCGACGTGCAGCAGTTAAGTGTCACGCAGGGAGCCGCGTCCCACACGGCCAACTGCTGCCTAGCATGTCACACGCACACCCCGAGCCCCGAGGTGGGGAGTAGAGGAAGGAGGTTCCGGGGAGGGTCTGTACCCATGGGCCCGTGTGCCTGTCCTCAGCCAGTATGTCACAGACGGCAGCAGGGCAGGAGGCCGATCCAGGCCACCAGACCCCATCCCTTCCCTCCGCAGTGGCAGAGGACAGGGCTGGATTCTCCTTTGTCTCTTTCCTGTCACGCCCAGCAGCTCACTTGTTGTTTTTCAGAAATGTCCTTTGATTTGACTCAGACAGACTTAACCCTGCTCTAGTGAGAGGATTGCTGCCCTAAGTCCCTGGGAATCGGGGGACAGTCCCTGTGTATGTTTAACTGACGTTAACTTGTGAGCTACAGATGAAATGTATTTTAAGCATATGAGTAATCATTTTTATTATTAAATATCTTAAAAACACCCAAAATAGAGAGTACTGTACTACATCCCCTAGATCCCTCACTCAAAAATTATACCGCAGGTGGCATAGTCATTAAGGTGCTGGACTCCCACATGGCCAGCTGCAGTTTGAGTCCTGGACCTGGCAGCTTGCTTTCTCTCTCTCACATGCACACACATGCTCTATAACAAATTTTAAAAATAATAATAATTCTTTAAAAAATGACAAGGTACTTACCTGTTTGTCATGTTTGCTTCTGATGGTTTTAGAAATGAAGCCCCCTCCCCCCCCCGGGAACTAGTTGTCTCTCCCCCTACTCAAAGGGAATGCCACAGCCAGGGATTCATGCCACCCTCTGGTTCTTACTTTATCTCTGCCGCATACGCACTTATTTCTGACAACAGAGAGTGTGCAGTACAGTCACCCCTGACTTAACGACCCAGTTTTGATTCCGAGACTGAGTTAGATGAACTGGCTGATAAGCAGGGAGCTTAGAGTGAGTGGGCCGCGGCTGCCCCGGGACCGCAGGGTTGTTTCCCAAAGCTGGAGTAATGCAGGGAGCTTAGAGTGAGTGGGCCGCGGCTGCCCCGGGACCGCAGGGTTGTTTCCCAAAGCTGGAATAATGTTCTGCCCATGCAGCAGGCTACCTTCTAGGAGCGCCAGAAAGCGACCAGGCACATCACGACACGATAATGTAAATCTGGCATCATCGCTCTCATTTATTCTGAATAGTACTATGGGTGCGTGGTCACATTCAGCCTTTTAAATGAAATATGTAGTCTGACGTGGTTGCAAACACTTCATGTGGTGAGTGTGAGCCACTAGCGGGAGACTCCCGTAGGCTGAGAAAAGGGGTTCTCCGCACTGGAGAACTAGTTGTGGGCCCGGGGCATCACTGGGCAGGCAGAGGGTTCCGTGAGCGGCTGTGTTCGTACTTGGTGTCTGTGGTGACACAGTGTATCGTACCTCCTGAGCGTCCAGCTGCAGTGCTCTCCAAGGTGGAGGCCTCCCTCCGTTCTCCCAGCAATGGACGAGCCCCATCTCCCTCCCTGAACTTCCAGCAGCTGAATTTCTGTTGGATTTGCTCGGGGAAGGCAGTGCAGTGCTCACGGGAGCAGCTCTGGGCCCTGAGCATGCGGTAGCACTTTTCCCCAGCTCGCAACCTTGCCTTTCAGAAGGTGACGCTCTGTTACGCAGCCTTCACTCCCGCCCGCAGAGACTTGCCCGCCACCTGAGTCTGCTGGAAGGGGAAGACGCCCTCCTGAGGGAGGAGAGCAGCACCCACAAAGACATCGTTTTCGTGGACGTGGTGGACACTTACCGCAACGTTCCTGCAAAATTACTGAGCTTCTACAGGTGGTAGGTTGTCGGATGCCGGCACGCCAGAACTTGCTTACTACGTCTTAATTTGCCTGTGCGCTCACCAAAGAACGCCCCCCTGAATGGGGCGTGGTCACACCGCAGTCTCTTCATTTCTCCCTCTTCTTGAGGTTTTGGACACACATGCATGTGCATGCATATTTAAGCCACCAGGGCTGGGACTTGAACTGAGGGTTGATCATGTGGGATCCAGTTCCTGTAACACAAGGTCCCAGGCTGGTCCTGTTCCCTTTTTTTTTGAGAGTTTTTTGCTATAGGGTTCATGCACTCACCAGAAAGAGACAGACAGAAAGCGAGCAATCGCCCCCCAGCGGGGATGGCCACGCTGCACTCCCTTCTCCGTTCTCCTCTGGGACCCTGGGCACTTGTTGGAATTACTAACACAGTACGGGTGACACTGTTAGTTTCTCTAGGACTTTTCCCCCCTGTTTTAAAGAATTTATTTTTACACCTATTATACCACACGTTTTAAACACCAACATATAACTCCCTAATAAGATAAAGCAGACAAAGCTGACCTTATTAGAAACAAGATACACTATCATTTATAGTCTCCAAACATTATTGCACTTGGGACTTCCGTAGTCTGACAGAGCATCCGTGAGACAATCTCCAGACCAGTGTAACAGACAAGGAACACTGTAAGCAGACACGACTGCCCCAAATCGTTGAGGTATGATCTCACAAACGTTTCTTAGATCAGCGGTAACGGGGGAGCTGGAGAGGACTGCGCCCTCTCCAGGCTGCACGGCCAGAGCCATCGAGTGCTGGAACTCGTGGCCCTTTCCAAGGGCCTTGCTCTCGTGGCCTGTGGACATCCGCCCCCGTATCTCCCTGTGCTGTGGCCTGGTCTGGTGATCCACTGGGTGTCAGGGTTGCTCCTGGTAGCTTTATGGAGTGGATCAATGAGGATGACCTCGACGAACTTGTCTAGGTCCCGCCCGACTGCGTGAGGCCTAAGAGCACCTGACACCAAAGCCAGGCTTTTGTTCAACCTGGTACTTTTCTGGGGCCGGCCACTTAGTGAGTGACACCGAGCGGGCCGAGGCTGCAGGCAGCAGTGTCCCAGATACACTCGGGCTCAGCACAGCGAGCGGGGTGTCAGTGCCCCACTGAGTCCCTGGGCACGGACATGCCATCCTCTGCCCACAGGACCGTGGAGAGCATGAGCTTCGACCTGTTGCTGAAGACGGATGACGACTGTTACGTAGACCTGGAGGCCGTGTTTCACAGGATTGCTCAGAAGCATCTGGACGGGCCTAATTTTTGGTGGGGAAAGTAAGTTCAACATTGTCAGCCGACTGGTGTCTGAATACCTGGTGAATGTGCAGGCCGTTTTTAGTTACAAGCAGCGAGCTGAAGGAGCAGGGATCCTCTTAAGACTTCTGGGCTATTAGGTGGGGGCTCCAAAGTCTGTGAGGAAATGGAATTACAGGGTGAGTTTATCTTGTTGCAAAGCAGTTTTTGAAAACTATGAGTAATATTTTGTAATTACATGTCTTGTAGAGACACCCTCATTTTTTTTTTGGAGAGGTTTTTGCTGTAGGGCACGTGCGCTCGCCAGAAAGAGAGAGAGAGACAGAAAGCGAGAAATCGCCCCCCAGGGGAGATGGCCACGTCGCAGTCCCTTTTCCTCGGGTTCCTGGGCATGCAGCACTTGGTCCCGGTGTGAGTTTAAGCCACCGGGTCTGGGACTCAAACCACAGTCAACTACATGGGAGTCCGGCGACACAGTCATTATGCCAGCTGCTGGTCCCAACACCTTCTTATATTGCAAGTTCTCAGTTAGAGGGAAGAACAATTTTCCTTAATGAAAACCCGCTAATGTAATCAGAAGAGATGTGACTTCTGCTCCCGTGCCCTAGAAACGTTCGTAAATGGGGCACAGCAGGAGCTGCTCACGGTTCGTGAAGTAAATTTGGATTCAGAACATCTCTGATGTGCTTCCTTGGGAGCACAGGTGTGGCTTAGGAACCTGGCTGATGGACTGGGTTTGTATAGTACCCACTAGGACACAGGTCAGTGGGCTTCCCTCCCCGGGTAGGCAGTTCATACACGCAACTTTGAGGGAATTTAACGTCGGTCTCTCCGATGAAATACCTGGGGAGATGATCCTTCTCAACCTTGAGGAGTGTTTTCTTAGCCTGGTGCGCAGTGGCACCAGTGCTGTGGCCATGTGGGAAGGCTTGGGTCTGCACCCTGGCTCTGCCTGAGCACACCGTTGGTGCCCAGGACCCTGGCTGGCTGCTGGGCTCCCAGTGGGAAGACCCTGTCAAGGGTGCCCCAACTCTTTCACAGGAAGGAAATCTGTTTCTTAAGAGCTCTCCTCTCCCGTCTGCAAGCGCTGTACTGTGCAGCGATGGAGGAGTGAACGCGCTGGGCAGGATGTGTGAGCCAGCAGGCAGAAGCCCATGCCTTTCCGTCTCAGTTTCAGGTTGAACTGGGCAGTTGACCGAACGGGAAAGTGGCAGGAGCTCGAGTACCCCGGCCCCGCTTACCCAGCCTTCGCATGTGGCTCAGGGTACGTGATCTCCAGTGACATCGTCGAGTGGCTGGCGGGCAACGCGGGGAGACTGAAGACCTACCAGGTATTTAGGGCACCTTCCTGCGGCGTCAACCACTGCAGGCAGGGCCAGCTTCCCGTGGGAGATGCATGTTACCCTTTCTGCATCAAAAGCACCGCGAAGGTCCTTCCCTTAAAACTGGACTCCAGCTCTCCTCAGTGGTCTTGAGCCTCAGTCTCACCTGCGAGCACAGCCCTGGAGTGTTGCTTTCTGTGGCTGGGGAGGAACGCTTTCCTCCTGTTGACGCCAGGAGCGTGTGGGACACGCTGTGCCTGCTCGCCGGTGCCACTGTGCCCGTCACACTGTCGGTGCCAGAGGCTGAAGGTGGAGTGCAGGGTGGGCTGTCTGCTCGCTGTCACCCCCCAGGGCCTGTGCTGAGGGTGTGTGGCACCGGGCACCCACTTTCCCTGTGTGTCGGTGCTGGTCCACGTTTGGCATTGCATGTTACAGTAACAGCCACGTAAAAAGACTGGTCACCACGGGGCTGGGGTGGCATTGCCTTTACAAATGCATTTGAACTTGACGGGCATGTGCAGGGTGAAGACGTGAGCATGGGCATTTGGATGGCAGCCATAGGACCTAGGAAATACCAGGTAAGCAGTCTGAGGGAAGCTGGCCTCAGGATTCTTAAGAGGGGAAGATTCCTTTTTGTTTTGTTTTATTTCACTCCAAAGGGAGAGGGGAGGTGGGAGAGAGCCTCCAGTGAGGTGTGGCGATGCCGGAGTCCCTTCTGTTTCCCCATCACGTCGGGGCTTGGGGGCGGAATTTGAGCCGTGGTGGTCCATATGGAATCCACTCCCATACCTTAACCACCAGACTGTGGGGGTGGCCCACCCTGGATTTCTGTGTAAGTAATGTGCTTCTAAGTCAGTAATAATCCACCTAAGGTTTCTCACGTGGTGTTTTCCGAGCTTAAGCTCAAAGGAAATGTTACGAACCAGTCCCCTACCCACAAGAAAAACGAGGTCTCCATAGAACTTGTCAGGGATCCTCTGCAGCTGTAAATGCAGTGACCAACCCAGGGCCCGAGTTTCTCGTGGCGCAGCTCTGAGGAGCCTCCGAGCTCCCAGCTGGTGCAGTTCTTGAGAGCGCATGCTGTGGGCACTACCGAGGGAGGCCCGGCTTGACTCCTGGCCCTCGTTCTCAGAGCCCGGTACGGTGGGGACGTCTGTGGTCCTCGCTCCTTGGGCTTGGGGCCGGCCCGGGCAACACAGTAAGAGCCTGTCTGGGAAGGCACTGGGCCTGGCGGCTGTGCCCGTGGTCCCAGCTGTTGCTGAGGGTGAGGCAGGAGGACTGTGACACCATGAGACTGTCTAAAACCACACACGCACCCCAGAAAGCAGAATCGCTGTGTGAGGTATCGGAGACATCACTGAAAACACACTAGTTGGCGAGCCAGGGGAAGGCGGGCCTGCAAAGACCAGAGTGGAAAGTGGGTGCCCCGGGATGAAGGCAGAGCTGACGTCTGCCTCGGAGGGCCTGCCGCCTCACTGTGGCTGGGGAGGGCCGGGGGCCG
>NW_006159632.1:2081551-2088345 GCF_000334495.1 Tupaia belangeri chinensis
CGCCTGTTGCCGCCAGGAGCGTGTGGGACACGCTGTGCCTGCTCGCCGGTGCCACTGTGCCCGTCACACTGTCGGTGCCAGAGGCTGAAGGCGGAGTGCAGAGTGGGCTGTCTGCTCGCTGTCACCCCCCAGGGCCTGTGCTGAGGGTGTGTGGCACCGGGCACCCACTTTCCCTGTGTGTCGGTGCTGGTCCACGTTTGGCATTGCATGTTACAGTAACAGCCACGTAAAAAGACTGGTCACCACGGGGCTGGGGTGGCATTGCCTTTACAAATGCATTTGAACTTGACGGGCATGTGCAGGGTGAAGACGTGAGCATGGGCATTTGGATGGCAGCCATAGGACCTAGGAAATACCAGGTAAGCAGTCTGAGGGAAGCTGGCCTCAGGATTCTTAAGAGGGGAAGATTCCTTTTTGTTTTGTTTTATTTCACTCCAAAGGGAGAGGGGAGGTGGGAGAGAGCCTCCAGTGAGGTGTGGCGATGCCGGAGTCCCTTCTGTTTCCCCATCACGTCGGGGCTTGGGGGCGGAATTTGAGCCGTGGTGGTCCATATGGAATCCACTCCCATACCTTAACCACCAGACTGTGGGGGTGGCCCACCCTGGATTTCTGTGTAAGTAATGTGCTTCTAAGTCAGTAATAATCCACCTAAGGTATTTCTCACGTGGTGTTTTTCCGAGCTTAAGCTCAAAGGAAATGTTACGAACCAGTCCCCTACCCACAAGAAAAACGAGGTCTCCATAGAACTTGTCAGGGATCCTCTGCAGCTGTAAATGCAGTGACCAACCCAGGGCCCGAGTTTCTCGTGGCGCAGCTCTGAGGAGCCTCCGAGCTCCCAGCTGGTGCAGTTCTTGAGAGCGCATGCTGTGGGCACTACCGAGGGAGGCCCGGCTTGACTCCTGGCCCTCGTTCTCAGAGCCCGGTACGGTGGGGACGTCTGTGGTCCTCGCTCCTTGGGCTTGGGGCCGGCCCGGGCAACACAGTAAGAGCCTGTCTGGGAAGGCACTGGGCCTGGCGGCTGTGCCCGTGGTCCCAGCTGTTGCTGAGGGTGAGGCAGGAGGACTGTGACACCATGAGACTGTCTAAAACCACACACGCACCCCAGAAAGCAGAATCGCTGTGTGAGGTATCGGAGACATCACTGAAAACACACTAGTTGGCGAGCCAGGGGAAGGCGGGCCTGCAAAGACCAGAGTGGAAAGTGGGTGCCCCGGGATGAAGGCAGAGCTGACGTCTGCCTCGGAGGGCCTGCCGCCTCACTGTGGCTGCGGAGGGCAGGGGACAGAAGGAACACGCAGGGCCTGTGGCCAGGGGCCACGTGAAGCAGGCCGGGCCGCACACCGTGGGTTCAGGATGTATAGGACGTCGCCCTCCACCCTCAGCCTTGCTGGGCTGGCTCCTGGCCATGCCCACAGCCGCCTCTGCCTTCCCGACACAGAACATGGCGCCTCCTTGCCGGCAAGTCTGGGTCGCCGGGGCTGCTGGTCTGACTGTCTGTTGCTGCACACGGCTGCCTCTGGACCTTCTCTTGACAGGCCGAGGTCTCTTCTCACTGCGCACTCGTGTCACTGGGACCGAGGCTCCCCCAGGACACGTTCCCGTGTGGGTGCTCGGGGACAGATGGTGCCTGCAGACTTCCAGGGCATGGCCCTTCTGGGGCCAGTGCTCTGGGGTGGTCTCTGACCAGCACCCCGTCCCAGGGGCCTTCGAGGCACCTGCCAGCCCCAGAGCTCTCCATGCTCAGCCTCCTCTGGTGACGGCACGGCCCGCCTTCAGCGGGCGTCACACGTGCTCTCCTGACTGGGTTCCCGTGTTCGCTGCACTGCTGGTCACAGCCAGGTCGAGTCTGCAGGGCAGCTCGGGGCTGGCACGGGCTCCGGTCCCTCCTGCTTACCTTGCTAACACTGTGACCTTGAGCACGCTTCGCAACTCAGTTTCAGTTCTTTGTAAAGGAGACGTGATTCTGCCTCGCCGGGTCAGGGGAAGCGTGAGGTGGGTCAGGCCCAGGACACAAGCCTCCATGGGGACCCAGGCTGGCATCGACCCTGCAGCCGCTCAGCTGTCCTCAGAGCAGGCACGAAGCTCTCCTCATGGTCGTTGGGCTCTCCCTGCAGACGCCACCGCCACCCAGGCCAGAGCATGTGGTTTCCGGGCCGCTCAGCCTGGACAGAAGGCCCCACCCCGGGACCTCTCAAGCGCCAGTTGTCCTGAAGTAGCCCCACCGCGCCAGGGTCGTAGAAGCCGCATGTGCCGGTCCGCAGTGCTCACGGTACCTCGGTCTTGTCCCCGCAGGACAGTCTCTGGCTGTGTGAGAAGACCTGCACGACGGGCATGCTGTCCTCCCCGCAGCACTCCCCGCTGGAGCTGAGGCGCCTGTGGGAGCTCAAGGCCCGGTGTGGCAACCCCTGCCATTGTCAGGCCAGCTAGCTGCAGCCACGGCAGCTGTTCACAGGCCAGGGTGGGCAGGGCCAGCTGGAGGGGCCCAGGTCGGCGCTCGCTGACTGGGGCTGTCGGGAGAGGTCCCCCCTAGCACCTGGCCTGTGACCAGCGTGGGGTGGGCAACTGCAGATCTTTCTACACATCAGCTTACACTGTAGCATCACAAGTTCTTATTTATATACTGGAGGTAGATTTGAAAATACCAAATCGTTTTATAAAATATTTCTAAACCGTGACGTGTCACTAGTAACACATCATTTTTTGTTAAAACTTGGCCCAGCTCAGAAGTCTTGGGTTGTAACTGAGTCTGGATTCGAGCTGGAGTCAGAGCAGTCTGTGTTCTTGAGAGGGTAGTTTCAGGCCAGAAAGCTTCCAGGAATACAAGGTCCTGTAGGGTCACAGCAAAGCTCGCGGCTCTCTGGGAGCACCAGATTCTGTGGGTCTCTCTCTGAATGACATGGGCAACTTGAACTTGAAAAGGAACTGGTAAAATTCTTACTGCAACCTTGGTCCTAAAGTTCTTTTATCTAACAGAGTAATAGCTGTTTTCTTCTGTCAGTTGACATCCGTCCTGCAGGTTATAAAAGCTAAGTTTGTGTGAGTGTGCACGTGAGAAGTCTCTGAGGTCCTAGTGCCATCACTAAGTCGCCTGATAAACCGTGGGCACTTCCGAAGAGCAGCTCTGCTTCCCTCCTGCCGGGGGCTAACATTTCCCCTGCACGAGTGCGTTTCAGAGCCGCAGGCCTTGCGTGGAACGTGTGCTCGGTCTGGGTGTACGGGGACGGCAGCCGAGGGGAGGATGCGTCCCCTGGAGTTCAGGGTCATTTCCCCAGATGACCAGCCAAACCATGTTAGTAACCTTCAAAATGGTATCAGTACAGAATTTCAGTAAAGCTAGTCTTACGGCAGACATAAACTGTGGGGGTCCTACTAGACTAGTTTCTACTTGGCATTTAAGTCTTCACTAAGAAAATGCGTGAGGAACTGAGAATAGGAGGCAGACCGGAACCACTGGCGGTTCAGAGCCTTTATTACCGCTGTTCGTGCCAGCCTGGGGCGCCTCCCCTTGCCACCTTACGGGAACGCTGCTGGGCTGCCCCAGTTGCCCCGTCCCCAGTCCTGGCGGCGGTCCGCGTCGCTACCACCGCACCAACAGGCAGTCTCCGCTTTCCACAGAGTAAAACTGGAGCGATTGGAGGTCATTCTCCAGGTCAATCTCTCTGCCTGGCATCTGAAGGTAGAAGAGGCGGGTGGGAGACAGATGGGACATGTTAGCCCACTCTTCCTGCCCCCCCTTGAAGTCATGCAGCCAATGGTCCCCGTCTGGCCCCGACAGCCCACAGCCGTCCTGGGGGCTGCACCTGACTGCTTTCCCGGGCCCCTTACCTTGGGACTCTCGTAGGACAACACAAGTTCTGACGCAGGGACTTTGAGAAGACGTGACAGAAATCCCTTTACCTTTTGAACTGTCATGGAGTCTGTCAAAGAAAAGAAATCGGTCAGTTCTCTCAAGGGACGGTCGCCTGTAAGGCTAGCTTATGCGACAGGACACAGGTAGGGAAGGGCTGTGACTTCCCACCCCGTGTGCGAGCAGACATGAGGCTGGGCCCGCGCTGTGCAGACGTGGCCGGGGACAGGGACGGCGCTATTCCGTGCCATCGTAGGCACAGAGCAGAGGGCCGCCAAGTCTGCTCACTTGCTAGTGTAGGCGCTCCCGAAAGGGCTCTGGGAGGGCTCAGGAGCCCTGGAGACAGCGCTCGGCCCTCTGGCCTCAGTCTCCCCTCGGCCACAGGAAGGCGGGCTAACCCAGGCCCCTAGTGGGCCACAGGAAGGCGGGCTAACCCAGGCCCCTCCTGCTGCCGGGGTGTGTGTGTGTGTGTGTGTGTGTGTGTGTGTGTGTGTGGCTGTGAAACGCACACGTGGGGCAGGCGCAGGGCCGTGACATGAGTGATGCTCGGTGTGTTCAGAAGACACTGCGGACCTGTTCCCAAAGACGGGTAAATACTGGCTACTCTGATTACGAGGAATGCAGTTTCTCTGAAGCTTTAGCTGGAGGGCCAGCAATGGTATGGTGTTCCTAAAATACCACAATACAGTCGAGTATTTTTCTATCAAAAATCACTTTTGTAAAAGCTGTGTTTTTATGCCACTTGGGATAATAAATATTATCTTTATTTTAGAATAAAACTGGCCTTTTCTTGTTTATGTGTTGAATACAGATACTTAGTAGATACTTAAAATTTTGTTTCCTGGGGGCCACCAGGTGGCATGGTGGTTAAGGTGCTGGACTCCCACCAAGCCGACCATGGTTCAAGTCCTGGGCCTGGTAGCTTATTTTTCACTTTCCCTCTCTCTTTGGTCAAATTAAAAATAATAATGAATAAAATTAAATTCTTTAATAAAAGTTTTCTCTTGTGTATGGCTATCCTAAATTATCTAGCAAAAGACTTGTTTATCGTCATAAGACTAGGGTGTACTAGCTTTCAGTATTCAGACAGTGGCTAAAGACAAAAGAAAGGCGAAATTCCACAAAACCGTACTAGCTTTCAGTATTCAGACAGTGGCTAGTGACTAGTGAAGGGTTAACTCCTGCACACCCACGAGAAGTGACCCACTTGTGGTTCCATTCCATTAAAAACTTTGATCGTGGGGGGCCGGCAGGTGATGCAGTGACTGGGATGTTAGCCCCCCATACAGCTGACCACAGTTCAAGTTCTGGACCTGGCAGCTTGCTTTCTCACTTTCCCTTTCCTCTCTCTGTCTGTCTCTGGTCAAATTAAAAAATAATAATAATAACAAAAAATAAATTAAAAAAATACCTTTGATCGTAAAACAATTTTAGTAAGCAATGTGTTTACTGGGGCTGGCAGGTGGCATGGCAGTTAAAGGCGCTGACTCCCACGTGACTGACTGCAGTTCGAGTCCTGGCCCTGGCACGAAAGTATTTTCTAAGTAAAACTAATTTATTTCCAGTAGCACAATTTTTTTTTTAAAGTTCTGAAGTTGGGGCCAGCACCACACAGTCTGGTGGTTGTATCACTGGACTCCCACATGGCCAACTGCGGTTCAAGTCCCAGACCCAGTGGCTTTAAACTCATACTGGGCTTGTGTGCCCAAGATCCCGGGAAAAGAATGGAGAAAACGGGATTGTGGTATGGCCATGCCCCCTACCCCACCCTGCCAGTACACGTACCCTAAGGCTAACTAAAGTTCTGAAGTTCTTTTTTCTTTCAGATTTTTGCCATAGTGTATGTACTCTCTGGAGAGACAAAAAAGAATGAAAGGGAGAGTGAAAAATTGCTCCCTGGAGGGATGGTCACACCACAATCCCTTCTCCATTCTCCTGGGATTTGGGGTGTGTGCACACACATACCCAGCATGATTTTCAAGCTATTGAGTCCAGGATTCAAAGCAGGGTCAGCTGTGTGGGAGTCCAGCATCTTAACTATCATGCCACCTGCTGGCTCCTGAAGTTGTCTTTTCAAAAACCGTTTTAATGTGTCCACCAAAAGTGAGCGTCAGGGCCAACCCTACAATGTGGGCAGGCACCACACAGAAGCCAGGCCCAGGGCCCAGCCGGGGTTTGCATCCCGGCCCTGATGCTCCATGCGGACACATGTGCGCTGGGTCCTGAAGGGGCAGACTGAGAAGAGGAGACTGCAGTGCGGCCAGGCCCCACTGGAGGGCGCTCTGACTCTCACTCGCTCACGCGTATGCATGCGTGCACCCTCTAGCATTTACAAACCTCTCGTTAAAGTGAACTTGATTAGTAAGCAGCAGAATGTGTACAGGGACTCTGTTCAGTCTTGAGGACGCCTCCCTTTTTAAGGGAGAAGGTAGACCACACCCAGTGTTTCTCTGGAAAAGAACAACCCCACCGACAGCAAGGCTCCAAGAACTCAACACAGTAGGTCTGGGGAGTCCCTCTGAAGGGCTAAGCCACTCAAGCTCTTAGGCCTTCCGTTCAAAATAATGTAAAAATCTCCCCGTTTTTTAAAGAATTATTTTACTTAATTTATCATCATCATCATTTGTTTAATCTGACTAGTGGGAGACAGAGAGAAATGGAAAGAAAGCAAGCCTCCAGGTCTGGGAATTGAACTGTGGTCAGCCACATGGGAATCGAGTGCCTTAACCACGCCACCTGCCGGCCCCCACAACCTCCAATTTAACAAGACCTTCTTCTAGATAGGCTGAAGTTTCTGCGGAGAGAGACTGACAGTCACATGACCAGCGGTGTACGGGACATGGACGGCTAATGGAGACCCCCACGTTTAAGGCCTGTACTTTCAGGGATGGCTTTTGTTTTCATTTGCTAGAAGGCACACAGGTTCAGCAGAGAGAGACAAAGACGG
>NW_006159632.1:2088492-2088784 GCF_000334495.1 Tupaia belangeri chinensis
CACGCAAGGGGGGAGGGCCGGCCCGCTCAGGCTTGGCGCAAAGGAGGCACAAGCTTCTTACCTGGCAGTTGCTTCTCTAGAACTTTCTGATCAAGATGATTAGGATATTTTATCTTCAGTGCTTTAAGGAAAAAAGGAAAAACATTGAAATCCACTGTGACAGGGCTTAAATTATATATGAAGTTAGCGGGCTGTCCCATACCAGAGCCGCTCGGTACAGCCTGGCCGAGCCTGGCCAGAGGACAGCCTCGCTGACCTGTAACACTCCTCCCAGCGCATCCACAAATTCCAC
>NW_006159632.1:2089600-2102732 GCF_000334495.1 Tupaia belangeri chinensis
TCAAGCTCTTAGGCCTTCCGTTCAAAATAATGTAAAAATCTCCCCGTTTTTTAAAGAATTATTTTACTTAATTTATCATCATCATCATTTGTTTAATCTGACTAGTGGGAGACAGAGAGAAATGGAAAGAAAGCAAGCCTCCAGGTCTGGGAATTGAACTGTGGTCAGCCACATGGGAATCGAGTGCCTTAACCACGCCACCTGCCGGCCCCCACAACCTCCAATTTAACAAGACCTTCTTCTAGATAGGCTGAAGACAAAGACGGGGAGAAAGCATCCCAATAAGGGTGTCCTTGTGCCATGACCCCTTCTCCATCCCTCCATCCTGGTGGGGTCTGGGGTGCACAACCAGCATGTGCTCCCAGCTGTGGAGGCTGGGCCTCTCGACCTGCGGGGTCGGCCATGCGAGACCCAGCTCTCTCACCCAAGGCGGGAGGGCCGGCCCGCTCAGGCTTGGCGCAAAGGAGGCACAAGCTTCTTACCTGGCAGTTGCTTCTCTAGAACTTTCTGATCAAGATGATTAGGATATTTTATCTTCAGTGCTTTAAGGAAAAAAGGAAAAACATTGAAATCCACTGTGACAGGGCTTAAATTATATATGAAGTTAGCGGGCTGTCCCATACCAGAGCCGCTCGGTACAGCCTGGCCGAGCCTGGCCAGAGGACAGCCTCGCTGACCTGTAACACTCCTCCCAGCGCATCCACAAATTCCAGCAAAGATAGCTCGCCCAAGACCCATGGCTTTCCCCATCTGCCTTGGGGCTCCGTTTCTGATGGTTTATCCAGGTCCTGAGTGTAAGGAAGCCAGGCTCGATGGCTCCCATGCATACGCCGCCATTCGATGCGTTTATCACGCGGAAGCTGCCGCACTCAGTGTGAGAACCGAAGTCTGTCTGGGAACTGCGCGTTGTTTACAGCCCACGGCATCTCCCTAGAGAGCACGCTTCACCCTACCAGGCCACTCCGCTGCCTGCGCGCCTAAGGACTCAGTACACAAGGCTGTTTAAGGGGGTGCTTACAGAGTAGCTGGTTTTTGAGCATAAATGGCTGTTGTATTTTGAGTTCCCCATCTTCAGGTGCACCATATTCTGTTTAAGAAAAAATAAAGAGAAGAGTGATCAACCCAAGGTCACTGAAAAAGTGTTGGCGCCTTTTCTTTCCAAGAGCCCTCACCCTGGACGGGATGCCAGCCTGGGGGCAGCCCCTTTTTCTCAGCACCCGGCTGAGTCTGGGGAGGTGGGGGCAGTGCTCCCAGGGGTGCGCCATCACCTATGGGTGGCCTCACTGTTCCTTTGACAGATACAGCCTGCCTGCCTGCCAGACTAGTAGGCAGAGCACAGCTGCCACACACTGCCAACATCTGGGGCCTGGGGGGGAACCCAGCCACTACTGGGACACAAAGTTCAGTTTGTGCAACGCCAGGCCGGACTCAGCGCCATTGCTGCAAACCTGCCCTCTGCCTGGAGCGGGTTCACAGCAGCTGCAGAAAAGCAGGGCTCCTCCCTCCCTTGGGCCGACGTGTCCAAGGTCTTCTCCTGTCCCCACGTACCTGCACCTTGGCCCTCTAGAGCACTGCCTGCTGGGCTGCTCAAAACCTTCCTCACCCGGAGACTTAGAATTCACCACAGTGGCCAGGAAATCTCCCGCCCAGGGGGGTGGCCATGCCACAATCCCTTGATTTTGGGAATGTGTGCACAAGCCACCATGTCTGGGGCTTAAACCATAGTCGGCCACGTGGGAGATCGGCACCTTACCCACCATGCTCCTGCTAGCCTTGCTTCGGCCTTTTACTCTACAACAGCTGAAGGAGCCCCGGGGAAGCACTGACAGTCCCTCTAGCTGAAACCAAACACCCCAGGAGGGGCAAGGCAGGAACTGAGACCTAGACAGCTGAGTGGTGCCTCCCGGGGGGCTGCAGGCCGCGGTACCTACTGAGACACAGCGCTGGGTACCGGGGGTGAGCCGCAAGGAAGGCCTCACTAGGCCGGTCCCGGTCCGGGTCCTGGTGTCCTCCGGCCTTTTTCCATTCAAGTCCGAAGGCCTTGCGGTAGTCTAGCTCTGCTCCACGCCTTTCCTCTGGGAGAATCTAGGTGAAGAGGAGCGTGTGGGTGTGTCTCCTGTGTGTCTGTGCCCTGGCCATCCTCCAGCGTCCACTGGAGGACAGCAGAGGTCCAAGACGGCACATGGTAATCACGGCTCCCCATTTAGTCTGTGTAGGGCGCGTGCACTCATCCAAGACAGTGGGAAGGAGCGTGAGAAACCACCCCTGGGGAAGATGGCTCCAGTCGCTTCTCTGTTCCCCTCCTGGGAAGTGGGGCAGGCGTGATGTTCCCGCCGCCAGGTCGAGGACTTGGACGACAGCGGGCCGTGTGGGAGCCCAGCACCTGACATTGCGCCACCCACTCGGCCTCTTGTCTTTCCTAACACCAACAGGAGACGGACATTATTCAGAAAGGACACAGAATCCCAGTTTTATCCTTTTCTCTGAAACAACACTTGCCCATAGGCCACCAGTCCTGGGTGTTTGAGGACACCTGTCACGGGCTTGAGTAGCCGCCCTGGACACCGGGATAGACAAGCCTGGTGGTGGTGACTACCCTGCCGACCTTCCCCTGGGAAAAAGGGGACAGTGCTCGCACCCCTCACCCCTCCGGGCAACATGGCAAGGGCCTCCCGCACAGGTCCACACAGAGCATGCCCTCTGAGAAGTCGGGGAGCCCTGTCACTGCAACGCACAGGACGGCGTCTCACTGCGCGGTGGACGCCACGCCTTCCACCCTTTCAGTACCCAGGTACAGTGCCCTACTGTACAAGTAACTGCTGGCGTGTTCCACTTCCATGCAAGAGGCAGGTCCTCGGGTCTTCGTGCCGGGACCCACCTGGTCTTGGCCAGCCCAGGGCAGGGTGCAGGGATGCTGGGGGAGCCCAGGACAGAGCCCAGGACCTCACGTATGGGTCCACCTACTCCAGCACTGGGCCAGCACCTGGCCCCCAGAACAGCTCCTCTTTCCACTTTCTGGCCACTCACTTTCTGGTCTACGAAGGAGCAGCCGGGCGCTCACCTCACACTTGTTCAGGGCCGTCAGCTGGCCGACCTTGGCGATGATGAGCTGCCGCGTAGTCTGTGCGTCCCGGCTCCCTGCAGTCAGGGGGTTTCGGATGCAGGACAAGGCGTGCAGGCTGGGCAGCTTGTCCAGCTCGTTGATGAACGCCCACTGGAAGTGAGCGGGAGGGAGTCAGTGCAGAGCGTGTCGTAGGCGACTGTTGCAGGGGACGGAGCGAGCAACTGAAATGCAGAAGCCCCCGTCCTGACTGGGGGTGGGGGCCACAGAGCTCGGCTCGTCCCATGGGGAGGACCACAGCTTTTTCGTTCTGGAACTGTGCCCTTAAAATGACACTCTGCCTACATGAGAATTGAGCTAATGTGTGAGTGTGAGAGTATGTGCACGTGCTGGTGGGTACACATGCTCGACAGAGACAGAGCAAGAGGGAGAGGTGGAGAAGGCGCTCCTCGCAGGGGACGGTCGAGCTGCAGCCCCTCCTCTCGCCCTTCCCTACCCTGAGTGCGCCCGGTCAGCATCGCCCAAGCTGCCACGTCCAGGACATCACGCACAGGGTCTGCTGCACGGACTCTGGCTAATCCAAGCCTCTTGTCTTTCTTAATGTAGTTCTCCTCTATTTGAGGAGTTTCACTCTAGGGAAGCGTCACTTTCTACTTAAAGTATATTTTCCTATTTTTTGGAGGGGGTTGCTTAGGCATGTGTGCTCAGTGGAGACTGGGAGAGAGCATCCCCGTGGGGGGAGGTCATGCCACAGTCCCGTCCCCACCTCATGCTGTCAGGGTTTTAGGTGTGTACCCACATGCACCGTGTGTTTCCAGTTGCTGTGGCCAGGGTCTGGCTTCCCGGCCACAGCCACCCTGAAGTAGACATATTTCCAAGTTTACCTGCTAACGTTTTTTCATGAGAGAAAAACAAAACAAAACAAAACAGAAAAGCACCCTGGGACCAGCAGTTGGCATAATGGCTATGTCGCTGGACTCCCACATAGTCCACTGTGGTTTGAATCCCGGACCCGGTGGCTTAAACTCATGCCAGGCTCATGTGCATGCCCAAGATCCCGAGAGGAGAATGGAGGAGAAGGGATTGCAGCGTGGCCATCCTCCATGGGGGGTGATTTCTCGCTTTTTGTCTCTCTGTCTCTGTCTGGCGAGTGCACGCACCCTATAGCAAAAACCTCTCCAAAAGAAAAAAACAGAAACATGAGGAAAGCCCTGATGGCTGCTGTGCTCCTGCACGTGTATGTGTGCCCCCTGCACCGTCCCGGCCACTCCCACCCTGTGCGTCGGCACAGTATTTGTGCTCCTGCACGTGTATGTGTGCCCCCTGTACCGTCCCGGCCACTCTCACCCTGTTCTTCGGCACAGTACTGCCCGTGCTGCTGAGGATGGGCTGGGAACCGGAATTCCTGTTTAAAGTTTGTGTCCTGGGATAAAAAAAGGACAAGAAGAAAAAGATCCCCACCCCGAGCCTGCCAGCTGGCCAGCGTCAGGGTGGCCCTGGGCATGCAGGCACGTGCGGATCAGCCTAGGGCCTGAGCCAGGCTGCCCCCGTGGCCCCGTGTGCAGCAGCACCCGGCCAGGTGCCTCACAGCTGGGCCTGAGCTATTTCTAACAGGAGGAGCCCACAAACGCCACCCCGAGAGGGGAAATGAGAGTGTAATGCACGCTGAGGAGACGCCTACTTGTGAGATCTGGTTGTCGTTGACGACAAGGTACCTCAAGGACGGGAACATTGACGTTTTGCCCCCTAGGAAAGGAGAGTTAGTCGCGCAGCAGAGGTGAAAAGGCGGCTGAAGTGCGAGGGGGCTTTACCGACCCCACATACCAATGCCAGCGTCCGGGAAGTGGATCGAAGAGATCCCAATGTCAGAAAGGATGAGTTGTTCCAATCTGAAATTAAATGACAAGTTTGGAAACCAGCAGATGGGGTAATGGTCATGTCACTGGACTTCCATGGAGTTGACCACAATTCGAGTCCTGGACCCAGCGGCTTAAAACTCAGGCTGGGCCCGTGTGTGTGTGTGTGTGTGTGTCCAAAATACCAAGGGAATGGAAGAGAAGGGACTGTGGTATGGCCATTCCCCCCAGGAAGTGATTTCTCACTTTCTGTCTTGCCTGTCTCTCTCTCTCTGGTGAGCATATACACCCTAGAGCAAAAATCTTAAAAAAAGAAAAAACCCAGACAGATGTGATCACACAGACAGTGCACGGTGCACGGGTATCCTCAGCCAGGTGAGGCTCCTGCACCCTGCGCTTAAGCCCACACAAACGCTTGGAAACCACGGAGCTCCACTGAGAGCGTAGAACAGACTGTTGTGTTCCGAAAACTGCAGCCACCCAGCCGCACGGCTCCGCGGCTGCCCCACGTCAGGTGCCACATGGATGTCAGGGACGACACGGGGTCTTCCCGATATGGCACGGATGAGGAATTCCGCCGGCATGGCCAGTGTCGGACTACCCACCTCCCACCTGGTCAGCGGGGACGGCCCACACTGCACACGGCTCACAGTAAGTTCTCTAATCACATCCAGACGCCCAAAGGGGCCACGGCATCTGAGCATCCCATCACAACTGTATTCCTATGATGCTTAGCACGTGGTAACTCGCTCCCTGAAGAGTAACAGAGCACTCCCGTAACGCGCATTTTAGAGCACATTACCTGGGCAGATACGCTATCAGAGACAGCTGGTTTTCCTCGATCGATGGATTAGAGGAGAGGTCTAATAACTTCACCGTCTGGAGAACATCAGTCGGCCTGCATTAAAAATAAACTTTTCACCAAGGTGAATGTCTTGTTGCAATAGCACAGCCTTTAGACCCTGCACTGGTGTGTGGAGAGCTGGGCCTGGGGTGGGGGTGGCCTGCAGCAGGCAGCTGCGGAGCCCACGGGCGAGACGCCCGTCCACACCGCACACCTGTGACCCGCGCCTCCTGCTGTCTCTCAGAGCCGTGGGGAGACGGGAGCCCGTGGGCGAGACGCCCGTCCACACCGCACACCTGTGACCCGCGCCTCCTGCTGTCTCTCAGAGCTGTGGGGAGACGGGAGCCCACGGGTGACTCCCGTGTGCCTCATCTGACAGGCATCTACGCTCTCCTCAGAGTAACAGCTTCCCTTAGAAAACACATGGGGCGGCGCCTACAGTAAATGAAATCACGTACAATAAAATCTCATTTAAATCCTTCAACTGAGAATCTGCTATCGTTTTTCCCACAGTGAAGTTTATTCTACATAACTTAATGAAAGAGGGAAATGAAGCAACTACATACTTAAGAGAAACCTGGCCAGAGTGGCCACGCCACCAACTGCTCCGACAGTCGTGGGTTCTGGGCGTGCTTTCCTAGCTGCAGCCGGCCACCGTGGCCACCAACCACCGGGCAGCCCAGAGAGAGCCTGTGCAGGTACCTCTGGGCTGACCGTCACACTGGCGCCGGCTAGAAGCATTATTTAACCTAGTACATGCTCTACAGCCTTCCTTCAGAAGCAACAAGTTAAATATATTTAAGCAAAACCAGTGAAATCCATGCTTTCAGAAATGTTTAATCAGAGCTTTGCTCTGGTGAGGCTCCCCAGGTCAGAACCAATGTAGGTGTGGTTAATGTTCTAACCCACGCGGGCCATGGGTAATGTCGGTTTCTCTAACTCTGACTCGCAAGCCCTGGACACAGCCGTTTCTAGCGAAGCACCACCAGGAGAAAGGCCTCGGCCGCGTGTTACCTCTCTGAAATGCGGATCCCGTTGCACTCGAGGTACAGCTCCTCCAGGACAGGCCACCCCGGGGCACACCGGAGCACCTGCAGGGAGACCCAAGTCAGTGCTGGGCGGCTGTGGTGGCTTCACCCAGGTGCTCACTGCTCTCACCCGGGGGGTCAATTTATTTACTGTTTATTTCAGAAACCAAGTCCCTCAGGCCAGTTCCAACTCCCCTGGGCACAGATGTGGTGCTGTGCACCAATGACTCTAGAGCCGAGGGCCGAGGCAGGAGTGTCACCCGCTTGAGGCTGGCCTGGGCAACAAAGTGAGATGCTGTCTCAGACACGACAAGATCTCATCTTAAAAAAAAAGTAGGGGGCTGGTGGGTGGCATGGTGGTTAAAGGTGCTGGACTCCCACGTGGCTGACCATGGTTCGAGTCCCGGACCTGGCAGCTTGCTCTCTCCTTTGGTCAAAACTGAAAAATAATAATAAATAAATAATTCTTTTAAAACAAGATGTACAGGCCAGCAAATGGCGTAGTGGCCACATTGCTGGACTCCCACAAGGCTGACCACAGTTTGAGTCCAGCTCGGCAGCTTGAAACTCACACTAGGCGTGTGTGCATCCATTCCCAATATCCTGGGAGGAGAAGGGATTACAGTGTGGCCATCCCCCTGGGGGGTGATTTCTTACATTCTGTCTCTCTCTGGTGAGCGCACACACCCTAAGACAAAGACCTTTTTTAAAAAGCAGGAAATCAAGCACCTGCTCACTCTCTCAGCACAGGTCAGGGTACCGGGCTGGGTGACGCTGCGGTGTCCACACCACAGGGTGGAGGGCTGCATGTTCACGCCGCGGAGCACACGTGAACCCACCCTGCAGCAGCTGTAAGGCGCCTTGGGCTCACGCCTGGGTGCTTGTCTGAGCTGTGACGAAGTCATGGTCTCCCCACTTGATCTGGCTGCCCTCCCAGCCCTGGGTTCCGTGCCCTCCTGAGGCCGAGCGGCCCTGGGAGACAGCACGTCCACAGGGTGGAGGGCTGCATGTTCACGCCGCGGAGCACACGTGAACCCACCCTGCAGCAGCTGTAAGGCGCCTTGGGCTCACGCCTGGGTGCTTGTCTGAGCTGTGACGAAGTCATGGTCTCCCCACTTGATCTGGCTGCCCTCCCAGCCCTGGGTTCCGTGCCCTCCTGAGGCCGAGCGGCCCTGGGAGACAGCACGTCCCAGGAGGGGCGGGGGGGGGGAGCCACAGGCAGGTCCACGGAGAGCCCTGCTCCGGCTCGTGCTGAGGGGTCCCGTGTCTGGGGCAACCTGCGGATGAATGGCTGCAGGTGTCTTCCCACTGGCTCGTGGAACGTGGTGTGTTGGGTGTGGCATAAGCAGCTCCACAGAGCAGTGACATGGGCCAAGGAGCCACGCGTGTGCCTCAGGGCCGGCCGTGCACTGGGAGTTTCAGGAGCTGAGCTTCAAGCAGGCTGAGGGCATGAGTGCCTTTCTGCTGCCCAGCTTCCGGCACAGGACAGCGAGGGAGCACGCACTGCGGCTTCTAAGAGCGGCGTGCGGCCGCAGAGCACACACGGCAGCCGGCCAGCAGCCGGCCAGCAGGAGCCGAGGGTGCTGCCCGCCCGCTCCCCGTCACGCTCCCCTCTGAAGGGCACTTTAAAGACACCTAGTTCTTGGATTACAGGGTACTTAAAATGAAGCCACAGTGCAAATTCCTATTAAGCCCGACATTTTAAATTGCTCACTACTGAACAACAGACCAAAGAATCACGCTCACCTCTGCCCACGTGACTCCTGTGTGATTGAGGACTAGCACCTTCAGAGCAGAGAACGTTCCAGTGGGAGACGCTGAAGTGCAGGGGAACTGGAGCTTATTCTCACTGTGGACAGACACACCATGCACAGGAGACCCAACGCCGACGACGGCGACAAGCTGGGATTTCACCTTAGAATGACATTTTCTTGGGACCAGCAGATGGTACAGCAGTTATGTCACTGGACTCCCATGTAGTCAACCACAGTTCAAGTCCCAGACCCGGTGAACTGAAACACATTGGGCGCACGTGTGTGCATGCCCAAGATCCCAAGAGGAATGGGTTGTGGTGTGGCTATCCCCTCTGGGGGAGTGATTTCTTACTTTCTGTCTTTCTGTCTCTGGCTGTCCAGAGAGGGCACATGCCCTATAGCAAAAATCTCTCTCTCAAAAAAAAAAAGACCTTTTCTTAAAAACACACGAGTCCATTCTGGACGATACACAGCATTTTGGAGTCTGACACACAAAGATGTCTTAGCAGACGAGAGGCTGGGGGCGCTGACACACAGGGTCAGGGTCCACACGGGGCAGCCTGCCCCCCACTATGCAGCGAGGCCAGTTCTCAGGGGTCTCGCCGCTGTGAGACCTGGGCTGGTGATCGATCTGCTTCTCTACTTCTCTACATGGAGTCTGCCCCTTCCACTTTCGAGGTGGAAGAAGTCAGGCCTGGCCTCTGGGTTCTTTCTGGAGAGCCTCATTTAGAAGATTCCTGATCTTGATGGTCACTTGAAAGGAAGAAGCCATTAAGAAGCATCAGTCCACCTCTGCAGACACAGCCGCGGCCAGACTGCACCCATCTGCTCTGCTTGGAACCATAGCTGGTCAGGCCGGCACCCCCCACAGTGGGAAGCTGGCTCAGCTAGGAAAGGGGAAGCCTGGCTTTTCCCTGGAAAGTTAGGTTATGAGATGAAAAGTAACCACCAGCAGATAGGACAGTGGTTATGTCACTGGACTCCCATGTAGTCAACCACAGTTCAAGTCCCGGACCCAGCAGTGTAAAACTCATGCCGGATGTGTGTGCACGTATGTCCGAAACCCAAGAGGAGAATGAAGGAGAAGGAACTGTGGCGTGGCCATCCCCCAAGGGGTTTTTTTCCTGCTGTCTCTCCAGCAAGCACATACGTCCTATAGCAAACATCTCTCTAAACAAAAGACAACAAAAGTAAGCGAATGTGCAGAGGGGGCTGGGACGTTAGCGGGAAGGGCGACCTGAGCACTCCTTATCAAAGCTGGATTAAGAAGGGTCCCAGTGAAGCGGCTCGTCCCTGACACAACTCAGGGCTTCCACACAAACAACTTTTTTTTTTTAAGCGAGATTTTTGCTATAGGGTGCATGTGCTTGCCAGAGAGACAGAAAGCAAGAAATCAGTGCCCGGGCAGATGGCCATACCGCAGTCCCTTCTCTTCCACTCTCCTCCTGGGATCTTGGGCATGTACACACACACCTGGCATGAGGTTCAAGTCACCAGGTCTGGAACTCAAACCGTGGTTGACTATGTGAGAGTCCAGTGACATAATAACCATTATGCCATCTGCTGGTCCAAAACTTTTTTTTTTTTAAGAGATTTTTTGCTGTAGGGCATGTGTGCTCAATGGAGAGACAGAAAGCAAGAAATCACCCCCCAGGGCGGACAGCCACACCGCAGTCCCTTCTCCTTTTTCCTCTCAGGATTTTGGGCACCACACACACATGCCCTGTGCGAGTTTAAGCCACTGGATCCGGGACTCGAACTGTAGTCGACTATGTGGGAGTCCAGTAACATAACCATCATGCCATCTGTTGGTCCCAACAGAACTTTTAATAACACCGCCCTCTCCTCGTCCCAGAATTCCATAATTAAGCTTGCAAAAATATGACCTCCCAGGGACCAGTACCAGCTTGAAAACCATGCCGGGCACGGGTACCTGTGTGCCCCAAATCCCGAGAATAGAGAAGGGACTGGCATGGCCACCCCCCTAGGAGGTGTTACACTCCCTCCTCCCCGCTCTGTTTCTCCAGCCAGCCCTAGGACAAAAACCTGAAAAATATAAAAGGCACTGTGATAATCAACACATCCTTGAGGAAGAGTCCGAGGAGTTGGAGTAGCCAGACTCTGCCCGTTACAACACTCAGCATGCGGTAGCCCTCCCATGTCACTCCGGCTGTGAACGAGGGACCCCAGAGGGAGTCGGGGGCTAGGAGCTTGACGTTTGAGAGTCCTTACCTCAGGTTGAGGACTTGCAGGTGCTTCAGCTGCTCGGCAATGTGCACCACCTCACCCCACGAGGGCAGCAGGTTTCTTGACAAGTCTACCTTGCGAATATCTAAGTGTGTGTTAAGAAATAGTTTCCAGATCATTGAAATTAAAAAGTCATAAAACCCTAATTCTGAAGCACAAGATACTTAACTTTTCACTTCATATCTTCTATTCTGCATGAGAGCATGTAACACTTTTATTTTTTCATTTAACTGTTTTCCTTTTTAAAAAAAGAATTATTTCATTTATCTTTATTTACTTATTCATTATTCTTAAAAATTTTACCAGAGAGGGACAGAGTGAGAGAGAGAGAGAAAGTAAGAAAGTAAGCCACTGGGACTAGCAGTTGGCGTAACGGCTATGTCGCTGGACTCCCATGTAATCGACCACAGTTCGAGTCCCAGACCCAGTGGTTTAAACTCACACTGGGCGCGTGTGGATGCGTGCCCAAGATCTCGAGAGGAGAATGGAGGAGAGGAACTGTGGCGTGGCCATCCCCCCGGGGGGTGATTTCTCGCTTTCTGTCTGTCTTTCTGGTGAGCACACGTATCCTATAGCAAAAAACTCCCCCCACCCCAAAAAAAAATTAAAAATGTAAGCTGCCAGGTCTGGGACTCGAACCATGGTCAACCACGTGGGAGTCCAGCACCCTTAACCGCCACAACACCTGCCGGCCCCTCAATGAACTGTTTTCTCAGAAATTAAAAAGTTCAGTCATATACTCAAAACTTAAGACACAAATTAGTAAGTGATTTAAAATAATCCAACACAGGACCAGCAGGTGGCATAGTGATTAAGGCGCTGGACACTCCCACATGGCCGACCAGGGTTCAAGTCCTGAATCTGGTGGCTTGCTTTCTCACTTCCTCTCTCTCTCACTCTCAACCTCTGTCTCTCTCTGGTCAAATTAAAAAAAAAAAAAAAAAGAATGAATGGATAAATAAAAATAATTATAAATAATAATAATAATAATCCAACTGGGGCCGGCAGGTGGCATGGAGGATGGGGGTGCTGGATTCCATGGGGCTGACTGTGGTTCAAGTCCTGAACCTGGCAGTTTACTTTCTCTCTCTCTCTTTCTCTCCCTCCCGGTCAAATTAAATAACAAATGGAATTAAATAAATAATTCTGAAAAAATAATTAAAGAATCCAAGTGGATTAATAATCAAACGCCAGTCATTCTGTCCCTGTCCAGTGACCAGGAGTGAACACAGTGAGGGTGACTCGGTCACCAGCTCCCGGTGGAGCCCAGTCTCCACCTGAACTGACCAACCTTGGAGGGTTCGGAGCAGTGGGGTGACTGACCTGGGTCTTTCACAAGTCCCTTTGGGGCCAGCTCCATACCCTAGCGTTTAAGGGAGCCATATCCCACATGGCCAACCATGGTTCAAATCCCAGCCCAGGTAGCTCATAAACATGACAGGTGTGTATGAGTACAACCCCACACCCCACTGAGGGGACTCACTCCTGTCTTTCTGCTGCTCTGGTCAACATGGGCACCCTGTGGTAATTTTCTTTTCGCAGGTCACTGCGGGGCCAGCAGATGGAGTAATGGTTACATTGCTGGACTCCCATGTGGTCAACTGTGGTTTGAATACTGAACTTGGCAGTTTAAACTCACGCCGGGCGCATGTGCGTGCATGCGTGCATGCCCGAGACCCCAAGAGGAGAATGAAGGAGAAGGGACTGCGGTGTGCCCATCTCCTCTGGGGCTGATTTCCCACTTTCTGCCCTCTGTCTCTGTCAAGCGCATGCGCCCTATAGACAAAAAAAAAAAAAAAAGCAGCTATGAAACCGCCCTTAGGGAGTCCAGGAAGGGTTGGCCTGGAATTGCCCCCACATTCCCGGGGCCTAGCTAGAGCAGGGCCTCCTCTCACCTAGCTGCATAGGCGCCTGGAGCACACGCCCCTCCATGCTGAAACCTGACCCACGCTCAGCACGGCAGCTGCGGGGCCACATGGCAGTCCCCTTTCTGGGCTCTGCCCCAGACCCTGAGCCAGCTAGGGGCAGGAGGCAGCTGGCCCTGCCCGGGAGGGTTCTCCACCCACACACTGCGTGGCGCCCCAGTGCCCCAAGGGAGGTTGGCAGGGTCTAGCAGGCCCTCGTGCAGCAAGTGCAGGGCCTTTGTCACGGCCTGCGAAGGCCCGCTGTGACCTGGTCATCTCAGGACACCTCACGTCTTTAAGGCTTGGGGGCCATTTCCCCAGGGTGGCACAGACCAACGACCTGGGTTCCGGCCCACGCTGCTCACAAGTCCCACTTACAAGCCGCCATCGGCAACCACCCGCCGACCGAGCTCCATGGCAGAGCGGCGGCCCGCGCAC
>NW_006159632.1:2103157-2124824 GCF_000334495.1 Tupaia belangeri chinensis
CCCCCCCCCCCCCCCCCCAGCCATACCTGCTGCCCTGAGACCCGGCGGGCCAGGCGGAGAGGCTGCTGCAGAGAGCTCTGCGCCCCAGGTCCTTGCTGAACCCTTCCACACCCACTGCCCACAGTGGGGAGGGCCACGTCCAGCCACATTCAGCCTGCATTCGGGGTCCACAGAGAGCAGGCTGCGGGCAGCGGGGGCCGGTCTGGATGCTCCAGTAGTCCCGGGCCCCAGGGACTCCCCAGGTGGAAGTCTGCTCTCCTTCCCGTCTCTGAAGAGACCACCACGTGGCACGTCTTCACCTGACCAGCCAGCTGCATATACCTGCTGCCTGTGCATGCTTACAGAGAGCAGGCAGCCTGAAAGGCGGGGAAGGACCTTCCAGCGTCAGAGGAAGCCTGTTTGGTCTGCCAATGGGAAAGGGTGACACCTGCCTCCTGCATTTGCAGTCGTGGGTATAAAACCAACATAGAAAACAAGAAGTGGCAGGAGTTCCACCTGTGGGAACACAGGCCGGAGGGCGCTGCGGGTGATAGTAACCCTGTCAGAGTGGTCTTGGGTCCAGAGCTGCGCCCACCTAAACACACCGGCACACCCGTGGGCGCCATGGCCCAGACAGGCCATAGGCTGCAAGGAATGGCAGTGTGTGGGACCCATCAGGGGTCCCTGTCTCTCGTAGGGTACAAACAAAACACACACACACGCACACCTGCGTGCTCGCACACATACACACAGGGAGAGAGAGACTGTGGTCTCCAGAAAGCCTTCAGAAACGCCTGTCTAGAGAAACTGACAGAACTGCTTTGGGGGCAGGAAAGCCAAACTTCAGTAAAGTTTTTTTCTCACCAACAAGAAATTCATGAAAAGCCAGCCCAGGGCTGGACAGTGGCCGGGGATACGCTCAGGGCCTCAGACTCCTGCTCAGCGGTCCAAGCGTACTGGACAGCCCCTCCGTGCCCGCGAGGCGGCCTGGGCCGCACACCGGGCAGGTGGGGTGGAGGCGATGGCGCAGGTAGACGCCCACCATGCACTCGTCCTCCCTTTCCATACCACGGGGCACGCGCGTGTGCGACGTGAGCACAGGAGACCTGGTCACACCGCAGCCCTTCCTCTGAGGCTCCATCCGGCGGGCGTCCTGGTGTCCTGGGCCTGTGCCACACGCTGGTGCTGGAGGTGTCCGGCTGGGACTAGAACCCGGCCAGCCCTGTGGGGCCCAGTGCCCTCTGCCCAGCGCTTAAGCACTGTACTCTGGGGCTCTGCGTCCTTTTGAGGAGCCACTGGTAGCCACTCCCACTTCCTTGTCCTCGGCAGGCGAGGCGGTCTGGGAAGGTGGAGGACGGCCCCGGCATGTCAGATCCCGGCGCCAAGCCCCCAGCACGAAGGATACTGGGGCACGTCTGTGCGACTCCTCCGGGGTCTCCGGCACTGCTCACCGCGCAGCTCCTCAGAGAGATTTCTCGCAACCGGCTCAGCTGACTGCAAGGCAGAGGGAGCATGGGTGTGTGACACAAGCGTGCACATGAGTGTGCACACAAGTGCGTGTGTCGCTGGCACGCAACAGAATAAGGACACACTTCAGGCACACAAATGGTTACCAGGAGTCACACACGCCAGGACCCACCCCGGAAGGAGGAACGAGACGTTACCGAAGAGGAGGGCGGCAGTCTGAGGCCGGTCTCCCCACAGCCCCTCTGCAGCCCCTAGGGCTTATGCTGCAGTGGGTGGTGCACCGTGAGGCCCTCTCACTACTGCCACCAATGTCCACACCCCTCACAGGGGCCACTGTCCATCTTGTGAGCCCGACAGAAAGGCCGCTTTCAGGGCTTCCTGCACTCCACCTCCCTCCCGGTCAGCAGGGAGAGCCCACTCTGTGGAGCCGCGGGGCTCCAGGAGGCTGGCTGCACCTACACCCTTCTCTGCAAACAGACTACGCGGACTTCCTGCGGTGCTGGCCTGGCGCTCGGGGCTGCTGCTACACTCGTGTTCACGCCTCTGCAGGGGACACCGAGACTACGCCAGCAGTGCCCTGAGGTATTTCGAGGGCCCATTTGTGAAATGCAGAGGACCTGGCTGTCGATCGGTTAAAGGAATGTACGTGGCATTTTGTTTAAGAGCTCAGAACCCGGAGCCAGACTGCCCGGGCTCAAACCCAGTCCCATCACCCTGTGGTGTTGGGGAAATTAATTCATCTCTCTGTGCCTGAGACTTCCCGTCTTCAGAACGTGTGGCCTGCCCGAAGCGCATGGTGGCGCTCGTCACGGCAGCCCAAGGTAAGACAACCCTCGCACCGAGGACCGGAGAAGGGCGAACAAGCGCTGCGTGATTGAAATGAAATACTGCAAAGGAAAAGGGGCTGGGCCCCAGGCGGTGCCCTGAAGGTGCTGGGCTTCCCCGGAGCCCACGGTTACAGTCAAGACCCAGCAGAAAGTCACAGCAGGTGTGTGTGCGCATGTGCCCCAACCCCGACAGGAGCCTGGGAGAGAAGGGACTGCAGTGAGGCCATCCCCCAGGGGGTGATGTCTCACCTTCCCTGTCTCTTTCTAGTGAGAGCATGAATCCTGTGGCAAACACCCTACGAAAGTTTTTGACGGGGCCAGCAGGTGGCGTAGTGGTTAAGGTGCTGGACCCCTGGATGGCTGACCACAGTTTGAGTCCTGGATCCAGTGCCTTGAAAATCACATCAGACGTGTGTAAGCGCATCCCCACAATCCCAGGAGACTGCAGAAGGGATCGTGGCGTGTCCCCTCCTGGGGAGCGGTGTCCCACTTTCCCTCTCACTGTCTCTTTGGCTAGCACACTCACCTTATGGAAAAAAAAAAAAAAGAAAACTTAAGGAAAAAGAAAAACACAAAGCCTGTGGGGCCAGCTGGTAGCAGGGAGATTAAGGGGCTGGATCCACATGCCCAACTACGCGGTTCAGTCTGGGGCTCAGCTGCTAGAGTCGAGCCAGGCACACGTGCGTGCCCAAAAGCCTGAGAGGAGGCTGGAAGAGAAAGGACTGTGGTGTGGCCACCTCCCCTGGGAGAGGGGGTGATTTCTCACTTGCATGCTCTCTCTCTAGGAGTGCACATGCCCTCTAGCAAAAACTAAAGAGGAAAGCAAAAAAAGCTGCTTTAAAACATGCTACAACGCAGATGAACCTGCAGCTTACACAAGTGAACTGTACGCTTAGAAATAGTTCAGAAGGCTATCTGAGATATGTGCATTTTGCTACAATTTTTAATGGTAGAATTATGTGGTGAGTTACTACCGTGAAGCTCTCAGAACACCTGTCCGGAACACAGTCAGTAACTACGTACGCATTTATAAATACCAGCGTAAAACTGACTGCATTTGGGGGAAATGCCAAGACCACTGCAAACTAGAGCTAGCAAACCCTGGGAACAGGAGAGGCAGCGGGCACAGTTCTGGGGTGGAAGCTCCCAACGTCCTCAGGGTCCACGTCTCCGTGATGTGTCAGTGTGCGCTGCGCAGTTAGGGCGAGGAGACCGAGTGGCACCGCACACGCCACCCTGTGTCTGCTGAGCCGCACAGCTCACCACACCTGCCGCCTCCGCTTCCTGTTCCATGCTGACTTGCAGGAGAGGCCTGCTTTTACCACATAGTGGCACGAAACCCCACTTTGCAGGGACATGACATCATCGGCGGGAAGCACGGGAATCCCCTGAAACTGGGAGCCTCCTCAAGGTAGTACTCTGTACCACGGCTGAGGGAGGTCACTGTTTTCCAGAAAAATTGAAACGCCCACACTGTGGGGACAAGCTGGCCCAGAGCTCAGAGACATGGTCTCAACACCCAAATGCCAGCCTCGTTACTGATGTGTGAACACGGGACAGCAGGTGTAAACTCTAACATGGACAAATCGCTGTTTCAACCGCCATCTAGAAATAGCCACCACCCTCAGCTAAAACGAAGGTTTTCATTTCCCTGAACACTCAATGCTGGGATTCCTCGGATTTCGACTTGCGGTGTGGAGGAAAAGAAGAAAGCAGTTTGTGAGCCCTGACCGCTGGCGTGCAGTAAGTGGACTTCAATCCTAGGCCCTGCTGCAGCGTCAGTCAGTCCACCAACGCCACCTCCACTCACCTTTGCTGTTTTGCAACAGAGTCAAAACCAACAGTCTCCACGGGTTTGTTTCCAAAGGTAACAGTCTGCTCTCGTGCGTCTTCTGGCCCATCTTCTAACACATAGCGGTTCTTGACTGCAGTGAGAAAGTCTATTCCAAAGTTGACTTTGTTTGGACGAATAAAGGACCCTCCTGTTGGGTGCCTGATAAGGGAGGGAAATGAAGCGTGGGAAGTAGTGTACAACCACACAGACCTCAGCTGCAATGTCCTGAAGACTATGAAAACTTCCATATGGTGAGAAGTCAGAATCAGTATAAAAGGGAAGATTACGTGCCAAAGAAAAATGTATAGGGGCCAGCAGGTGTTGTGGAGGTTAAGGGTGTTGTACTCCTCCACATGGCTGGCCACAGTTCAAGACCTGGCCCTGGCGGCTTGCTTTCTCACTTTCTTTCTCTCTCTTTGGTGAGCATGTGTGTCCTATACAAAAATTTAAAAATAATTAAATTAATATATTTTTTAATGTATAATCAATATGACAGATCATAAAGAGTTAAAATATAAAATGCAACCTTGTAAAAGCCCTAGAGATAAACAGACTAGAAATACAAAACAGATAATTCACATCAGAGGATACAAAAGCATTAATATCCATCGGTGAAAATTCTACCTTGCTAATGATTGAGAAACACAAATGAAACTATTTTCAAAAAAACTGGCAATAAATACAGAAAAACCATAAACCTCATGGACTGTAAGGTTGGGCTCATCTAAAATTGGATAATCGTGCTCCTGGGAACCTGTCAGCAGACAATATTAAAAGAAAACTGTACAGGGGCCAGAGGGGGAGGGGTGGTTAGGGCATGGATGCCGTGGCCAGCTGCTGTGGCCAGCTACAGTTTGAGTCTCAGACCTCGCAGCTTGAAATCAGGCCCGGCATGTGGGTATGCATGCTGAAAACTCCAGGAGGAGAATGGAGAGAACAGATTGTGACGTGTCCACCTCCCCACCCCGGGGCAGGGTGTGATTTCTCATTTTCCATCTCCTTGGCAAGCACAGGTGCCCTACAGCAAAAATCTAAAAAAAAAAGAATTATGAAAATTTTGTACAATACCATTTATTTTGACTGGAGGAACTCTGAAAATCATAAAAAGAACTAGCTGGATAGGAACTACTAAGGAAGCCAGACCAGACCGACTCAGTCATTTAAAAGTTCTATCCGTGGGGCCGAGCAGACGCACAGCAGTTACGGCGCTGGACCCCACATGGCCAACTGAGGTTTGAGTCCCGGACCTGGTGGCTTGAAACACACTGGACATGTGTATGCGTGCCCAAGATCCCAGGAGAATGGAAGGGAGGGACTGCGGAGTGGCCGTCCCCCGGGAGGGGTGTGTTTCTCACTTCCCCTCACTCTCTCTGCCTCTATTTCTCTCCAGCAAGTGCATGCACCCTAAGGCAAAAACCTCTCAAAAAAAGTCTTATCTGTAATACTTAAATACTTACAAAATAATCTTGAGTTTTTAAAAAAATTTTAAGACTTCTTTTTTTGCTATAGGGCATGTGTGCTCACCAGAGAGAGAGAGAGGGAGACAGAGAGTGAGAAAGACAGAAAGAAGGAAAGTGAGAGATCACCACACCTCCCCACCCCTGAGAGGACGGCCATGTCATAATCTCTTCTCTCGGAATTTAGGGCACACACACACGTGCCTGGTGTGACTTCTAGGATACTGGGTCCAGGACTCGAACCACAGAGGAGGCAACGTGGGAGCCAGCGCCTCTACCATCATACTACCTGCTAACCCAATAATGCTGAGATTTTTTAAAAGGAGAATATAAACTGTACAACAGAGGAATAATATCTCCGAGTGGACAATGGCTGTAAGAACACGAGGACTGAAAACACCCACGGTGACAGCACTGTATACGAGTCTTTTAAACAACCAGCCGCACCTGCAGCTGGCCCACAGTCCGATGTCTAAGGGCGCTGCTCCCGGATGGCCAGAGAGGCTTGGAAGCCCAGGCCCAAATCCTGACAGGGCAGAGATGGAGGAGAAGAGACTGAAGCGAGACTGCCCACTGGGGATGCTTGCTCTGTCGGAGTGAGTACACCCCTGGCTTATCAACAGCAAACGCATGTGGGGTAAAACAGACCGTGGAGAAGGAAGTCTACAGAAATATATCGCATCATCAGAAAAGTCATGACACATTTTTTACATAGAGAAACATGTTTTAATTTAACTTTATGTATTTATTTATTTTAATTTGACCAGAGAGGAACAGAGTGAGAGTAATAAAAAAAAAGAGAGAGTGAGAAAGTAAGCCACCAGGTCCAGGAACTCAAACCACAGTTGATGTGGGAGTCCAGCGCCCTTAACCACGATGCCACCTGCAGGCCCCTAGAAAAACATTTTTAAAAAGTCATGACTTTCGGGGGGACCAACAGTTAGCATAATGGCTATGTTGCTAAACTCCCATGTAGCTGAGTCCTGGACCCGGTGGCTTAAACTCACACCAGGCACGTGTGCGTGCATGCCCAAGATCCTAAGAGGAGAATGGAGGAGAAGGGATTGCGGCGTGGCCACCTCCCCTGGGGTGTGTGTGGAGAGCAGCCAGTTTGAAAACACGTGGCCTGTAGACACGTGCAGAAACACGTGCTTCCGGAAGCTACTCTAGCAGGGCTCTGAGACGCAGCGGCAGAGGAGAGCAGCATCTGCTTATTGTCAGTGGTTGTCTTCCTGCTGTTGTTGATACCCAGTACCCCAGTACTGCCCAGTATCGGGCTAAAGTGAAGTCACAAGCGTTTATGAGATTGTCCCCCCCAAAATTATTTGGTGCCAGTCACTTTCACATCTTCAGACGATTTACATCCCAAAACAACTGGCTCTGCATTCCAATTTCTCCTCCCTTATTTTCTTTGCATTCCACTTCCTTCTTCCCCATTCCTTCTGCATCCTATTTCCTGCCCTTTACTGTAAAAGAATAAACCTGAGGCTGGTTCTGGTCGCAACGTCTGCAACAGAGCAGCTGTGCCGCCCGACCCTTGCTTTTCTGTACCTGTGAGTCTCTGTGTGTTTGTTATTGCGTCTATTTCTCACCCACAGCCTTCCCCACTCGGAAACATGTTCATGCTGAGCTGGTCCTGGCAAAGTGGTGCCCAACAAGGGGCTGAGATCCAGTTTTGCGCTACCTGGGGTTGCCCGATGGAGGTCTCTGATTGTCCATGGCCTGCTATACACCTCTGACTGACCTGACTGTCCTGTGTCCTGAGAGAACATCGACAGTGCCTCTACTGTTTGACGGGGTCAGGACCGGCCCTGTGTCCCGTTTCCCAGGTGCCCTAGCGGCCTCCATCTATGTCTGTTTTGGATCTACATTCACTGGCAAAATGCCTCTCTCTCCGGCAGTTAGTACGTATTCCGGGGACCTGCGTGGGTGCAGGCGTCGGGCCTTTTGGTTCTCTGGTCGCATCCCCTTGATTGTTTAGGGTCTGGACAGTCACGGCCATGTGTCCTGGCCTGTCACAACTGAAACAATTTCTCTTTGATTTCTGTTGCATAACTTCCTTTAACGCAGCTGCTAAAGCCATACCCTGGATTTGTGGTTCCCCAATGTCCTGACACAGCCTAATGAAATTGGTCCCGGCAGGGGTGATTTCTCGCTCTCTGTCTCTGTCTTTCTGGCAAGTGCATGCACCCTATAGCAAAACCCCTCCCCCTCCCCCCAAAATAGTCATGACTTTCCAGACAACCGAACCTCAATATAAATCTTAACACAATTTATATTGAGGTCTTACAGCAATAGTTAGTAATGCTCTACAGCAGGATTTAACAGAAATAATAATAATTACATTTCTCTATGTAATGACCATTCTACCAGGCTTTCCAAAAGATTCAATGTAGGCTTTTTTTTTTTTTTTTTTTTTAATTTTCTAGAGAGTGCATGTGCTTGCCAGAGAGACAGGAGGGAGAGGAAAAATGAGAAAGCACCCCTTATGGGAGATGTCACACCACAATCTCTTCTCCGTTTCTCCTCTTTGGATTCTGGGCATGAATGCATACGTGCCTGGCATGCGCCTCAAGCTGCCAGGCCCAGAACTTGAACCATGATTTCGGTCACGAGGAATTCAGCTGACTTAACCACCATGCCACAGGCTGGCCCACAACCTGGAACTCTTTAAGAAATTATACCTTCTTACAAGTCCATTGTAATTAAAAAGGATGAAAACTAGTTATAAGTTTTGTCAATCTAAACATATTTTTATATAGGAAGTGGATTCATGAAAATTTTTTTTTCACTTGAAAAAAATTTTTTGAGAGATTTTTGCTGTGATGTGCATGCACTCGCCAGAGACAAAGAGAGAAAAGGCAAGAAATCAGCCCCAGGGGATAGCCATGTTGCAATCCCTTCTCCTCCATTCTCTTTTCAGGATTTTGGGCACGTATGCACAAGTGCCCAGCGTGTCTTAAGCCACTGGGTCTGGAACTCGAACTGCGAACTGCAGTCGACTATGTGGGGGTCCAGCGACGTAACCATTACACCACCTGCTGGTCCCACTTCAAGTAACTATTCTCTGAGATATATTACTGTTTAATTTGTTTCAGTTTGCTTTTGTTTTAAAGGTTTGGTTATTTTCTTGTTGCTTTATTCTTACTGTATGTCAAACAGTAATCTAGTTTAAAAGTCAAAACTTGGGACCAGCAGGTGGCGTGGTGGTTAAGGCGCTGGACCCCCTGCAGAGCTGACCACAGTTCGAGTCCTGGACCTGGTGGCTTTCTCTCTCTCTCTCTCTCTCTCTGTGTGGTCACAGTAAAAAAAATATATAAAAATAAAATTAAATAAATAATTATAAAATAAATAAAAGTCAAAACCATCAAAACATCAAGTCAGAGACTCTGTACACTCTGCCCTTCTGCCCCAGACTGCGGCTCTTTGCTGTCGGGCTCATGACAATCACTGGGCTGTTTGCAGTTTGCTTCCAGCATCCCCACCTGTCTGCCCCAGGGCCAAAGTCCACCTTATGTTCTGCTTGAGATCACTGTTAAAGCAGAGGTCAGACCCTCACAGATGTTACTCTATTCTGTACTGGGATTTTGTGAGAGTCATGAGCTGAACTGGTTGGAAAAATACACAGGAAGAAAACAGGGCATGGCTTTGGAACTATACACTCTGTCCGGAAGCTACGTCCTGGAGAGGCAGTACCTAGGAGAACTGAGAATCCAGAGGCCGAGTCCACAGAAACCTGCTCAGTGCCTCCTGATGCTCTGTGTGTCAGCTGTGAGGACAGCAAACGAACTCAGAGTTCTGTGTTTGGGACCCGCAGATAGCGTAAAGGTTACGTTGCTGGACTCCCACGGAGTGGACTGCGGTTCACATCTCTGACCCGGCAGCTTAAAACTCACACCAGGCACATGTGTGTGCACCCAGGATCCCGAGAGGAGAAGGGACTGCGATGCGACCATCCCCCCGGGAGGGTGATTTCTTGCTTTCTGTCTCTCTCCAGTGACCGCAAACACCTTATAACAAAAATCTCTTAAAAAACAAACAAACAAACAAAAGCTTTCTATGTTGAAGCTCATAGCTGCACTGCCATGGCCTTGCTCCTGAAGAGCTGGAGACCCCGTGCTGCTGCAGGACGGCAACCTGACTCGGCTCTGAGGTACATCACCACGTGGCCGCCACAGGGATATTTATGACCTGAGAGCTTTAAATTGCTTTGCCTTCATTAAAGTAACATACAAATACTTTTTTAAAGATGGGTAAAATTTTATTTATTCATCCATTTATTTTAATTTGACCAGAGAGAGAGAGAGAGAGAGAGAAGAGGGAAAGTGAGAAAGCCAGCCACCAGATCCGGGACTCGAACGAACCACGGTCAGTCAAGTGAAATTGTCCAGCGCCTTAAACACCATGCCACCTGCTGGTCCCCAACATATGAATATTTTAAAATGTTTATTGTGGCAACAGCAACTTCTCCAGATTGGTATTTAATCACAATAAGACACTGTGAGAAAAACGCGAAACAGAAGAGTCTCAAGAGTTCCTTAAGCACAGTGCTATGTGTGACAGAGCGGGCCAGCTGGCCTGGCGTGGCGTGAGCACGCGGGCTGTGAGCGCCGTCCGAGGCCAGGCTTCACTGCTGCACTGCGCTGGCCACTAGCAGCACACAGAACGGCAACCCCGGAGGGCGGACCAGACTCCTGTGGTGACAGCACATCAGGCCGGAATGCAACTCACAGATGGCACTGCGTACTCAGACGGGACGACCTCCGAGTGCCTGTGAGGAATGGAACTGAAGCATGAGGCCAGGGCCAGTCAGAGGTGTGACGGGCAAGGCAGCTGGGTTCCAGGCCAACCGCGCAGCCCAAGGCTCACAGCTGCACTTGGAAACACAGCAGGTGTGTGCGCTTGCCCCGATCCCAACGGGGACGTGGAGAAGGACTGAGCGTGACTACTCCCTGTGGGCAGCTCTGTCTCTCCTCCCAGCATGCGCACATGCCTTACAACATTTCAAAAACAATAGCACGAGTCCATTTCCGTGCAAAATATTTTGAAATCCATGTGTAGCTGTTTTATAATACACAGGTTCCACAAATATTTTTGATGCTCCCGCATGATTTTTTAAATGCCCATCTCAGTCATATAAAAGATGTACTGCACATGCGGCACGCTCAGGGATGATACGCTGCAGGCGTGGCGAAGGACACGGGTCCTTCTGGGAACCAGCGGGAAGGAACCAGCAGCAGCAGTTTAACCAACGGGCCCTTACCGAGAGCGCCTCCCCACACTTCCCCGCTCTGTGAAGTCTCTGACATTAGGCAGTGAAGACATTAGCCCTGGGCACACAGGAGCATGGTGGCTAAGCGCCCTGGACTCCCACTACCTACCACTATATATTATGTCTACATCTTCTCCTAAGAACTTTTTATAATTTATTTACTTATTATAATCATTTTAAAGTTTTCTATAGGGCAGGACATTGTGGTTAAGGGTGCCGGATTCCCACATGTCCGAATGTGGCATGGTGGTCGAGGCACTGCACTCCCACATGGCTGACTGTGGTTCAAGTCCCAGACCTGGTGGCTTGCTTTCTCACTTTCCTTCCTTCCCTCTCTCTCTCTCACTCACTTACTCTCTGGTCAACTTTAAAAAAATTAAATTAAAAAAAATATTTTTTTTAAATAAAGTTTGCTATAGGGCATGTGTGCTCACCAAAGAGACAGAGAGAAAGGGAGGGATGTGAAAGCAAGCCACCAGGTCTGGGACTTGAACCACAGTCGGCCATGTGGGAGTGCAGTGCCTCAACCACCATGCCACCTGCTGGCCCCCAGTAAGGACTTTTTCTTAGTGGTGGCTTTGCACCCCACTGCCAGATGCCCTGTGTTCCATTTAATCCAGTTCGTTAATGGGGACCGCGGTGATTCCGCCTTGCCTTTCTCACTTGATGAATTGTGAACTGTTAATAAATCAATCAGAAAACTTTATATTCGTCCAATTAAAAAAATAACAAATTGGTCAAACAAAAAGGACAGGGCTAGCCACTGGCCTAGTGGCTAGATCCCAAATAGCCAACCACAGTTCAAGTCCTGTCCCTGGCAGCTTAAGAAACACAACAGGCGTGTGTGTGTTTGTGAGTGCCCAAAATCCTAACCGGGTAGAGAAATAAGAGAGAGGAGACCGTGGCAAGACTGTGGCCCATTGAGTGCTTTTTCCCTCTCACTAGCTCTTTCTCAGTCTGTCTCCTATAGTGAGTGCACATAGCCTCTGGCCAAAAAAGAAAAGAGGGGCCGGCAGGTGGCGTGGCGGTCAAGGTGCTGGACTCCCACATGGCTGACCATGGTTTGAGTCCCTAACCTGGCGGTTTGCTTTCTCACTTTCCCTCTCTCTTTCTCTCTGTCCCTTGCTGGTCAAATTAAAATAAATAAAATTACACAGTAAAAAATAATGTTTAAAAAAGAAAGAAAGAAAGAAAAAGAAAGCAATTCCCACTGGTAAAATTAAAGACCAGAATAATTTTCTTTTTTGAAGAGTTTATTGAGGCGGGGGCCAGTAGGTGGTATGGTAGTTAAGGGCACTGGACTCCCACATGGCCAACCATGGTTCAAGTCCCAGACCTGGCGGCTTGCTTTCTCACTTTCTCTCACTCTGTCCCTTTCTGGTCAAATTAAAACAAACAAATCAATTATTTAACTAATCAATTAAGTTAAGTAAAATAATCCTTTAAATACAGAATTAATTTGGAACCAGCAGATGGCAGCTATGTTGCTAAAATGGAGAATGGGTCGATCTTGTAACCAAGTGATTCAAGAAGTGAGATCTCCCATTGTTGATCAAGGTATGAGTCCCAGTTCTGGTTGCTCAAAAAACACTCTGGGTATATGTGCGTGCATGGTGAAATCACAGCAAAATGGAGAGATGGAGGAAAAGGGATTATGCAATGACCATGACCCCACCTCCTTTCTCTAACAAGTATATGCATCACTTTGCAATAAAAAAAAAAGAAAAACAAACAAACAAAAAACAGAATTAATTTATTTATTACTGTTTTTTTTTTTTTAAGAGAGATTTCTGCTATAGGGCACATGCACTCATTAGAGAGTCAGAGAAAGCGGGAAATCACCCCCAGTGGGATACCCATGCTGCAATCCCCCTGCTCCACCCTCTTCTTGGGACTTTGGGTACATGAGAGGGAGTAACACGCCATCTAGGAGCAAGCCTAGGGCGCGAGTCGTGGTCCGCCGCGTGGGAGTCCCGCACCTTAACCACCAGGCCACCCACCTGCCTGAACCAGAGATTTTTTTTTTTTTGAGAGGTTTTACCTTAGCATGCATGTGCTTACCACAGACAGACAGACAGACAGACACAGTGAGAGGGAAAGTGAGAAATAACCCCCCAGGGGTAATGTCCATGCCACAATCCCTTCTCCTGGGATCATGGACACACAGGCGGCACATGTACCTGGTGAGAATTTCAACCCTCCAGGTCTGGGACTCGAACTGTGGTCAGGTATGTGGGAGTCCGCATAACTGCTACACCACCTGCTGGTCCCCAGAATTTACTATTTTTTTAAGAGAGATTTTTGCTGTAGGGCATGTATGCTCACCAGAGACAGAAAGTGAGAAATCACCCCCCAGGGGGGATGGTCACGCCGCAATCCCTTCTCCTCCATTCTCCTCTCGGGATCTTGGGCACGCACGCACACATGGCCAGCATGAGTTTTAAGCCACTGGGTCTGGGACTTGAACCACGGTCAACTATGTGGGAGTCCAGTGACACAACCATTACATCATCTGCTGATCTCCACCGAGAATTTTTCTTAAAAAAGAAAAACACTTTATAAACAGTAGTAAGTCATAAATCAGAGCATTTTCAGGACACACTGAACCTCCATCATAAATCTCACAAGCCCACGCCTCCTCCTCTGTGCCCCTTTTTTCAACGGCCAGATGCCAGACGCCACGCACAGCCCCCATTACAGTGGAACATTACCTGCATTTAAAGTACACAGTCCCCTCGTGGCTCCCATCATGCTTTCCTCGCTCAGGGTTGTCCCACTCTACTCCTAGCCAGGGTCCTAGCAGAACAGAGAAAGCGCGTGAGCGAACACGTGGCGTGGAGGCCGCATCCAGGAGGGGGTGTCTCTGGGAACAGACAGTCATTCACCTTACACTAGGGAGTTCAACTGGCAGGTGCAGGTGGTACGTCCGAGTCAAAAAGCCACCAAAACGACAACTGCAGGCAACAGAACAATGAAGATCAAGAGTGTGCACCCCTTCCATGTGCCAAACCACCACTCAAGGCTCCGCCTCAGTTCTGGCATTTGCCATGTGCCACTCCAGCCTGCCGTCAGGAACGGGGGCTGCCGAGGCTGGGAGTGTGGGCTTTTCGCAGAGTCCTCGCCCCGTCTCAGGCTGTGTCCACCGAGGGAAGCCCTTGCTCAGGACACTATCCTCCACGGAGACTGAAAAGATCATGACAGACGTACAAGTCCCAGCCCTCGTCCCAACGAGGCAGGGCTGGGGAGGGCTGCCTCATCTTCAGAGCCCTGCGAGGGGCCAGCTGAAACCTCTGCCCCACCCTGCGGCCTCTCCTGGCTGTCCTTGGGTCCTGACCCCAAGAGTACTCCCTAAGAAACTTTTTTTTTTTTGGGAGAGGTTATTGCTGGAGGGCCTGTGAGCTCACCAGGAAGATAGAGAGACAGAAAGCGAGAAATCACCCCCCAGGGGAGATGGCTACGCTGCAATGCCTTCACCTCCATTCTCTTCTTGGGATCTTAGGCACGCACGCTCGCACACTCATGTGCACATGCGCCTGGTGTGAGTTTAAGCTACCGGGTCCAGGACTCAAACTATGGTCGACTATATGGGAGTCCAGTGACATAGCCATTACGCCAACTGCTGGTCCCCCCCCAAGCCGTGTGGGAGCTCAGACCCTGTGTAGGAGCTCAGACCCCAGCCCTGCGTGTGGGAGCTCAGACCCCTGCCCTGCCTGCCGTGTGGGAGCTCAGACCCCATGTGGGAGCTCAGACCCTGTGTAGGAGCTCAGACCCCAGCCCTGCGTGTAGGAGCTCAGACCCCTACCCTGCCGTGTGGGAGCTCAGACCCCAGCCCTGCCATGTGGGAGCTCAGACCCCTGCCCTCCCAGGTGGGAGCTCAGACCCCGTGTGGGAGCTCAGACCCCAGCCCTGCGTGTGGGAGCTGAGACCCTGTATGGGAGCTCAGACCCCAGCCCTGCCATGTGGGAGCTCAGACCCCAGCCCTGCCGTGTGGGAGCTCAGACCCTGTGTGGGAGCTCAGACCCCAGCCCTGCCATGTAGGAGCTCAGACCCCGTGTGGGAGCTCAGACCCCAGCCCTGCCGTATGGGATCTCAGACCCCTGCCCTGCCGTGTGGGAGCTCAGACCCCAGCCCAGCCGTGTGGAAGCTAAGGCCTGAGACTTGGTCTCCTCGCCTGACAACATGGGACCCATAACTGATATTTGTGAGTTACTGGCGTGATATTCAAACCATGGCACATACATGAAAACACAGGTACGGTAATGACTCTGTACTTGTCACCTTACTTTATTAACTAATGACCCCAGTCAAAACAGGGACAAAACTGTCCTCACACCAAGTACCTGCTCACGGACTTCCACGTCAACATGTCCCTTTCTGTCTGTCAAGTCAGTCCCTCGGTCCTCTCAAGGCCGACGTGCAGGAGATGTCCAGACGGCTTCCTAAAGTACACACCACTGGGGGGTGACCCAGCAGGTCCCAGCGAGGCCCGAGAGCCTGCACTGCTGACATAACAGGCGATGCTGCTACTGCTGGGACCACACCAGGAGCGGTGCTGCCTGCACGTCACCGACTGCCAGCACAGTTCTCAGCACAGAGGACACCACGGCGGGTCGGTCGGACGCGTGAGCAAGTTCCTGAACACAAGTCAGTCTAGTTTCTTACAGAAGTAAAAAACTCAAAATAACGTTCAAAATAGGAAATGACCAAACTATATACTATAGTCATTAAGAAATACAAGTAAAGTCACGCTGTGGAACATGTATGTGCAACTTTTTTTTTTTTTAATAACAAAGCAAGAAGTTTATTAAAAGAGAGGGAAAGAAAAACAGAGCTTCCAAGAAGGGAGGGCTCCCAGAAAACGGGATGCCCATAAAACAGCAACTTTAACCAATGCTGTGGCTTGGTGGTTAAAGTGGCTGAATCCCATATGGGTGACTAATCGGTCTGAATCCCAGACCAGTGGTATCGGGGGTGTGCGTGTGTGAGCGTGTGCCCATAACCCTGAGAGAATGGAGAAGGGACTGGTGTGGCCATCCCCCAGGGGCTGCTTTCTCTCGCTCTCTCTTTGGACAGCACATGTGTTCTACAATAAATTTTCTTTTTAAATAGCAGCATTAAATAATCAAATAGCAAATCATTTTTTAAAATCATAGATACCAAAGGACACTGTCACCCAAGTAAAACATCCATACGGGAGACGTCGATAGATCAGTTGTCGATCCCCTCAAAATCAGTGCAGTGAAGCGCTATGGAGAAGCCTACATAGAAAACTACACCAGAAACACACCTCCCACACACACTCGGACATACCTGCCACTGGAGGCACGATGCCAAAAAACCGCACTGTTGCATATTCCCCGTTAACTTCCACTCTTCGTCCAATGACATCTGGCGTCAGGGTGTCACTCATGATGACACAGCAGGAAGACAAAGTATAACATCTAGGAAGAAAAATTTTTTTCTAATGGTTTTAAGAATTTTTAAATTTAATTTTATTTATCATGATTTTTTAATTTACTACAGGACCCATGTGCTCATGAGAGTAAGTGAGAGTGAGAAAGTAAGGTCCGGGACTTGAACCATAGTCAGCCATGTGAATGTCCAATGTCTTGACTACCATGTCACCTATTGGTCCCAGATCTAGGAAAAAAATTACAACACTGACAAGAATTTAATACAATTCCCTTTATATATATAATGCATATGTGTTTATTTATACATTTTCAAATTTCATGTAGAGGGGCCAGCAAGTGCGGTGGTGGTTAAGACACTGGACTCCCACATGGCTGACAGCAGTTGGAGTCCTGGACCAGGCAGCTTGCTTTCTCACTACCCCCATCCCATTTCTGTTAAGTGCACATGCCCTATAGCAAATTAAAAAATAATAGTAATGGGGCTGGCAAGTGGCATGGTGGTTAAGGTGCTGGAAACCCACAGTGCCAACCACGGTTTGAGTCCCAGACCTGGGGGCTTGCTTTCTCACTTTCTCTCTCTCTCTCTCTCTGGTCAAAATTAAAAATTAATAAATAGGGGCTGGTAGGTGGCATGGCGGTTAAAGACACTGGAACTACACGTGGCTGACTGCAGTTCAAGACCTGGATCCAGTAGCTTGCTTTCTCATTTTCCCTCTCTCTCTCTCTCTCTCTCACTCTGATCAAATTAAAATAAATCAATAAAGTTAAAATAACTCTTTTAAAAATTAATAAATTTGGGGCCGGCAGGTGGCATGGTGGTTAAGGGCACTGGACTCCCACATGGCTGACTGTGGTTCAAGTCCCAGACCTGGCAGACTGCTTTCTCACTTTCTCTCTCTCTCTCACTCTGTCCCTCTCTGGTTAAATTTAAATAAATGAATTAATTAATTAAAAAAAATTTTAAAAATAAATAAGATAAAATAATTAATAAATGCAATTAAATTAATTCTTTAAAAAATAGTAATTATGGGACCAGCAGTGAGTGTAATGGCTATGTCGCTGGACTCCCACGTAGTCGACCGCAGTTCGAGTCCCGGACCTGGTGGCTTAAACTCACGCTCATGGTGAATGATCACACGCAATCCTCCTCCTCTTCTCCCTCCCCTCAGGATTTTGGGCACACATGCACACCTAGCATGTTTCTCAAACTGCCACTCTGAGACGGTCATTCATGAGGGATACACCGCCTTCACCACCACACCACTGCTGGCCTGGATCTGGCTTTTCCTGAGCCTGGCGTCGAGCCACATGGCTTCCTGCCTGCAGGGTGCTTGCATCACCATGTGCCACAGTGGCGGGCCGATCACCATAACCACTGTGAGCTACAATCCAGCTGCATCCATACATTCACACTGCTGGCAACCAGTCCGCGAGCCTTCCCGTGTTGCAGAACTGACACTTCAGAGTTTAACGTTAAGCAAGCATTCTCCACTGCCTTCTCCTCCAGGCCCGTTCTGTCTCTGTGGGTTTGACTATTCCGGATACTTCACATGCACAGACGCTCCAGATTTGCCTTGCCTTTTCTATGCCAGAGGGCATGTGTGCTGGGAGTGGGAGGTGAGGCCACCTCATAATCCCTTCTCCTCCATCTCTCCACGCTGTCATGATTTGGGGCACACACACACAGACCCAGCATGTTTCTCAAGACATGAGGACAGGAGCTGATGACAATCAGCCACTAGGCTATGGGGCCAGTCCACAATATTTGCTTTAAAAAAAAAAATTATTTAGGGAGCAGCAGGTGGCACTAGACACTCCCACATGGCCAACCATGGTTTGCATCCCGAACCTGGTGGCTTGCTTTCTTACTTTCCCTCTCTCTGTCTCTCCGTGTGTGTCTCTCTGGTCAAATTAAAATAAATAAAGAAAGAAAATTAATTATTTTTAAAAAATTCTTATTTATTTATTTTTTTTGGAGAGATTTTCACTATAGGGCGCATGCGCTCGCCAGACAGACAGAGAGAGACATAGAGACAGAAAGCGAGAAATCACCCCGCAGAGGGGATTGCCATGCCGCAATCCCTTCTCCTCCATTCTCCTCTCAGGATCTTGGGCACGCACGCACACGTGCCCGGCGTGAGTTTTAAGCCACCGGGTCAAGGATGCGAACCGCGGTCGACTACGTGGGAGTCCAGCGACATAGCCATTACGCTAACTGCTGGTTCCCTAATTCGTATTTAATTTTATTCATCATTATTATTATTTTTAATTTGACCAGGGAGAGAGAGAGGGAAAGTAAAAAACCAAGCCATCAGGTCCTTGAACCATGGTCATCCCTGTGGGAGAGTCCAGTGCACTTAACCACCAAGCCACCTGCCGGCCCCATTTTTCAGTGACTACCTTACTGCATTTAGTAAGAGTTCCTGCCATCCTCTCATGTACATCATGACTAATGTCAAAGCACCTGCCCAGTTACGGTACACACCCACAGCACGCCCTGTGCCACACGGCACTGAGTCACCTCACACCATTTCAAGCAGTTCCTCTCTCTAAAACAGCTCTCTAAAACAAATGCACGTTATTCTTTTGAGAGAGATTTTTGTCTTGGGGGATGTGCCCTCGCCAGAGAGACACAGAAAGACATAAAGCAGGAAATCATCCCCAAGGGGGGGTGGCCATGACACAATCCCTTTTCCTCTGTTCTCATTTTGGGATTTTGGGTGCCCATGCACCTGGCGTGAGTTTTGAGTTGCCAGTTTCTGGACTGAGACCACAGTCGGCCATGAGGGTGTCAAGCCACCTTAACCACCACGCCACCCGCAGGCTCCAGTGAATGCATTTTTATTACAAACTACAGGAAAGATTTAAAAAGAACAAATGAGCCAATGAATTTGTGCCTTTTCTTTTTCTTTTTTTTAAAGAGATTTTTGCTATAGGGCACATGCACTCATTAAGAGAGACAGAGAGAGACAGAGAAAAAGCAAGAAATCACCCCCAAGGGGGGATGGCCACACTGCAACCTCTTCTCCTCCATTCTCCTCTCGGGATTTTGGGCACACACGCACACGCGCCAGTATGAGTTTTAAGCCACTAGGTCTGGGACCTGAACCATGGTAGACTATGTGCGAGTCCAGTGACATAACCATTACACCACCCTTAATTGCTAGAAGGCACATGTGGTCACCGTCGACAGAGACAGAGGGAGAGAAGCTCCCCGCAATGGGGCATGGTCACAACGCAGTCCTTCCCCCCATTCCTCCAACTCTATGGATTTTGGGTACACATATGTCCACACTTGGCATGTTTTTAAGCCAATGGGCTGGGACTCGAATCGTGGTTAGCAACATGGAATCCTACTTCCTTAAACCCTGTACCTTTTCTCTACACACTTTCAAATACAATCAAATATTCTATAAGCAGTCCTCCACAAATGCATTCCAGCTGCGACCCCTAGTAACTGGCAAACTGGTGTCTCCCCTCTTCGGTCATCTCTGCCTTCTTCCTGGATGACACTCATTTCACACTTAGTAAGTCCAGCATATTTGCAAGTCATTTCTGCCACCTGCATTCCCAGCTGAGAGAGGGAAAGTGCCATATACCTCGGTTATAAACTTTTAAGCGCCAAGTACATAAATATACTATTAAAATATGTTAAACTGACTTAACTAAAACAAAATCAAAACCACAGAGAGGTTAACAACTGCTCGTTTTATTGCTGAATAGTCACATCTTATAAAAATAATCAAGTACTGAGCTGACTGAGGAAGACTGTTTAAGTAGCTTGAGGCCAGGTGGTGCCACATGAGAAGATTCTGGGTTCGCCTCCCGGAACCTCCCTGAGTGGCTGGAACTGGTGGTAGAACCTGGCCCGAAGGGCCTTATTGGGAGCATTTGTCTCTTTCTGTTTCTGTCTCTCTGTCACTAAAGAAATAAGTGGACTTTTAAAAATAAAGTTATCAAGAGGCCAGCAGATGGCGTAGTGGTTACATCACTGAATTCCTACATGGCCAACCACAGTTCCAGTCCCAGACCCAGAAGCTTGCAACTCATGTCAGGTGCGTGTGCATGGGTGCCGAAGATCCCACGAGGATGGAGAAGGGATTGCAGCACGGCCATCCCCTGGTGGGTGATTTCTCACTTTCCCTGTCACTATCTCTATCTCTATCTCCAGCAAGCACACATGCCCTCAGGCAAAAACATCTAAAATAATAACAGGGACCAGCAGATTGCATAATGGTTACGTTGCTGGACTCCCACATGGCTGACTGTAGTTCAAGTTCCGGACCCAGAGGCTTAAAACTCACACTGGGCATGTGTGCATACATGCCCAAAATCCCAAGGGAAGGATGAGGGAGCAGGGATTGGAGTGTGCCTATCCCCCGAGGGGTGATTTCTTGCTGTCTCTTGTCTCTCCAGAGAGCACACACACCCTATGGCAAAAATCTTTCTTAAAAAATAAAAATGAATAAAATTATTTTTAAAAGAGAAATATCAGAGTTCACATGATGCAGGACCAGCTCATGCATGATCTTAGAGGCCTCTCTAAAGACTTTGGCTTTTACTCTGAGTAAAAAGGGCAGCCCTTAGGGGACTTTTCTGGGGAGATGAGCTGATTGCTTTCCCTAGGAGGGGCACTCCAGATGCTGGGAAGTAAACAGGGACAGAGGCAAACACTGACTCAGGCAGCTACTGCCGTCAGCGGTCAGCGGGGAGACTGGCTTGGCAGTGGGCAGGGGGAAGGCTTGGAGTCCCGACAGATTCCGGAGGTGGAGTCAAGGCAGTGCCAACGACATGGGAAGCAGATGAGCCCCAGATGACGCTAACGGTGTTGGCCGTGAACATGAACTCACTAACCTGCGATCTGTTACGATGTATGCAAGCCAGGTCGAAGGAGACGCCACACTTACGGCCAAATTAAAGAAGTCTTTACTCAAAGCCTGCTGCTGCGAAAGAACTCACATCTCCCCACACCTCGCAGTCCAAAGTAAGGGGGACGGGGGCTTACAAGGGCAAAAACCACCTCCCGTTCCTGAATGGGGAGGCTGCATGCACTAGCAGGTTACAGAGGCTGTTAACAAGCGTTGCAATGGCCGAGGTTATGGCAAGGACATCTATGGGCGGGTAGCGGAGGGCATTCCTACTCAATTAGAAAAACCTTAACGGCCTAGGGCCCCAAAACGGCGCTTTCAGGAGGGCGGTAGGTGAATGGAGTCACCTTTGTCTACTGTCTCCCTTCTTCCGACCACCTGCCACCAAAGGGGGAGACCCGCGCTGGGTTCTAAGCTCCCCAGGGATGTGCCGGTCACGACACGTGAAGCATGAGCGAGCGCAAACGCTAAGCCTAAAGGGGAGACCGGCGTCACAGGGCACCCATCGCAGGGCGGCGGCCCTGACGCCCCTCCCCGGACCGCGGGGTC
>NW_006159632.1:2125351-2140392 GCF_000334495.1 Tupaia belangeri chinensis
CCCCGGGGACCCCGCCCCCAGGCCGCGCCGCGCCGCGCCGCCCAGCTCCCTTCCCTCCGCCAGGGCGTTAAGGAGTCGGTGGATGGGGGCCTCCGAGACGGTGCCGTGTGTCGTGGCGCCGTAGGGGACGCCACACTAGGGTGGTGTAATTCTGTCCTTCAAAAGCTTCTATTAGAGAGGTGGCAGGAAGGACAAAACCCCAGGCACGTTTTAGATCTGGCCTAATTTTTTTAAGAGATTTTTTTTTTGCTATAGGGCGCGTGCACTCTCCAGACAGAGACAGAGGGACAGAAAGCAAGAAATCACCCCCCCGGGGGATGGCCACGCCGCAATCCCTTCTCCTCCATTCTCCTCTCGGGGTCCAGGATGCGAACCGCGGTCGACTACATGGGAGTCCAGCGACATAGCCTTTACGCCAACTGGTGGTCCTTGGCCTAGTGTTGTATTTATGTTGAATACTGCTGCGAGTGCCCAGTAAAGCACACATTAGTGATTGCATATGCTTTGTGTAGTGAGTGCTGACGGACTGTGAGAGGGAAAGGGCGTTCTTCCCTGGAGAACTGGTTAAACAGCCCCTGGACTGAGGCCTGGCGATACAGTCCCGCCCCCTATCCAGTGTTTCAGGGATCCACTGGTTCTACGCCCAGATCCAACGACTTGAGAAACACGCTGGACATACTGTGTGTGTGTATGTGTGTGTGTGTGTGTGTGTGTGTGCGCGCGCGCGTGCATGCACACAAACCCCCAGGGAGGGAGAAATGGAGAAGGGGTTGGTGCCTGACCACTCCCCTGAGGAGGGTGCTTTCTCACTCTGTCAGGTGAGTGCAGGCGCTTTCTGACAATTTTTTGTTGTTCAGTAGGAAAATAGGGGTCAGCAGGTGGTGGTGGCCTACTGAAGTTCAAGGCCTGGACCTAGTGGTTTGAAAATCACACCGGGCACGTGTGGATATCTGCTCAAAATCCAAAGGGGAGAATGGAGAAGGGACTGTGGCATAGGCATTCCCTGGGCTGGGTGATTTCTCCTTTTTCCTGTTTCCAGTGAGTGCACACACCTGATGGCAAAAACCTTAAAAATTAAACAACCCTTAACAAGTTAATTTCTTTTTTAAAAAGAATTATTTTTAAAAAAAAGAATTATTTCAGGCTAGATTTGGGGTACAGAAGCAGCCCCACCTGTGAGGAGAAGAGAAAGCAAGCTGCCAGGTCTGGGACTTGAACCACAGTCTGCAATGTGGTAGTCCAACCACTTTAACCACCGTGCCACCTGCCGACCTTTATTTGTTATTATTTTTCATTTGACCCAAGAGAGACAGAGAAAGAGAGAGAGAGAGAGGGAGGTAAAGTGAGAAAGCAAGCCACCACGTTTGGAACTAGAACTGTGGTTCGCTATGTAGGAGTTAACCACCATACCACCTGCCGGTGAAACATGTTAATTTCTATGTATACTTCCCCCCATTTGTTATTATTTTTAATTTGATCAGAGAAAGAGAGAAAATGAGAAAGAAAGCTGCTATGTCTGAGACTCAAACTGCAGTTGACAATGTAGGAGTCCAGCGCCTTAACTACCACGCCACCTGCTGGTCCCTTTATGTCTAAGTTTTCTCATGTTAAAAACTAGTAAACCTCGGATCAGCAGATACTCAACTCCCATATGGCCAACCACAGTTTGAGTCCCAGGCATGGAGGCTTAAAACTCATGCCAGGTGCGTATGCCCGCCCCAAAACCTGAAAGAATAATGGTGGAGAAGGGATTGTGTGGCCATCCCTCCAGGGGGTGATTTATTGCTTTCTGTCTCACTCCATCTCTCCAGCGAGTGCAAAATCTCTTAAAAAACAAACAAACAAAAAACGAGTGGGGCTGGCAGATGGCATAATAGTTACGTGCTGGACTCCCATGTGCTGACCGCAGTTCTAGTCCTGGACCCAGTGGCTTAAAACTCATGCCCGGGACCAGCAGTTAGTGTAATGGCTATGTCGCTGGACTCCCAATGTAGTCGACCGTGGTTCGCATCCCAGACCCAGTGGCTTAAAACTCACGCCGGGGGACCAGCAGTTAGCGTAATGGCTATGTTGCTGGACTCCCACGTAGTTGACTGTGGTTTGCGTCCTGGACCCGGTGGCTTAAAACTCACGCCAGTCGCGTGTGCATGCGTGCCCAGGATCCCGAGAGGAGAATGGAGGAGAATGAATTGCGGCATGGCCATCCCCCCCAGGGGGTGATTTCTCGCTTTCTGTCTCTCTGTCTCTGGCGAGCGCACATGCCCTATAGCAAAAACCTCTCAAAAAAAAAAAAAACAAAACTCATGCCGGGTGCGTGTGCGTGCGTGCCCAAGATCCCGAGAGGAGAATGGAGAAGGCATGGCCATCCCCCCTGGGGGGTGATTTCTCGCTTTCTATCTATGTCTCTATCTGGTGAGCGCATGTGCCCTATAGCAAAAACCTCTCAAAAAAAAAAAAAAAACCTCATCCCGGGTCCCTCCAACTTCTCTCTCTCTTTTTTTAAAGTATTATTTCCTTTATTTTATTTATAATTATTATTGTTGGTTTTTTAATTTGACCAGAGTGAGACACACAGAGAGAGAGAAAGCAGGAAAACCACCTCTCAGGTCTGGGACTTGAACCATGGTCAGCTACGTGGGAGTCCAGCACCCCTAACCACTATGCCACCTGCTGGCCCCTCCAATTTCTCAAGAAGTACATTATCATTGTGCCACAGAACCACCCTATGCCAGCTTTTAGGGGTGGGCCTACAATTGAACTCAGGCTTCCTATGTGACCTCAACCTGCCAGACAAGTGTCTAGCACACACTACAATGAGCTAGGCCTTTATTTATCTGTTTATTTTTAGTTTACTATAGGATGCTTATGCTCACTAAAGATAGATAAAGAGGAAATTGAGAAATTGCCCCCCAGAAGGGAGAGCCATGCTGCAATCCCTTCTCCGTTCTCTTGGGATTTGGGGCATGGATACACACACATCCAGCATGGTAGTCAAGCCACAAGTTCAGAACTTGAACTGAGAAGTTGGCCATGTGGGACCGAGAGACTCAATCAGCATGCAACTGCTGGGCCATCTTTTCCTTTCTCTTTAAAGTGTATTTATTTCCTCTGAGAGAGATGGAGAGACAGCATCCCCAACAGCGTCCTGACACCACGACACAGCCCAGGATCATGGGTACATGCATGCCCAGGGTATTCAAGGAGGTCTCTTGGCATGAACCTGGAAACTTCCCACAGGGGCTGGCCTCGTGGGGTGACCTGTTTTACCTCTGCACCATCTGGCCCCCAGAAATGTTTTGTCTTTTATTTAGCCTTTGCAATTGATAAGACTTCTCTAAGGAAAGAAAGTACAACATGGTCTGGGAAACTCCCTGGAACAAAGCATGGAAAAACAGAAAAGAAAACAATTACCTCCTAAAAGTACCTTGCCATCAGATATATTCATTCAAAACGAGTCTACAATCAGGCCCGCTCTGTGGTGTAGCAGTGAAATGCTACTCAAGAGAAACCAGATCCCATATGGCAACCACAATTCAAACCCCTCACCTGGTTGGCCTCAAATATGCTGAGCAAGTGGGCACCTGCCCGGGCTCTGATGGCTGGAGGACTGGAGGAAGGGGATCACGGGATGGCCTACAGGTCCTGTTGAGGGTTCACCTCTTTCTATCGTGCAAGCACACGTTCTAACATGGATTTTAAAAAATTATTTTTTTAAGAATTATTTTATTTAACTTTAATTAGCTATTTTAGTTTGACCAGAGAGGGAGTGTGGGGGGGGGGAGGGAAAGTGGGAAAGCAAGCCACCAGGTCCAGGACTCGAACTGTGATTAGCATACTGGAGTCCAGCACCTTCACCACCATGCCACCTGCCAGCCCCCAGAAATTTTTTTTTTAAATTGTAGGGTCAGGTAGGTGGCATGGTGGTTAAGGCAACTAGATCTCACACTGCCACTGTGCGGTTCCTATCCCAGACTTAGCAGCTGAAGAAACATGCAAGCTGTGTGCATGCCAAAGATCAAGAGAATGGAGGTAAAGGGATTGTTGCATGGCCATCTTCCCTAGGGGATGATTTTTTCACGTTCCCTTGTTTTCTCTGTCTCTCTCCAGCGAGTGCGCAAGCTCTACAGCAAACTAAAAACAAACAAAAACTATCTATGTAGATACACGGGTAGATAGAGCTGAGTAAAGGCCTGCCCCATAGCGCAATGGTTAAGTACTACGTGAGGAGCTGGATTCCACATGGCCAACTGGTTTGAATCCTGGACCCAGTAACTTTAAAAACAGGCTAGATGTGTGTGTGTTTGTACCCGAGATCATGAGAGTATGGAGAAACAGAAGAAAAAAATAATTACAGCGTGGGGACAAGCAGGTGGTGTAATGGTTATGCCACTGGACTCTCACATAGATGACTGTGGTTGTAATCCTGGACCCAGCAGCTTAAAATTCACACTGGGTGCGTGTGCATGAGTGCCCAAAATCCTGAGAGAAGAATGAAGAATGGATTGCAGTGTGGCCATCCCCCTGGGAGGTGATTTCTCTCTGTCTGTCCGGTGAATGTATGTGCCCTGTAGCAAAAATCTCTCTGAAAATGAAGAAAGATAAATAAAAAATTACGTTATGATCGCACCTCATTGGGCAGTACAGAACAGTACTCTCTTCCATCTCTGGTGAATACACCTGTTCTCTAGCAATAAAAAATAAATAAATAAATACAACAATAGATAAAACTCTGGGCCAGTCCCATAGCATAGTGCTTATCAGATTTGGATCCCACACGGCCCATTTTGAAGTGTGGTGGCACCTGCCCTATGCCACATGACCAGCTGTGGTTCAAATTCCAGCCCAAGCAGCTTGAAAAACACCAGGTGGGACCAGTAGATGGCGTAATATAGTTACATCACTGGAGTCCCACATGGTCGACTGCGGTTCAGGTCCTGGACTTGGCAGCTTAAAACTCACTGGGCATGTGTGTGTGTGTGTGTATGTGTGCGTGAGTGTGTCTGTCTGTCTGTCTATGCCCAAAATCCTGAGAGGAGACTGAAGGAGAAGGGATTGTGACGTGGCCATCCTCCCTGGGGAGTGATTTCTCGCCTCCGTCTCTCTGTCTCCAGTGAGTGCACTCGCCCTGTAGCAAAAAATCTGTCTAAAAAGAAAGAAAATTCATTAAACATGCATATTATAAAAAAATACTATCAATGGATTTCAATTTTTTTCCCATCAATGTACATAAATTTATACTTTAATTCCATTTTCCACAAATGTTTTGAAGTTTCCTCATACTTGTAGGCCATAGGCCATTTTCTTACTCATTTTCTTTCTTTTAGTTTTAAAGAAGAGAGAGAGAGAGAGAGGTAGTTTTATTTTATTCGTTTAGCCTTTTTCTTTTCTTTTTTTAAGCCTGAGGCTTTTTGTGTGCATGAAAGACTAACCCCTAATGACACTTGATCATGCCACAATCCTTTTTCTTGTTTTCCACCCAATAAGGATTCCAGGCATACATACCTAGCTTTTTCTCTTTAGATTTTTTTCCTATAGAGGGCATGTGCTCACTGGAGAGACAGAGAGAAAGTGAGAAATCACGCCAAGGGGGAATGGCCATGCTCCAATCTCTTCTCCATTCTCCTCTCAGGATTTTTAAATTTTATTAAGAGAGGTTTAAAATACTTTTTAGGGGCCAGGAGGTGGCTTGGTGGTTAAAGAGGCTGGATTCCAACATGGTCAATCACAGTTCAAGTCCTGAACCTGACAACTTTCTCTCTCTCTGGTCAAAATGGAAAAATAATGATAATAAATATTTTTTAAAAATGTTTTTTAATTATTTTATTTAAATAAATAAATAGAGAAAGCATGCCATCTGCCAGCCCTTTAAGAGAGATTTTTAATACAGGGCACGTGCACTCACTGGAGAGTGAGAGACAGAAGAAATTGAGAAATCACCCCCTGTGAGGATGACCTGGCTGCAATCCCTTCTCGTCTATCTTCCTCTTGGAATTTTGGGCACACATGCACACACATCCAACTTGAGTTTCTTGCCTCTGGGTCCAGGACTCAAATCACAGATGGCCATGTGTGAGTTCAGTGCTTTAACCACCATGCCACCTGTTGGCCCCATATTCATATTTATAAATAACCTTTTTAATACTGTCTGAAAAAAAAATTTTTTTTTAAGTTTGCATAGGATGCATGTGCTCACTGGAGGGGAAGAGAGAGAGAAAGTGAGAAAGCATCCCTTGGGGGATGACCACGTGCTAATCACTTTTCCTTCATTCTCCTCTTGGTATTTTGGGCGCAGAGGCAAACACAATTGGCAATGTTTAGCAAGCTGCCAGGTCTGGGACTTGAACTATGTGGGATCCAGCCATCCTATCCACCATGGCACTTGTCTAAAGTTTTATGTATTTTATTTTTAGTGCAAATTCATTTACTGAATGCTATCATTTATTTTCATTCCCCTTCAATCTATATGGATTTTTCAAACCTTAATTGGCCAAGTTTCAGAATTCAGGAAGGTAAATAAAGTTTTTAAAAATATTATCGGGACCAGCAGTTAGCATAATGGCTATGTCTTGGTTCCTGGACCTGGTGGCTTAAACTCATGCTGGGCGCATATGCGTGCGTGCCCAAGATCCCGAGAGGAGAATGGGGGAGAAGGGACTGCAGCATGGTCATCCCCACTGGGGGGTGATTTCTTGCTTTCTGTCTCTCTGTCTGTCTCTGCCTATCTGGCGAGCACACACGCCCTATAGCAAAAACCTCTCAAAAAATTATTATTATTTTCCCATTTGAGCAGAGAGAGAGAGAGAAAGGTGAGAAAGTCACCAGGTCTAGGACTTGAACCGTAGTCGGCCATGTGGAAGTGTAGTGCCTTTAACCACCATGCCACCTGCTGGCCCCCATAAGGTGAACAAACTTTAAAAATAATTATATTTGTGGCCAGCAGGTGGATAATGATTAAGGTGCTGGATTCTCATGTGGCTGACCACTTTTCCAGTCCTCAACTTGGGGGCTTGAAACTCATGCCAGGTGCGTGTGCCTGTGTGCTCAAATACCCATAAGGAGAATGGAAAGGGATTGTGGCATGGCCATTCCCCCTTGAGGAGGTGACTTCTCACTTTCCCTCTCACAGTCTCTCTGTCTCTCCACTGAGCATCTTATGGCAAAAACCTTAAAAAAAATTATTATACTTTTTTTTTGGAGAGATTTTTGCCACAGGGTGTGTGTGTTCACCGGAAAGACAGAGACAGAGACAGAAAGCGAGAAATCACCCCCTGGGGGGAAGGCCACGCTGCAATCCCTTCTCCTCCATTCTCCTCTCAGGATCCATTCTCCTCTCAGGATCTTCGGCACACACGCACACGCGGCGCATAAGTTTAAGCCACCAGGTCCGGGACTCGAACCACGGTCAACTACATGGGAGTCCAGCGATGTAGCCATTACGCCATCTACTGGTCCCAAAATTATTATAATTTATGTATGGAGGATGAAGTTGGGGTGAATGGATCCCACATGTCTGTAATTTGAGTCTCACACTTGGCAGCTTTAATGACATGCCAGCCATGTGTATGTGTGTGCCCCAAATCCTTCCTCATGGTATCAATAGTCATTCTGACTCCTGGTCACAACAGAGAAGGGACTGCAACATGGCCATCCCCCTTGGGGGATGATTTCTCACTCACTCTCTCTCTCTGTCCCAGCGAGCACATTGTGCTTTATGGTAAACTAAAAAAGGGGGGAAATGGTATCACATTATTCACAAAGACAGTTTTGATAATGAGTTATAGATGAAATGTGTGTCACATTATAAAAATTTCTTAAAAATGTATTGACTTATGTTCACTTAACTTTCGATTATGTATTGGCATTTTTCTTTTTTTTTTTGGAGAGGTTTTCGCTATAGGGTGCGTGCGCTCGCCAGACAGACAGAGAGAGACATAGAGACAGAAAGCGAGAAATCACCCCTCAGGGGGGATGGTCATGCCACAATCCCTTCTCCTCCATTCTCCTCTCGGGATCATGGGCATGCACGCACGCACACGCACCTAGCGTGAGCTTTAAGCACCCGGGTCCGGGATGCGAACCACAGTCGACTATGTGGGAGTCCAGCGACATAGCCATTACGCCAACTGCTGGTTCCCTTTTTTTTTTTTTAACTTTATTTTTAATTTTGACCAGAGAGGGACAGAGAGAGAGAAAAGGAAAAGTGACAAAGCAAGCCACCAGGTCTGGGACTGAAACTGTAGTCAGCACTGTGGGAGTCCAGCCCCTTAACCACCATGCCACATGTCGGCCCTTGTATTTTCATTTTTCAAATACTTCATCTTGAAAAGAAATCCGAAACATCATTACAGTATGTGGCAAAGAACTTCCTATCTGCCTAACATTGTTTTCAAATTATAAACCAGGATGGGCTCCATAGTGCAGTATTAACAAGAAACTGGATTCCATATGGTGACTATGGTTGTAATTCCTGGCCTGGCTAGCCTTAAACACACTGGGCATGTATGAGAGTGAATGAGATCTAATGGGTTGGAGTATGGGAGGAAGGGGATCACAGAGTGATCAGACTCTGTGGCGGGTGCTCATTTCTCTCTCTCACCTACACACACACACACACACTTTCTCTCACATGCCTGTGCACATGCTCTATCATAAATAAAAAATTAAATGAGTGACAAACACATTGAACTTTATTGATGGAAATACTATTAATACATTCACATATTTCATAAAACTAGAGCTAGAAGGGGCATTAGAAAATAATGGCACTTGCGGCCAGCAGGTGGCATGGTGATTAAAGGTGCTGGACTCCCACATGGCCAACTGTGAGTCGAGTCCTGAACCCGACAGCTTGCTTTCTCACTTTCCCCCTCTCTATCTCCCTCACTCTGTCCCTCCTGGTCAAATAAAGATAAAATAAATAAATAAATAAAGTTAAGTAAAATAAATTATTCTTTTTAAAAAAGAGGAAAAAAAACTCACATGAAATGCTGACAATTTACATATAATTTCTACACAGTATTCTGTTCATGTCATGTACAATTTTGACATTATCAATTAGAATTGTGGATACACTAATGTTGAACTTAGAATTCTAGTACTTAAAAGCCATTGTTTCTGTCCATCAATTGACGAATGGATAAACAAAATGTGGTACATACAATGAAATATTACTTAACCATAAAAAGGAAGAGTACTGATACCTACTGTAACATGGAGGAACCTTAAATACATGATGCTAAGTGAGAGAACCCTGACGCAAAAGGTCACATATTACCATATTACATGATTTCATCTCTATGAGATGTCCTAAACAGGCAAATCTACAAGGAAAGGAAGTGCATTACTGGTTTCCAGGGCTGGGGAAGGGGAAAACTTGAAGAGACTACTAATGGGCATAAGGTTTCTTTTTGGAGCAACAGAAATATTTTGGAAACAGACAGTGGTGATATACTAAGTGAATATACTAAAAACCACTGAATTTCATACTTTAATATGGTGAATTTTATGTTATGTGAACTTTGTCTCAATTTCATAAATTGAAAAAAAGAGTCAGTGTTCTACCAAAGAGCATCATGGGATCAGTACTGCCAAAACAAGGATAAGAAATGGGTTCTCAATCATTAAAGTGTCACATTAGAAGAATTACTGGACAAGGAAAATGATGATGATACTTTTAAGGGCACATTAAAGGAGAACACAGCTGTTCCTGTTAAAACATGTAAAGAAGATCTTTTTCAGGAACTGAAATTAAAAATTTTACAAGACTCTAAAATCCTAAAGCAATATAATCATCCCAATTCCATCAAAATTGTAGGGCTTCACGCACAAAGATGGGCTCTCTACATCATTAAGGAACTGGTTCCAGGAGGCGATTTCCTCTTCTTCGAGAAAGGGTAAGCTAAAGCTCAGTGACATTTTCACTAGACACTGCTTCTGAATGGTCTATCTCAAGTTAAAAAGTGTATACACAGAGACCTTGCTGTAGGAAACTCCTGGATGGTAAAGATGTTCTGAAAATCAGTGACTTTGTTGCGACTCATCAAGAGGATGGTGGTGTGTATATTAATCTGACTTAATGCAGATTCCCAGTAAATGGACAGCATGAGACCCTAAATTATGGATTGTTTTGAGAGTGATGCATAGAGCTTTGCCATTCTCCTGGGAGACTTTTGGCTTAGGCATCTGCCTAGCCCGATTGAAAGTCTTATCTGTGCTTGTCCAAGGATTGTTTCTTTTCTTCTTTTCCTCCTGAACTGTCCCGTTTCTCTTTCTTTTCTACCTTTTCTTTATCATGCCTGGACTCCTTTTTGCCAGCAGAAAGGACTTTCTCCAGCTTCTCAGATTTACATGAATCACCACCTTTGTCTTTGCCTGAAGATTTTGACTTTTTTTCCTTGTCCTTCTCATTAGGGTAGGGAGACTCACATGGACTTCCACTTTTGCGTTTTGAAAGCCCCCCTGCTCCATTTTCCTCTTTACGCCTCTTGGTTAAGTCTACTGGCACTTCACGGCCATTGTTTGAGTGCTCCCTTTTTCGCTCTTTCTTGTCCTTTTCATCTTTCTTCTCCTTTTCTCTAGATTTTTCTCTCAACTTATCCAAATCTTTCTTGTCCACTTCTCTCTCTTTACTTTTGGACAGTGGTGGAGGAGTATGATTGGTGAACAACTTTGATGAAGACTCCTTGAACTCTACAAGACTGTCCTTTACTGTGGAGGAATGTGATGGAGAAGGGTAGGTATCACTTTTGCGACGTTTCTGTTCCCTTTCAGGCTCCATAATACCTAGTCGGGGAACAGGGGACTTCAAGGATCCAGAAATTGGCGCCTTTTCCCCTCCTTTAACAGTTTCCTTTGATTTAATTTCCTTTGCTATCTCTCTTTCTTTCGATAGCTCCTTCTCTTTTTCCTTTTCCTGAGTCAATTTTGATTCTACATTGAGGACAGTGATCTTGAATTTCTCATCTTTAGCTTTTTCTTCCTTTTTGACTTTTTCCTTCTCTTTGTCAGACTTGGGAGTTCTTTCCTTGGTCTCTCTTGCTTTTTCATCTTTATTTGAGCGCTCTTCCTTTGGTTTTTCTTTACCATCTTTACCAATTACTCTGGCCTCTGCAGCAGCAGTTGGGGTCTTTTCTTTTTTCTCTTTTTCTTTCTCTTTCCCTTTTTCTTTGTCATTTTCTTTAACAGCTCTACTGTTAGAGCCACTATTTCCATTACTTGAATTCCCTTTTTGTATGGCACTAGAAACTTTATTTACAACTTTCACACCACACTGATATCTCTCCCTTGCTTTATCAGTCTCCTCAATACTGCGTTCATCTGATTTAGATGTACTTCCTATTGACGATGAAGAAGGCCCAATACTAGGTCCATTTTGTACATTGGCAACTGCATTCCTTGGAGGGGGGTCTTTGTGATGGAACTCGTTTTCAGGTATCATGTATGACTTTTTACTTTTCAGTTGCCCCGAGTAGCTCATAGCCCGTGCATATAGATCTGGCCTCTTTTCTTTTTCTTCTTGGCAGATTTTATGCACTCTTCTTTCCAGAGCCTGACCCAGATTCAAAACTTTTGGGTACCAAGGAAGTATTTTTGTTAGCACAATCAAGATATTCCTGATGTGAGTATATTCACCTGTCTCAAGGCAATGTACCGATGCCTTGGTTAGTTTGTAATGCCACTTATGAACAACATGTCGAAAATTTTCATAGTCTAATTGATCAGCTTTATTTCCACCATCAAAACCAGTTGCCCGTAATATAGTAAGGAATCCTGGGTAATTTCCACATTCCTTTTCATATGTGGCTCTATCACTATGCCACCTGGTCACAGTCTCCAACATGCAGCAAAGAAATCTCCCATATCGACTAGCTTCATTTTCAGTACAGCTTGCAACTGTGTAAATTATGTCAGAGAATACGCGGTCATAGGAAAGAAGTGTGGAAAAATTTGGAGTTTTCTGTTGATGTACCAGTTCAACAAAACGAGCACAGTAAACAGCATCAATAGCTGAAAAAATGCATCGAGGAAATATACATAGTTGTAGAAATTTTGTGATGGTCTCATTTTTCGTAGATTTTGCTAAAAGCCAGTTGTCCTTTTCCAGTTTCAGTCTTTGTAGAACTCTCTGTACATGTTCCATCTGTTTCTTTTCTTCTTCAAGAAGCTTGTCCTGAAATGCGGTACAACGCTCCTTTTCTTTTTTCTTTTTATTTGGAGGCATTTCCTGATTGTCATCGATTGCTTTCATCTGGACTTTAAGTTTATTGACTTCTCGTTCATAGCTGGTGTGTGGAACTGTGAGGTCATACATTGTCAATGACCAAAATGTGGCATAGAATTGAGGACTGATGTCATCCCAGACTTTGGAAACATGTAAGGAGACCACTGCTTCATGGACAGGAGCCATCACCATCTCACATGAAGCGATATACTTATGAACTTTATGCTGCTGTTTACTTCCCTTTTCTGATTTTTTAAGTTCATCATACTTGGACGAAATACGATGTGCATACATTGGCCTAGATAGGAAAAATGCTGCATCAGGGGGCATGTGAAATTCATTACAGAGCACATCAATTGAAGGCACTTGCTTTATATAATCTTCTGTGCTTAGATTAGATGCTAAAAACCCACCAAACTGTACCAGGGTATCGTGACACTGGTCATAGAGCTTTCCCACAAGTTTCAAAGGTTTCTCTCCACCTTCCTGAAAGATTACCCCATTCCTCTGCTGAGCCATAAGCAAACAGAGAGGAAGAGCAAGATCGTGGTCCAATAGTGCATCCTTTAATCTCTGAGAAGACTTTTTAGTGTTTCTGATCTGGCCAAAATAACCACCCTCAGCTTTTAGCTGCTCTCCACCAGTCATGGCCTCTAGTTGTTCCACTGTAATTTCCTCTGTAATTTCTATCCCTGCCATTTTTTGTACCACTTCTTTCAATATAAGCAGGTCAAAACTCTTGCCCACCTTTAGCTGATTGGCCACATATTGAAGAAGACCAGCAAGATCAATTGGATATTTACGAAAAACTGCACCACAGAAAGTAGCCAGACTCTGAAGCCAGCTTGAGATGGTTGTGTCATCATGTTTCATCCTCTCCTTTTCTGGATTAGCTAATGCTTCAATGATACAATAGGCCAAGACATCATAATTCAATGAAGTGAGGTATTTCAATGAGTCTACTACAGGTATTATTAAATTATCATACTTCTGTATTTGAGACATGATGTAGTCAAACAAAATGGATGGATTACTATGGCTCAATTTGCCAATTTGTCTTCCAGAAGGCTTCACATTTTCCTTGGTTAGACGCTTCATGATGTATTTGGCTCTGTCTACTGTTTGAGCTTTCACTTTTAGTAAAAGTGGGTGAGTGTTGTAAGACTCATTCTTCCACTGGCCATACAGACGATATCTATACTGATATGGAAATGTTTTGACCATTCCCCATAGTTCCTCAGACATACAAGCATTACAGTCCATCAGAGATAGAGACGGAAGTAGTACCTGGTCAGCAATGCTAAGCAAAGAGCTAAGGATAGCTTCTGTTTTCACTTTATCATCTTGTTTGCTTCCATCAGACTGAAACTCCTTCATAAATGACTTTCCAATGCGCACCACTTTTGCAAATAAAATGGGATCACGAGAGAGGTGAGGACCAAGGTAAGAGAACATATTGAACAAGTCTCCCCTCAAATCTTCAAAGCTCTCTGCTTGTTTTGGTACTCTCTTGTTCTGCAAAGCATTAACAGGTGAGCCTTTAGCACCCTTAGGAACACCAACTCTTTGGTAGAGAGGCTCAATGGTTACGTGAATGAGCTTGCAAAGAGCAAGGGCTATTGGCTTATGTGAAGCTGCATAAAATGGAGGGAGCTGATCAATAATGTTCTGTGCATGCTGCCAATCACCGATCTGTAACAAAGCTTCCAACAAACCAAGTTTTTGGTTGTCAGGTGGCTTTCCTACTTTGTCCTCTTCTTTTTCCTTTTCTTTTTCTCGGTCATCAATTTTTTCAGAAGAAAACCCAACTGCTATAAGTTTTCTAACAATTTGCTTAGCTTCTATAATTTCCTGTTTGTGTTCATCCATAATGCAACTATCAGCTGGAAGAAGATGTACATAAAGATCATCTAATTCAATCAGGTTAAACTGTATAAGTACTGCTGCAACTCTATATAAAGATGATGGTGTCTCACCATTTGGTTCCTGGTAAAACTTGAATCGGAACCCCAGAATATGACACAGTGTTTGTGGTTCACACATGCTCATGTAAGATCCTAATAAAGACATAAAGAAGTCATCTTGTTTTGGCCGGCATTCAAACACTTCTAAAATGATATCCAAAACTCTGTTGGGATCCAGGTTAAAGCATCCTATCAAAGATCTGATATTTTCTAAAAGCAAATCACTAGTAATATTTCCAGGTAAATCTTGACCCAATTCAGCAATCAATTTGGCATAACCTTCATTCTCTTCTCTTAATAAATTAAATTTCTGCTGTTTATAAAAGAGTTTAGTCTTAATTTTGACCGACTTTTGATTGAATTGCTGTGACTGTCTAATAAGCCCTAATGATTCCAGTGTTTCCGGATCCAGGCGTTCCTTTAGAATCGTGTGTGAAACGAAATACAGACAGGCCGATACCAACTGTGTGAAAGAGTCTCTCTTGCCTTTTTCTTCTAAGCAATTCGTCTCAATGTCTAATATGCAGAATACGTCGGCGAGAATGGAGGGCATGTCCTCCCGCGCTTCCCTGAGGTCCCCGAGCACACTGGCGGCCTGGTCGTGCCTCAGCGCTCCGTGGACGGCGTGGGAGCACAGCTCGTAGAGAGCCTGCTGGAACCCCGCGGACGCCGCGCTGGCCGGGCCCCCGCTTTCTGCGAGAACCCGGCACAGGTGCAGAAACTCGCCGCGCCCGGACCTCTCCCAGCTCCTTACCCACTCGGCGGGAAGCACCACAGTTGCGGCCGCCATCTTCCCCTCGCGAGGAGCAGAGGCCCGGATGCGCAGCACGCCGGGAGGGGAGCGTGGGGTCACGCGG